>NC_057825.1:81636036-81991036 GCF_910594005.1 Cervus elaphus
GGAAGGGGTAGACTGCCCAGACGGGTTCTGCCTTCCTCACAAACACATACTCCACCCCTAACAGAAGCCTCGGATTCAATATTTAATCTGCAGTTTGTCCACAACACATAGAGACTTTTGGGGGGACTGTTTTATTTTCCCATTTTTTGAGGTTTATGGGGCAGGGTATAATAACCTAGTTACAGAGTGCTTTTTTTCTATTACGGATTTGAAGTGTTTTCATAGAGATTCGATCTTTCTTTTCCTCTTCCATCCTCCCCCAACCCCCAGCTTCCCTGCCCACACCACCTCCCCAATTCCAACAATATGTACTCTCTCTCCTTCCCCTATGTGTGTTTCCCATTGACCTTTGGAAGCAACATCTTTTATAAAAATAGCCCTGTCCCAGATCATTACTACTCTTTCTAGAAAAGTTTTCTTTATACATGTAAATCACCTGGGGAGTCTTGTTAAAAAAAAGCAGATTTGCATTCAGTAGGTCCGACTGGGCCCTGAGATTCCTCATTTCTAACAAGCTCCCAGGTGATACTGACGCTGCTGCAGGCTGGACATGTTAATTGATTTCACCTCCAATAATCACATCTTCCCTTCTATTCTTCCACTTTAAGAAGTTCCACCTACATCTCTGGAAGAGGCAGCCCCTTACAGGAAGCTGGACCAGGAGTAGACTGACAACCCAGCAACCAAATCTACATGCCAAGTGCATTAGATTCTCTTTCAAGAATTTGAGCTAGAATGCTGTCCTAGCCTGGGGTGCCCCACACAGTAGAGCCTGAGAGAGAAGTTTGCACAGAGCAGTTTATTTGTGAATCCCAGTGAACAACAGGGCAGGATATGGGAAGCAAAAGAGGGAAGGAAGAAAAAGCAGTTCTAGAATGTGTTTGTTCTTGAATTGATTCTGGCAAAGAGCAACAGGCACTCAGTCGCATGGGACCTACCAATGGGCCTTCTGCTATGCATCTCAGTATATCTCAAGAAGTTATGGCCTTTCCATTATGAAATTACTGATTAAATTCTTGATATCCTTTATTTTCCAATTTTCAAATAATGTCCTGGCTCCCTAGCATGGTTAGTCACCAATGAATTTTCTTTCAGTATGATAATTAATTCATGGATTTAAATATATTCAGTCACTTTGCTGACAAAGACTCGTATAGTCAAAGCTATGTTGTTCTTTTTTTTTCCCCAGTAGTCATGTACTGATTGTAAGAGTTGGACCATATGGAGAGCTGAGTGCTGAAGAATTGATCCTTTTGAACTGTGGTGTTGGAGAAGACTCTTGAGAGTCTCTTGGACAGCAAGGACATCAAACCAGCCAATCCTAAAGGAAGTCAACGCTGAATATTCACTGGAAGGACTGATGCTGAAGCTGAAGGTCCAATACTTTGGCCACCTGATTTGAAGAGCCAAGTCATTGGAAAAGACCCTGATGCTGGGAAAGATTGAGGATAGGAGGAGAAGCGGGCAACAAAGGATGAGATGGTTGGATGGCAATGTACGTGAGTATGAGCAAACTGCAGGAGATAGTGAAGGACAGGGAAACCTGGCGTGCTTCAGTCCATGGGGTCACAGAGTCAGACACAACTAAGTGACTGAACAACAACAATGCACTTCACTGCAGTTATTATTCTGATTGGTGCTCAAATTATCCCATCTTGTCCATGGAAGCTTATGCCTGTTGCTTCCTGAGTTTTTTGGTACAACGCCAGTAGTTTTTTTATGGCTGTCTTCTTTTCTGGTATAATAAGATATCCAATGGAACTTTCTGTGATGATGGTAATGTTCTATATCTGATGCACTTTATGATGCTTTAGCCACTAGCCACATGTAGTGATTAACTACATGAAATGTAGCTAATGCAGCTGAGGAACTGAATTTTAAACTGTATTTAACTGCTGATTGATTTTATTTTAAGCAGCTACATGTGGCCACTTGCCACCAAACTGACCAACACAATTCTATTTTGTAACAAATGAAGAAACTTAGTTACAGAGAAGCAGTAGGATTTGTTATGGTATAATTTGATCCTTAGCATTAGAATAGTGCAGGGAATGACCACATGTAAATAATGTGGGAAACTGCTGTAAAATACTGATTTCTGAGCCTCACCCTCAGATATTTTGATTCATTATGTATGAGGTGGTGCTCAAGAATCTGTTGTTTTTAAAAGTTGTTTTAATATTATCATGTGATTCTGATGAGCAGCTAGGTTCCAGAAGCACTATATTAGGTTGCTGGAATGTAGTATTTATGTTACAGCTATGGTTCATTGAAGATCATTCCAATCAATCAACTGTACAGCTGTTAACTCCTTGTGGTCAGACTCAGAACTTCTCAGAGGATCATAACACTCTGCTAGTTACAGGATCAAGAGCTACAGATGCTTACAGAAGCTTGCCTCTCTCTGACTTCAGTGTAGGCCTTCTGGCCTTTGTTTTGCCTGCTGTAACACAAATACTATAAACTGAAAGAAAAGAAAGAAAGTGAAGTCACTCAGCCATGTCCAACTCTTTGCGACCCCATGGACTGTAGCCCACCAGACTCCTCCATCCAATGAATTTTCTAGGCAAGAGTACTGGAGTGGGTTGCCATTTCCTTCTCCAGGGGATCTTCCCAGCCCAGGGATTGAACCCAGGTCTCCTGCATTGCGGGCAGACACTTTACCGTCTGAGCCACCACTATAAACTGAGTAGCTTACAAATAACAGAAATTTATTTCTCACAATTCTGGAGGCTGAAAAGTCCAAGATCAAGATGCCAGCTGATTCAGCATCTGGTGAGAGTCCACTTCTTTTTTTTTTTTTTTGAGAGTCCACTTCTTATATACCATTTTTTCACTGAGGCTTCTCTTATAAGGGCACTAATTTCACTCATGAGGATTCTGCCCTCATGACCTAAACACCTCTTAAAGACCCCCACCTTCTAATACCATCACCTTGGTGGGTAAGAGTTCAACATATGAACTGGGGAGACAGAAACATTCAGATCACAGCATGGCCCACATTCATCCATTGATGCTTTCAAATTGTGGTGCTGAAGAAGACTCTTAAGAGTCCCTTGTACAGCAAGGAGATCAGCTAGCCAATCCCAAAGGAAACCAACCCTGAATATTCATTGGAAGGACTGATGCTGAAACCAAAGCTCCAATACTTTGGCCACCTGATGCAAAGAGCCAACTCATTTGGAAAAGACCCTGATGTTGGGAAAGATTGAGGGCAGAAGGAAATGGGGGAGACAGAGGATAAGATGGTTGGATGTCATCATCCAATTCAGTGGACATGCGTTTGAGCAAACTCTGGGAGTTAGTGAAGGATAGGGAAGCCTGGTGTGCTACAGTCCATGGGGTCACAAAGAGTCAGACACAACTTAGCATCTGAACAACAACAACATTCATCCATAATTTTAAAAGGCACAGAGCCAAGCCAGGAGTGGACAGCCTTTACCCTCAGACCAGCCTTCATAACCCATTCTACCTCCTGTGTATGTCCCAAGAATTGTGGAAGATCTAAGATTTTAGCCTGTTTACACAATAACAAGTTAGCTGCCACAGATTCAAGGATGGTAGTGGACAACACGAGACTCCTGGGCCAATGACAAAGGACTTTGCTACACTCTACACACCAAGCAACATGAGCTTCAGGTTCATGTCACTTCCCCTTGCCCCAAGTCCCAAGGAGGTGACGTAGTAGCCCAGATGGAAACCACACACACACGGGGTTTCCAACACAGCTGAAGAACCCCAATCTTCTATAATGGGCTGCAAGTGAACTTGCCCAACTTTGCCCCAGAAAGAGACATGGTCTTTATTTTAAAGTACAGTAAACAAAACCTCCTTCTGCTCCAGAGGAAGACACTATCTCTAATTGCCAGGGCTGTTCAATATACAAATACCCTTGAAAAGACACTGCTCAACCAAAGGCTGCCAATGCCTTTGCTTGAAGACATGCAGAACCATGAAAGCCCATGGAGAACAGTCTCCCCACACGGTACAACCCAGGGCCCTATTCTTGGTCTATCTTCAGCACAGTGAATCCCTAGAACCAGAACCAAGACTAAAGTACCTAGATAGAGACCCTTCTATTTTCTGCCAGCTACGATGACTTTGGACACGGCTCTGACCTGGAGCAGGAGGTCATAATGCATAGAAGAGCAGCCTCTAAAGTCGCACTATCTAAATGGATTCGCATCTCAGCTCTGCCACTTACAAGCTGTATGTCACTGAGAAATTTATCTAGCCTCTCCATGCCTCAATCTCCTCATCTATAGAACGGGAATATAATAACACCTACCTCAAAGTTATTACAGCAATTATATGAGATTGTCAAGTTATTATAAAGATTACACGAGGAGGTGGATGAACCTAGAGCCCATTATACAGAGTGACATAAGTCAGAAAGAGAAAGATGAATATTGTATACTAATGTATATATACAGAATCTAGAAATGGTACTGAAGAATTTATTTGCAGGGCAGCAGTGGAGAAATAGACATAGAGAACAGATTTGTGGACACAAGGAGAGGGGAGGTGAGGGTGAGAGGGATGGAAAGAGTAACATGGAAACTTACATTACCATATGTAAAACAAATGGCCAACGGGAATTTGCTGTTTGTCTCAGGGAACTCAAACAGGGGTTCTGAATCAACCTAGAGGGGTGGGTTGAGGAGGGAGGGTCAAGAGGAAGGGGACATATGTACACCTATGGCTGATTCATGTTGAAATTTGACAGAAAACAACAAAATTCTGTAAAGCAATTATCCTTCAATTAAAAATAAATAAATTTATAAAAGAAAATTCCATGAGATTGTGAAGATTATATGTAAAGTATTTAACACAAGTCTCACAGCAAGTCCTCTGTAAATGTTAGCCATTGATATCACCCCACTGTAATTATTCTTGCAATCTCATGACTTTTCCTACCACAATGGACCTACTTGCTCATATAGAGCCCCAACACACATTGATTTCTTGCAGTGTAGCTATAATGCCCAGTCCTGGCCTGTGCCCTCCCACTGCAACCTGAGAACCAGCCTGATACCCTGTTGGGTTTGCTCTTTTCTATACACCATGGCCTAAAAAACCTAATATAACCTGCCACCTGTGTTTTTTAATAAAGTTTTTTTGGAACTCGGTCACATCTGTTCGTTTACATGTTGTTTGTGGCTGCTTTAGAGCAACAGCACCAGAGTTAAATGGTCCTTTGAAGACAAAGCTCACCCATCCTTTCCCTCTTCTATTCAGAGACTGTATACTAACCCCATGCACCCATCTTGGGGTTATTGATCACCAAAGGGATTAGGTAAGGGTGGAGAAGAACCACTGCCAGCTCTAAAACAACTCCAAAGTACTGTTAATAGAGAAGGCACCAATTTAGTCTTTGAAGAGCAGTGCTTTATGAACTGGACTATTTACATAGCCCATCATTTGACTACTATCCATCTGGCAGACAAAACATCAATAAACTCTCTTTGTGTAAAATTATAGCTTAAAAACAGAGGACTATTTCTAAAGTAAACTTCCTTTTATTAAAGGATTTTTCTCAAAGAATACTCTAAAAATAAATTAGCCTTTCAAATAAGAGTAAACATAGATAGAATTTATCACTTTCATTTTCTCCACAAGTATCTTTGACATGTTAATAACCACCTAATGAAGACAGACATTAAATGAATATTTATGATGGCCATGGTTAATGAATATGATCCATGATCTATGCATCAAGTACTGGATTCCAGAACAAAGTTATGAGATACAGTTAGTCATCATAATTGAATATGCATTGAATGACCACTTTATTTTAGGCCCTCAACCCACACAGAACTTTGAACTTCTTCATGCAATGCTTTCTCAGGGCAAAGAGACAGAAAGTTATTTGAGAAGGCCAGCTCTGAGCAAATAACAACACAGATGCCTTTATCATGTTCAGGGTACAGTCTTCAACAGACTTCTGAAAGCAGCCCAAACCCAAAAATACAAAAAGGGCAACTGGGGAGGGAGTATTTGGTAACTAGTGTTATTTTGTAATGAAAACAGTATCATATTTCAGAAATTTTAAAGGAAAATTCCCTTTCTCCCTGTACCCTAGTACATTTGTATTTGTGTGTGTACATTTCTATGTACTCCTATTTAGACTCCATCCAAATGCATACACACATTCACATACAGTTGACCTTCAATGAGAATTTCTGTGTGAGTTGCTCAGTCATGTCCGACTCTTTGTGACCCCATGGACTGTAGCCCACCAGGCTCCTCTGTCCATGGGGATTCTCCAGGCAAGAATACTGGAGTGGGTAGCCATTCCCTTCTCCAGAGGATCTTCCCAATCCAGGGGTTGAATCCAGGTCTCCTGCATTGCAGGCAGATTCTTTATTGTCAGAGCCACCAGGGAAGCCCCAATGAGAGTTTATCCTGATAAAAAACTATTTTTTTAAAAAAACCTTAATTTTATTTATTTATTTAGCTATGCTGGGTCTGAGTTGTGGCACTTGGGATCTTTGTTGAGGCATGCCAACTCTCGGTTGTGGCATTCGGGATCTAGTTCCTTGACCAGGAATTGTACTTGCACTCCTTACATTGAGAGTGCAAGTTCTAGCCACTAGACCACCAGGGAAGTCCCTAAAAACAATTTTGAAATGTGTGCAAAGGTTTATCCACGAGATACTCATCACAGACGAATCAATAGCATTATATATTAGAGCTGCAAGTGACTCAAAAATTGCTACACAGTGGTACCACTTAGGAACTTTTTGTTTGCTTGTTTGTTTTTAAATACTAACATTCTGGGCCCACCTGCCAAAAATCCTGATTTAATTACCTTGAAGTGAGATCAAGGGTTGCGCATTACTTTATAGCTTCCCCAGGTAATTCTAAACTGCAGCCAGGCTGAGAGCCACGGATCGAGCCCAGTACCTTAAAATTTCACAGGTCAAATACTGAGTTCTGGAGATGCAGTTCAAACCCACCACCCTTTCCTCGGCCAAGATCTTCCTGGATCCTACAGCAAATAAACAGCCCCTATGAAAAGGAAGATGGTGATTGCAGCCATGAAATTAAAAGACACTTACTCCTTGGAAGGAAAGTTATGACCAACCTAGACAGCATATTAAAAAGCAGAGACATTACTGTGTCAACAAAGGTTTGTCTAGTCAAGGCTATGGTTTTCCCAGTAGTCATGTATGGATGTGAGAGTTGGACTATAAAGAAAGCTGAGAGCAGGAGAATTGATACTTTTGAACTGTGGTGTTGGAGAAGACTCGTGAGAGTCCCTTGGACCTCAAGGAGATCCAACCAGTCCATCCTAAAGGAGATCAGTCCTGGGTGTTTGTTGGAAGGACTGATGTTGAAGCTGAGACTTAATACTTTGGCCTCCTGATGTGAAGAGCTGACTCATTTGAAAAGACCCTGATTCTGGGAAAGATTGAAGGCAGTAGGAGAAGGGGACAACAGAGGATGAGATGGTTGGATGGCATCACCGACTCGAGGGACATGGGTTTGGGTGAACTCCGGGAGTTGATGATGGACAGGGAAGCTTGGCATGTTGCAGTCCGTGGGGTCACAAAGAGAGACACGACTGAACAACTGAACTGAATTGAATGAAATGGAAGATACTCAAAGTTTTCCTTGGGTGTGCAGGTATGATGTACTCCAGGCTTCTGAGAATAAGGATTTAGTCCTTGCAAAGCAAAGAATAAATCTTTCTTGAAATAATCCAGATTTATAAACACAGGGTCAGACATCATCCCTTAATTGGAGCTGTACCTTTGACCTAGTTCAAATATATTGTGCAAATGTTTGGGATTGTGTTCTCTCAGCCATCCACCCCTCAACTGAATATTCAACAAAATGACCACCAATATTTAGAATTCTCTTGAGAATGTAGGCTCCAAAACTGAAGATCCAGCATACTCCCTCTGTTCTCTTTTCCATGTGGTTGAAATTTAAAGTGCTTCTGTGTTGTCTCTCCCTTTGGGAATTTCCTCTGGAACTGGAGATTAAACATTATGCAAATAATAAATACTTTGAAAGTTCAAGAAAGGAAGAGAATTTGTTTAAGCGATTCTGTTATTGTAGCTTAAATGAGAGATAGCAAACAGCTGTTGTGATTTGACCTGCATTCAAATTCTACTGTACAGTTTGTGTAATTTCAAATTATATTTAATTCTTCTTTGAGACTTATATGTACCTTTGCCAAAACCTCTGGATTCCCATAAACCTTCAAGTATATTGCCCATCACCCAGCCTATTTGCACTTCCTCCCAGGCCTACAGGCTGTTCTGGGAAAAGACAGATTAAAACATTTCTCTCTTGGAATGTTAGTTTGACTGAGATGTTATTTAGATTTTTAAAATAGCCTAAATGCTTGGGTCGATCTGAAAGGAAATGCTGCCGAGTCTAATGTTGCCTAATAAATGGGGCAAGTCATGCTCACTCAGGCACAGCCCAGAGGGAAAAACAAAATCTGCACTCTTATCCTGAAGGTCAAAACTCCTTGGCTTGACTCGTCATATTTTCTCCCTCTGCATCCTCATGGGTTTCTAAACGATAGACTGCTGGTTAATAATTCTTTATACTAAACTTCCCCTGTTCAAATCACTAATCCCCAAATGAGGGCCCCATCCTCATGACCTCATCTAAACCTAATTATCTCCCAAAGATCCCATTTTCAAATACCATTACATTGGAGGTTAGGGTTTTAATTTTATGCAGAGTACATCAAGCGAAATGCCAGGCTTGATGAAGAACAAACTGGAATCAAGATTGCTGGGAGAAATATCAATAACCTCAGATATGCAGATGACACCACACTTATGGCAGAAAGCGAAGAAGAACCGAAGAGCCTCTTGATGAAAGTGAAAGAGGAGAGTGAAAAAGTTGGTTTAAAGCTCAACATTCAGAAAACTAAGATCATGGCATTCAGTCCCATTACTTCATGGCAAATAGATGGGGAAAAAATGGAGGCAGTAACAGACTTTATTTTCTTGGGCTCCAAAATCATTGTGGATGATGACTGTAGCCATGAAACTAAAAGACACTTGCTCCTTGGAAGAAAAGCTATGACAAACATAGACAGCATATTAAAAAGCAGAGACATTGCTTTGCCAACAAATGTCTGTTTACTCAAAGCTATGATTTTTCTAGTAGTCACGTACAAATGTGAGAGTTGAACCATAAAGTAAGCTGAGCACCAAAGAATTGATGGTTTTGAACTGTGGTGCTGGTAAAGACTCTTTAAGAGTCCCTTGGACAGCAAGGAGATCTAACCAGTCAATCCTAAAGAAAATCAACCCTGAATATTCATAGGAAGGACTGATGCTGAAGCTGAAGCTCCAATACTTTGGCCACCTGATGTGAAGAGCCATCTCACTGGAAAGGACCCTGAATGCTGGGAAAGACTGAGGGCAGAAGGAGAAGGGGGCAACAGAGGATGAAGTGATTGGATGACATCACCGATTCAATGGACATGAGTTAGCTAACTCCAGGAGATGGTGAAGGACAGGAAAGCCTGGAATGCTGCAGTCTTGCCATCTATGGGGTTGGAAAGAGTCGGACATGACTGAGTGACTGAACAACAATGTGTACTAGAGGGTTGGGAAGGAGACACACTAAGTGATTAGTGTGGTTTCTCTCTGTTGATCTGACCCACACTGATAGCAGGTCCTTGCTAGATGCTGAGTTCCCCAAGAACAAAGGAAGAGCTGCAGGGCTGGGACCGGGGTGAGGCAGGCAAGGAATATAGGTTCATGACCTTGCAGGGTGAGCACCTGAGGATGGGTGCCTCCTAGAATGTTGGGCCTTTGGTCACTTGTTTGCCTCTCCCTAGTCCAGGCCTTATTGTGCTCTTTCCTTTCTTTCTTGTTAGAATTTAGTCTATTTCAGAGAATTCTAGTTAGTACATGTTATGGACTGAATGTTTGTGTGTCCCCTCCCAGCTCCACCCCCCAAAACACATAATGAAGCCCTAACCTGCAATATGCTGGTATTTGGAGATGGGGGTCTTTGGGAGGTAATTAGGTCTGGACAAGGTCATGAGGGTGGGGCCCTCATTTGAGGGTTAGTGTCCTTATTTTTTTTTTTTTCTTTTTTTTTTTTTTTTTTGGGTTAGTGTCCTTATAAGAAGAGGAAAACAGAGAGAGATTTCGTTCTCTCTCCACATGTATTCACCAAGGAAAGGCTATGTGAACACAAAGAGGGGCCAGGAACTGAATCTTCCATGAACTGAATCTACTAGCATCTTGATCTTGAAGTTTCCCATCTCCAAAACTATGAGAACTAAACGTCTGTTGTTTCAGTCACTGAGTGATGGTATTTTGCTATGGAAGCCTGGGCTAAGACAGTGCTCAATCAGGATTTAGTAAAAGGCTGAATTACCTTCTCTTTTAGAAACATTTCTCTAATACAGCTTAAGAAAACAGTTGACTCTAGAAGCAGTGTAATGTGATGTTCAAAACTTAGACTTTAAAGTCTTGAAGTCCCATGGTAAAACCTATCACAGCCCTGATCCAGTTATTCTCTGTGCCTCAGTTTCTTTAGCTATAGAGTAGACATAATAATACCTACTTCATGGAATTGTGGAAAGGGTTAAATAAGTCTACACATGTAAAAGACTTAACTCAAATATGAACTTGTAGTGTTGATAGTAAACCAAAGTTACTCCCCAACAAATTAACCAAAATTCCCCCTACTCTGAGTCACAAAATGATGAAATTGAAAACCAAAATTCAAAGTGTCAGTAATCAGTCTTTCAGAGGGGGTCTAAAATCACAAAAGTTGAACACTGCTTCTCTCCGTCCCAAGAGCGAAGCAAAAGCCAAAGTAAAGAAAGTTTAGGAAGGAATGTGAAAAACAAAAAAAACCCAGGATTGACATCAATTGCTTTTCCCTTAAGACTGGGTTAGAGTAAATATTCAATCTGTTCTTTTTTTTGTTTCCCTTTCAAAAAGTTGAAGCCTTATTTAAATTCAATTCAGAGAGGATGCTTAGGGCTTATTTCATGATTCAGGAATTGTGCTAATTAGTAAAGATTAAAAAATAACACATTATTGACCGGAGACAAATAAGTACATTTTTAGAGAGTGACACAATTAACATCACCATGCAAAGCTGCTAGAGTTTAAAATTGATCAGAGTTAATTATACAACTTATGATTGTTGTTATTCACATTTTGCTCTATTAGGTTTTTGTTCCAAATTGGTGTATATTATAAACTCAAGTTTATTACTATAACATCTTCAAAAATGATGCATCATGGAATTTTCAGTGAAGAATTTTTTGGTGAATTTTATGAATACTATCTCTGATTGTCCGAGCAACACGTATACTAGTGTCTCAGAAGATCGCAGTTTTTCAGAATATAGTTCTGATTCAGACAATATGAATATTAAACCAAGAAAAAGCCAAAAAAAGAAAAAAGAAAAAACACCTTAGTGATTGATTCTGATACGGAAAGTGAAAATGAAACTTGCAGTACTGGAGAAGATTTTACAGGTGTGTCAGGTGTAACTATTGAATGGAATAATTAACAAAGTGCTAGAGAAGTAACAGAATTAATATTTGGCTGGCCAAAATAAAAACTGCTGGCCACAGGCATAAGTTTCTGCAAAAATCCCCCAGTCAATAATGACATAAGATATCCTTGTTCTCAAGCAGCTGAAGGTCTTGAGGTACAGAGATAAGCATGTAAACAAAGCAAAGGTTATTTTGAGTGACAGTTACTCTAGCTTAACTGAGCTGAAGTTCACAGGTTCTTTTTTTTTTTTTTTTTTTTTTTCACAGGTTCTATAGGAGAGAAAGGGCAGGGACCTGTCAAAGTCAGAAAATCCTTCCCAGAGAAGAAAAAGATAATATTTGTATTGCTGCTGCCCTGTGGAACTGGAAAGGGAAAAATGGAAAGTATTGCATTTTTCAAGTGACTAAAGCAAGATGATGTTTTGTTTGTAATTGGACAAACAAGGGCTTAATTTTCAAAATATACAAACAGCTCATACACCTTAATAACAAAAAAAATCAAACAACCCAATTCAAAAAATGGACAGAATACCTAAATATACACTTCTCCAAACAAGACATACAGATGGTCAATAGGCACATAAAAGGATGTTCAACTTTGCTAATTATTAGAGAAATGCAAATCAAAACTACAATGAACTATCACCTCACACGAGTCAGAATGGCCAACATTAAAAGGTCTACAAATAATAAATGCTAGAGAGGGTGTGGAGAAAAGGGAACCCTCCTACACTGTTGGTGGGAATGTAAACTGGTGAAACCACTATGGAAAATAGCATGAGGGTTCCTGAAAAAACTAAAAATGAGTTACCATATGATTCAGCAAACCCACTCCTGGGCATATCCAGAGAAAGCTCTAATTTGAAGATACATGAACCCCAATGTTCACAGCAACCCTAAATTATAATAGCTAATACATGGAAGCAACCTAATACATGGAACTGACAGTGGCCCAGAGACTTCCACTCACTTGGCCAAGGAGTCATTCCTAGTCAATGGAAATACTCTCCACATTCCCTTTAATCAAGCCCTGTGTTGATATTGGAGGTAATCTCATTAAGAATTACCAAAGGACAGAATTGGAAACTATGGAACTGGGCTAGGAAGAGTAAGCTACATAAACTGGAAGTCCTGGGAATAGTTGTTCGAAGAGCCCCAGGGAATGACTTTGAGGTGGTGGTCGGAAGGAGGCAGGACATGTATATTGTGACATATCTACTTAGATTCTGGAACTCCAGAAAGAATTTGTGAGATTGGAACACACATGTCCAGATTTGGGAAGGAATAATAATCGAGATGAACAGATTACTATGTGCTGAGCACTTTGCCCAGTATATAGGAAGTACTCAATAAAAAAAGCTGCCACTACCATCGTTAAAAATTTGTTCTATCATTAAGACTAGTGAAGGATGTTATATAAGATACAGTACATCTGTAAAAAAAACAAACAAACAAAAAAAAAAGATACAGTACATCTGTGTATATAAGAATCTGCTGGCGGCCATCTTGAACTGAGGTATCAGGGGTCGCCATTGCGCTCTGAGAACTCTGATCTGAAGTGCTGGGTGCGAGGCCTCTGCATATGGCTTCCTGTGAGCAAATGAAACCAGACTAAGCCAACAGGAAAAGAGAAAAAGGTGGATTTGATTTTGTGACAGTTTCTCTCATTTCTGCATCAAAATAGATCATGGTACTGAAAAGAATGGATGAATAGAAGACCTTTTCACAGAAACACAGTGACCAAGGCTGTATAGTTGGAGAAGTCCTGAGACTACAGGAAGAAGAAAACTGAAATCCAGAGGCAGGAGACTTAAGCCCAAAACCTGAGAACACCAGAAAACTCCTGACTACATGGAACTTTAAGTAATAAGTGACCGTCCAAAAGCCTCCATACCTACACTGAAACCAACCACCACCCAAGAGCCAATAAGTTTTAGAGCAAGACATACCACGCAAATTCTCCAGCAACGCAGGAACATAGCCCTGAACATCAACATACAGGCTGCCCAAGGACACACCTAACACATAGACCCATCTCAAAACTCATTACTGGGCACTCCATTGCTCTCCAAAGAGAAGAAATCAAGTTCCACGCACCAGAACACTGACGCAAGCTCCCCTAACCAGGAAATCTTGACAAGCCAATCGTCTAACCCCACCCACTGGGTTAATCCTCCACAATAAAAAGGAACCACAGACCTCCAGAATACAGAAAGCCCACTCCAGATACAGCAATCTAAACAAGATGAAAAGGCAAAGAAATACCCAACAGGTAAAGGAACATGAAAAATGCCCACCAAGTCAAACAAAAGAGGAGGAGATAGGGAATCTACCTGAAAAAGAATTTAGAATGATGATAATAAAAATGATCCAAAATCTTGAAAACAAAATGGAGTTACAGATAAATAGCCTGGAAACAAAGATTGAAAAGATTCAAGAACTGTTTAATAAAGACCTAGAAGAAATAAAAAAGAGTCAATTAAAAATGAATAATGCAATGAATGAGATCAAAAACACTTTGGAGGGAACCAAGAGTAGAATAACGGAGGCAGAAGATAGGATAAGTGAGGTAGAAGATAAAATGGTGGAAATAAATGAAGCAGAGAGGAAAAAAGAAAAAAGGATCAAAAGAAATGAGGACAACCTCAGGGACCTCTGGGACACTGTGAAACGCCCCAACATTCGAATCATAGGAGTTCCAGAAGAAGAAGACAAAAAGAAAGGCCATGAGAAAATACTCGAGGAGATAATAGCTGAAAACTTCCCTAAAATGGGGAAGGAAATAGCAACCCAAATCCAAGAAACCCAGAGAGTCCCAAACAGGATAAACCCAAGGCGAAACACCCCAAGACACATATTAATCAAATTAACAAAGATCAAACACAAAGAACAAATATTAAAAGCAGCAAGGGAAAAACAACAAATAACACACAAAGGGATCCCCATAAGGATAACAGCTGATCTATCAATAGAAACCCTCCAGGCCAGAAGGGAATGGCAGGACGTACTGAAAGTAATGAAAGAGAATAACCTACAACCTAGATTACTGTATCCAGCAAGGATCTCATTCAGATATGAAGGAGAATTCAAAAGCTTTACAGATAAGCAAAAGCTGAGAGAATTCAGCACCACCAAATCAGCTCTTCAACAAATGCTAAAGGATCTTCTCTAGACAGGAAATACAGAAAGGTTGTATAAACGTGAACCCAAAACAACAAAGTAAATGGCAACGGGACCGCACCTATCAATAATTACCCTAAATGTAAATGGGTTGAATGCCCCAACCAAAAGACAAAGATTGGCTGAATGGATACAAAAACAAGACCCCTATATATGCTGTCTACAAGAGACCCACCTCAAAACAAGAGACACATACAGACTAAAAGTGAAGGGCTGGAAAAAAATATTTCATGCAAACGGAGACCAAAAGAAAGCAGGAGTCGCAATACTCATATCAGATAAAATAGACTTTCAAATAAAGGATGTGAAAAGAGACAAAGAAGGACACTACATAATGATCAAAGGATCAATCAAAGAAGAAGATATAACAATTATAAATATATATGCACCCAACATAGGAGCACCACAATATGTACGGCAAACGCTAACGAGTATGAAAGAGGAAATTAATAGTAACATAATAATAGTGGGAGACTTTAATACCCCACCCACAACTATGGATAGATCAACTAAACAGAAAATTAACAAGGAAACACAAACCTTAAATGACACAATGGACCAGCTAGACCTAATTGATATCTATAGGACATTTCACCCCAAAACAATCAACTTCACCTTTTTCTCAAGTGCACACGGAACATTCTCCAGAATAGATCACATCCTGGGCCATAAATCTGGTCTTGGAAAATTCAAAAAAATTGAAATCATTCCAGTCATCTTTTCTGACCACAGTGCAGTAAGATTAGATCTCAATTACAGGAAAAAAATTGTTAAAACTTCAAACATATGGAGGCTAAATAACACGCTTCTGAATAACCAACAAATCATAGAAGAAATCAAAAAAGAAATCAAAATATGTATAGAAATGAATGAAAATGAACACACAACAACCCAAAACCTATGGGACACTGTAAAAGCAGTGCTAAGGGGAAGGTTCATAGCATTACAGGCTTACATCAAGAAACAAGAAAAGAATGAAACTAGAACACTTTCTAACACCATACACAAAAATAAACTCAAAATGGATTAAAGATCTAAATGTAAGACCAGAAACTATAAAACTCCTAGAGGAGAACATAGGCAAAACACTCTCCGACATAAATCACAGCAAGATCCTCTATGACCCACCTCCCAGAATATTGGAAATAAAAGCAAAACTAAACAAATGGGACCTAATGAAACTTAAAAGCTTTTGCACTACAAAGGAAACTATAAGCAAGGTGAAAAGACAGCCCTCAGATTGGGAGAAAATAATAGCAAATGAAGAAACAGACAAAGGATTAATCTCAAAAATATACAAGCAACTCCTGAAGCTCAAGTCCAGAAAAATAAATGACCCAATCAAAAAATGGGCCAAAGAACTAAACAGACATTTCTCCAAAGAAGACATACAGATGGCTAACAAACACATGAAAAGATGCTCAACATCACTCATTATTAGAGAAATGCAAATCAAAACCACAATGAGGTACCATTACACGCCAGTGAGGATGGCTGCTATCCAAAAGTCTACGAGCAATAAATGCTGGAGAGGGTGTGGAGAAAAGGGAACCCTCTTACACTGTTGGTGGGAATGCAAACTAGTACAGCCGCTGTGGAGAACAGTGTGGAGATTTCTTTAAAAACTGGAAATAGAACTGCCATATGACCCAGCAATCCCACTTCTGGGCATACACACTGAGGAAACCAGATCTGAAAGAGACACGTGCACCCCAATGTTCATCGCAGCACTGTTTATAATAGCCAGGACATGGAAGCAACCTAGATGCCCATCAGCAGATGAATGGATAAGGAAGCTGTGGTACATATACACCATGGAATATTACTCAGCCTTTAAAAAGAATTCATTTGAACCAGTCCTAATGAGATGGATGAAGCTGGAGCCCATTATACAGAGTGAAGTAAGCCAGAAAGATAAAGAACATTACAGCATACTAACACATATATATGGAATTTAGAAAGGTGATAACGATAACCCTATATGCAAAACAGAAAAAGAGACACAGAAATACAGAACAGACTTTTGAACTTTGTGGGAGAATGTGAGGGTGGGATATTTCAAAAGAACAGCATGTATACTATCTATGGTGAAACAGATCACCAGCCCAGGTGGGATGCATGAGACAAGTGCTCGGGCCTGGTGCACTGGGAAGACCCAGAGGAATCGGGTGGAGAGGGAGGTGGGAGGGGGGATCGGGATTGGGAATACATGTAAATCCATGGCTGATTCATATCAATGTATGACAAAACCCACTGGAAAAAAAAAAATAAAAAAAAAAAAAAAGAATCTGCTGAGGTGGGTGTTGTGGGGGGCTTGAAACAGCCTTCCAGGCAAGAATACTGGAGTGAGTTGTCATTTCCTTCTCCAGGGGATCTTCCCGACCCAGGGATCAAACACGAGTCTCCCGCATTGTAGGCAGACGCTTTACCATCTGAGCTACCAGGGAAGCCCCTGTAACATTTGTAGGTCCCAGGAATTAGGACCTGGCATCTTGGGAGGGCTATGTTACATTATTTGAAAAATCAGTCTTTGCAGATAGGATTAAGTTAAAGATCATGAGATGGAGGAGATTATTTTGGATTACTGGTATGGGCCCAAAATGCAATCAGAAGTGTCCTTACAGGAGAGAGAAAGTTTACACACACACACATATACACACACACACACACACACACACACACTCATACAAAAGCAACGTGAAGATAGAACAGAGAGAAATTTACAGAAATTTACAGACCTTGAATATTGGGGTGATGAAGCCACAAACCAAGGAATGCTAGCAGCCACCAGAAACTAGAAAATGCTGGAAACAGCTTCTCCTCTGGAGACTTTGGAGGGAACACAGTCCTGCCAACACCTTGAATTTGACTCAGTGATACTGAGCTTGAACTTCTACATCTAGAACTGTGAGATAATAAAGTTTAATTGCTTTAAGTCACCAGGTTTGTGGTACAGCAGCCATAGAAAACTAAAACATGTATTAACTGGCTTTTCAACCTAGCAAATCTCATCAGTAAACTGCCATCCTGAGCCCTAGTTAACGAGTATTGATTAGATCATGCAGTTTCAAAGGTATAGACAGACAATAGAGTGCTGATAAACCAGTACCCTGGAAGAAAAACAAACTGATTTTCAGCAGATGCCAATTCCTGTGATATCAATACTCCCACAATGGCCCAATTCCAAAGGTTTAACATCTGGCTCACACATTGTTTATTACTTAACAATCAGCTCTCACAACCTGGTAGGAGCTGACTTCAGACCTTAGCACCTCCCCACAGAGGTGCCCTAAACCAACTAGCAAAATCGTTCTCAAATTGTATTGAGTGGAATTTAATTTCTCCCTGATAATCCTGAAGGGTACTTCATGGTACTGTGGTTCCTGAGAGTCAACATGGGGAACATTAATTACTGTTGCACTGTGTACGTGCACAGTTGCTAATCAACAGTGTTGTGGTGGATAGCTTAAACACCCAAGGGTTGAGAAGGAAAAGGCAGAACACAGTGTTGTATGGTTTTATTCCTTAGGGAACTCTGGAAGGAGTCCAGCAGAGGCTATCCTCTTCCTTAAGTAAATTTATTATGGTATAAATAGTAATAACTTTGACAGAAATCATAATCATTTTCTTCTAAAGAAATAAGGCTTTCAGATTTTCAAAGTGAATTAGACTTTCACCTTGAGGAAAATAGAATAGAGGCTTTATCTCCAGAAACAAATGAAGTATGTGAATTTCAGTCTCCAGCCCCATGCTACTGACTTCTGAATAGCCTTCCAGTTGTACATATCTGGGGCTTGGGAACTTTTCCTAGTTCCTGGGAAGGAAATTAACTAAAGCATATGACATCTCTGGCAAGAGTCACGATTTCACACAAAAAAAACCTTGCAATAACTTCACATATTGCTTCCCGTGGTGGAATCTCTATCTCCAGGAAAAGCTTGAGTCTAAAATGACAACTCTGTTTTTAATGAAAGTGAGAGGTGAATGCTAAAATCAACAGATTTTATTTCTCAAGAAGTCTTCATCTTAAAAATCACTTTTCACCGATGATGTCATGACAGAGATAAGTCCTTCCAGATTTCTCTCTTTATGTTTTTAAAGCATAAAATCATTTAAAGCCTTCTTGAGTGAAAAAAGATAAGCAAATGCAGTTACTACTCCTGCACTCAACAGTGTCTCCTGTAGATAAAATATTCCAGAGTGTTTGTTATTTACATGAAATTGGAGGTGGGGGTTGGTCACTGGAGAAAAGGTTGACAGGTATTGATGGTTATGTGGTTTATTCCTGAATTAGGTTACTGGAATTAATGCTTTCAAATTGCAAAATTGCTATAGATGGCATATATGGATGCCATATAGAATAGATATTATATATGTTCATATATTTATATCTATTACACATATTGTGTAAATATATTTATGGAAATAAAAGCAAGATAGCTATTAGCCATCCTTGCCAGTAGAGGACAATAAAACCATTTCAGTATTAAAGGATGAGATTACCACTTTTGTTTCACCATGGATGCAGTGCATGCCCTTTACGTACTCACATGTATAAGGGCCAGGATCTGAACCACAGACAGTCTGATGCTGGACTTCAGAGTGTACCCTATTTACAAAAGATGTTCAGAACACATTTGTTAATCATCACAGTGATGAGATGGTGTTAAAATGTTTGGCAAACACCTACTGCAGGCAATATGCGCATTCCCTATAGGAAACGGACGGTAGGGTCAGAGCTGGAGGGTGAAGGACAAGATTTACGAAGCTTCAATCCCTTTGCTCAAGAGTGATGGTGAGTCAGTTCAAACCCCCCGACTGTCCCATGGGCTTTGTGGTACAAAAGCAAATAACTTGCAGTGAGCTTAAAATAACAAGTCCAATATCCAGTCTGAATTTTGCTACCAGATTGACTAATCATTTCACTTGTGAAATCATGTATATTTTGTGGAAAATTTTAAGAAAATCTTTGCAGTATACATAAGTCAAGTCCCCAAGGTGACTTCCTTCCCTTTTTATAACACAAATGTCTGCCTGTAACCATTTTAACTAGCGTTTTCCCACAAGTGTGTTTAAGAACCCCTAAAAAGATTCTAATAATCAGACGTCAAATATAATGAGGTAGGAAGAGGAAGAAAGAGAGCATGGAGAAGTAATGGTCCACAGATAATCCAGTGATGCAACCTCTTAAATGAGAACACAATCTCAGCTGCTACTCCGAGGATTCCACAGCATGTTCCTGCTCTTGAATAAAATCAATAACAACAACAAAAAAGAGATGGTCAAAAGATTACAGCAAAAATCAATCAGGAGAAATCATGACTTTGTAATTCCCCAAACCAAAGGGACAATCCCTGAAAAGTGAAGTAACATGGGTGTGGGATTAAGATATAGACCAGTGTTTGAATCCTGGTTGTCCATTTACAAGCTGTGTAATAACGTTGGACAATTCACCTAATTCCTCTGAACCTTAATTTCTTCACTTCTTAAGTAAGTTAATTACACATACTGCATAAGGTTTTTGAGAAGACGCCCAGTAGAAGCTCAATAATTCTAACTATCACCCAACAGATAGGGAAGTCAGCTGTGTGGTTTTCTTTGAGGCTGTGAATGAATGTGTACGGATGTCTCTGGTGGATTTGTGCCAAGGGGTGTAACTGTCCCGGGAGGCAGGAAGGGTTGGAGGTGTGTGAAGGCTCCCCTGCTCCAATACTTCATTCATGCACTTTCATCACCACCAAAGGAGTCACCTGGCTGTGGTGAAGCCTTCACTGAAAGTTTCACATCATTTACATTTCCATCTGGATGGAAGAAGCCTAGGGATTTTTGCCCTGCCTCTCAGCAAAGATTCACTGACTGCCCCAGGAAGTCATCTGAGCAGCGGTACTCCACCCCGTAAATTCTTTGCCCATTCTGTGTTATCTTTGTACTGAAAGGCAGGACAGTGCAGTGAGGAGGAGGGCAGGTTTTAATGTCAGACAGACCTCCTTTCAAAGTCTACTTCTGCTATGTGCCACCTCTAAGCCACAATCTTCTAAACAGTAAATGACGATCATAATAGTATCAATATTTACCTCACAGGGTCACTAGGAAAATTAATGGCCAACATATGCTGAGTGCTGTCTCCATGCAAGTACTGTCCTAAGGGCTTTAACTTAACTCATTTCTCACTTTAAGTTTGTGAGGTATAAGTATTTCCATTTTATAGACATAGCAAATGAAACATTTTCCACTGCTTGCTTGAGTCACCAGAGCCACACTACTCTGGTTCTGAGTCCATGTTGTTAACTACCATGTAACCCAGCCTAAGAAGAAAAAATGAAATAATACACATACAGCTCTTCACAGTGTCTGGGACTCAGAAACCAATCCACATGTGGTAGCAGTGTAAGTATATTTAGCTACTGAACATCTGATACTTCTTTATGAATTCCAGTTTGATTTGCCACCTGAACCTCTGTTGGTTCTGTTCACAACATTTGTACTCTAGTTCATGAATAAAGTCATGATGCAGATGTTTGGGGGTGCATTCTGGCTGAATTCTCTCAAGTCATTGGAGATATCAGTCAATGGCTGGGCAAACTAATCAATTAGTTAGAGTTAGTCACTCAGGAATCAAGATTGCCAGAAGAAATACCTCAGATATGCAGATGACACCACACTTATGGCAGAGAGCAAAGAACTAAAGGGCCTCTTGATGAAAGTGAAAGAGGAGAGAGGAAAAGTTGGCTTAAAACTCAACATTCAGAAAACTAAGGTCATGGCATCTGGTCCTATCACTTCATGGCAAATAGATGGGGAAACAATGGAAACACTGACAGACTTTATTTTGGGGGGCTCTAAAATCACTGCAGGTGGTGACTGCGACCATGAAATTAAAAGATGCTTGCTCCTTGGAAGGAAAGCTATGACCAACCTAGACAGCATATTAAAAAGCAGAGACATTACTTTGCCAACAAAGGTCCATCTGGCAAAGCTATGGTTTTTCCAGTGATCATGTATGGATGTGAGAGTTGGACCATAAAGGAAGTTGAGTGCCAAAGAACTGATGCTTTTGAACTGTGGTGTTGGAGAAGGCTCTTGAGAGTCCTTGCACAGCAAGGAGATCCATCCTAAAGGAAATCAGTCCTGAATATGCATTGGAGGGACTGATGTTGAAGCTGAAGCTCTAATACTTTGACCACCTGTGAAGATGCAAAGAACTGACTCATTTGAAAAGACCCTGATACTGGGAAAGACTAAAGGCGGGAGGAGAAGGGGCCGGCAGAGGATGAGATGGTTGGATGGCATCACCGACTCAATGGGCATGAGTTTGAGTGAACTCCAAGAGTTGGTAATGGACAGGGAAGCCTGGCGTGCTACAGTCCATGGGGTTGCAAAGATTTGGACACGACTGAGGGACTAAACTGAACTGAACTGAAGTCACTCAATTATGTCCAACTCTTTGTGACCCCATGACCAGGCTCCTCTGCCCATGGAATTCTCCAGGCAAGAATACCGGAGTGGGTAGCCACTCCCTTCTCCAGGGGATCTTCCCAACCCAGGGATCAAACCCAGGTGTCCTGCATTGCAGGCGGATTCTTTACTCTCTGAGCCACCAGGGAAGCCCAAACTAATCAATAGGGCCTGCAATAATTATTATTCACCCCTGGGTAACTTGGATCTTAATTGTATTTTGCAGAAGAAAGAATAAAAGCTCTCAGGCACTACCACCAGATGGGCTGGAATTTTAATATCAGCCTTCATACTTCCAGCTGTGAAACTTGGGTGCATTACTTAACCAATCAGAACAGAAATTTCCTGATATCTAAAATTCAAATATTATCACTCATCCAACAATTGGCTGTAAGGAATAAAGCATGTTAAAGGTTTGACACATAGGAGATACTCAATAAATGGTACTTAATGTTGTTATTATTATCTTTGATTGGTTTCTCTTTGAATACATTTTTGTGACCTAAATGAGGACCTTATTCAAGGCATATATCCAGATATTTCTTAAAAGGATTTTTTCTTTTTATCATCCAGATTATATGCATCAATACTTGAGTGGAAGAAATTCTAAAATGGAGAATTGACTTTCTGGTGACGAGACAAAATTAGTCGAGTAAACTATCTAATCAGCTCAAAAGAAAAAAAAAAAAAAAAACACAGGATTCAAAGGTTTCTTTCCCCCCTCTGCCTATGGTTTAGCTTATTGCTGCAAGTCTCTATTTGTTTTAGCTGTGGAGACATGGTGATTCCGTTGCTAGTTTTACCCAGGAACTGGAACTACACTTCAAAATAGGGAAAATTGGATTTTTACTTTTTTACTCACAGAAGATGACTTTTATATGACTAGAACTCATTTACAGCTAGTCATTCAAATACCCAGTGACAGCATAATAAAAATTTAGGCCCTTCATTTAATTATATGCTCTGGTTTACTATTCCCTGGAAGTAGTTACACACATTTGGGAACTGCTCCTTTTCATGTATTTAAAATAGCGTCTAACATTAAGACAGTAATTTATTAAGAAGTAACCTGCTGATCTGAAAGTGCTGATGTGATTTCAAAATGTATTTAGGATGAATCCAACTCAATAAGGCTTATATGCAGGGATTTGGGAAATAAGAAGTTTATTACAGGCTTTTCATAGCTACCACAAAATGACAAATGAAGAAAAATTGCAGAAATCAGGACTACATATTGTAATCAAAAAGGAACCTTCCTACAAACTGAAACAAACTTGGAAGACAAAAAAATGGAAGATTAAACACTGAAGGCTGAGTAATATTACTTGTTCCTCTGTGTTAAAGTCTGACAGGAACCATGAGTCAAAATATAAACACACGCTAGTTATGGTGGACCTCACTAGTTTATACTTTGGTCAACCACAGCTGCCTCAAACTCACAACTGAAAAGGTGTTTTGGGGGAATGAAACTAGACACCGCCTTTTTTTCATGCATGTGATACATTATTCATAATAAGTAATTCTTATAATTGGACTAAGCATACTTATAATATTCCAATGACTTTCCTAATTCTGAAAAATATATTTATAATATATAATCTCCTTCACCTGAAACTAATACAATTGCTGAGTCAACTTTATTTCAATTTAAATATATATATAATTTTCTTACGTTTTTCATACCTAATTCACAAAATATTCAAGAATTTCCCATTATGAGCTTAATTTTAAGGTCTGAATTTTTTTGATGCCTTCTTTTTTCTGAGCTGGCAGCTTTACTAATGCACTACTATGAACATACAGAAAGTGGGAAGCCCCTTCAAATACCATATACCAAGAAAACATAGTATAAATGAGAGGAATCTAAGTATGGGATCAGCTAATAATAGTAAAGCAAATGCTTATTCAGTACCTGCTATTTGCCAAACACTATGCTAAGCGCTTTAGAATTATTTCATTCAATCCCAACACAACAAAATCCCAGTATTCCAAGTTACAAGAATAAACGCTTTTTAAAACCTCATAGTTGACAAAGAATTAAATCCCTAAATGAGAATAGAAGTTATTTTCCAGGTGATTCACTGGCAATTTGTAAAATTAAAGTTTTCCTGAAATTACCTGTATACTGATATATACTTTACATTGCCACTGTCTACAGCCAAATGCCAAGTGATTTCTCTGCTTTGTTAGTAATATTTATCAGCTTTTATATGAAACTTCCTTTTTGTAAGCCTAATTGAAGACCAAAGGATAAAACCTACTTTTCTATACTTTAAACTAATTTTTACTAAAGTATCTTGTCTTCAGAAACCAACTACTAAAAGATTTTCCATGATTTGGACTTCTCATCCACTCCTCAGACTATATTAACTATCTCCTGTGGACTATACCCTGAGAATACAGTAAGACATGAACCCTGCTCTCAAACAACATTCAACCTATTGAGAGAGACATGTAAACAAACCATAGCAAATACAACATGCACTATATCATATACTAGAGGAAGACAGAACGGAGGCCTAAAGGAGGAAGTTGTCACTTTCCTTCTTAAGGAGGAAGTTGTCACAAAATAAAGAAGAAAATTCTAGAATAATCTAGAAAGTTCAAAGCTTATGGAGGCATTGACACAAAAAGTAGTATTTTAAATGTAGATGAGAATCTGTGGCTCTCAGTGGTTGTTCAATTAACTTGCATATTTGATCTACTTTTTTTTGTCAAAAGATGGATTACTTTTTTTAAAAAAAGCATAGTCACCTACCCTCCTATACTCTTTTATATCTTTATAACACTTTATCTTTAAGTCACCTACTCTCTGATACTATTTTACTTCCTATTCCTGATAATCTATTTCTTCCAGCACTTATGTTGGCTTCATTTTTATCTCTTAGGTATCTAATCAATTTTGCTATCAACATGAAAATTCTTTTTAAAATATTTATGATACAACCAAGTGATGCCACACCTAAAGTTAGAGTATTTCATTAATAAAGATGGAAAAAATCATATCAACACTCTGTATTGTTTATGGGTGTATATATAATATAAGAATAAAAAATCACACAAAAATTAAAACAGAAAATTCAGGATAGGTTTTACTTCTACAGATGGCAGGAGAGTAATGGGACAGGTTAGTTACAGGGGCTTTAGCTACATGTGTAAGACTTTAAGTTGGAAAGAAGGAAGAGAGATTAAAAAAAAAGAAAGGGAGAGCGGGAAGACAGAGGGAGGAAGAAAAAGATCTGGAGCATATACGGTAAAATTTTACTATATGACTTAGTTGGATGACAATACATGACATTTTGTTATTTATTCTCTAAACTTTACTGTATGTTTGAAATAATCTACAGTAAAATGAAAGATGTGCTAATCTTTATACCATTAATCTTCAGTGTTATTAATCAAATCTAATAGTAAAACAAAAATTTTAAAGTAAAAAATTAGTAAACTGCACATACAGTTTTCTAGTTCTACCAGTAAAGAAACATATCTGCTTCCAGGGAAGACATGATGCACAGTGTTAACTTTCCCACTCTCCTTCTAGAGCATCCTTAAGGAAGATGAAGTGAGTGTCTTTGCATTATAAAGTGACAAGCTGGTGCTTATTAACTACTCTGCTGTGAACCAATTTGTGAAAGAGCTCCTAAAAGACCAATGAAGGGTTGACAATTTGCTCAACCCTTATTTATCATTTTTTCCCAAGTCTCTTCAGAATTTTTAAGAAGAGGTTTACAGTTCAGCAGGCCTCTAAATGAAAAAGCTTGATGCTAATTCACTTGCTAATAATTAAATTATTAGTTCCAGAGGCAAAATTAAAGCCTCAACATGGTAAATCAAGGAACCAAAGTCAAATCCATATTGGGTTTCTGACATCAAAATAGGATGATCTGAAGAGTGGCCATATGTAGGGAAAAGAGCCCAGGGCTGGGCGAATGGAAAGCTATCTCCTGGGGCTAACTGGCACCCCCTAGTATAGTGGTTTTGAGGGTTCACTTATCTCAAGAGGGTGCCCTTTGATTTTACCATCTCTCACCCTTGTTTTCTTTCAGGGCATTCAGGAGAGCCTGCACTGATTTATTTGTCTGAATTCTTATTTGATTTGGTTTTGTCTTGTCAGTCTCCCCACAAGAATTAGAATTCCCTAAGGATAGGGGCCAGTTCTGTGCAACTCATCACTGTATCAACAGCATGTAGCACAATGGCTAGAACAGAGAGGTCATTGATTAATGCTTATTTGAGTGAATGAATGAGTGAATCTCCGGCTTCCTTGATTCAGACTGCGCTCGTCTATAAGAGTCCATTTTGCCTCAGCCTCTCCACTGTGTTATCTGTCCTGACTGGCCACCAACCTTTTCACCTACAGAGTATCCGATTTCAGTCCTCACCCTTGCCTGGCTCAGCCCTTCTGGCCTTGATCTCTCCCCTTGGGTTGCACAATGAAAAGTGTGTTTGTCTTGGAGCTGTCTCTCTTGCTGCCTCAATGATCAGCTAGAGCTGTTCACCTCAGCTGCTCTACTTGTCAAAGGAACAAAAACAGCCAAAACCACAGCTGTCTTGGGATTCTACAGCTAATCCTGGAGAACTGGCTCTAATTATCAAATTTACACAAGGCACAAAGTTGACAGTGTGTCTAACACAATGGTGAGTCAATATCACAGTGGTCTTTCCCTGGCTGCTTAATTACACCTCTGGAACATCGTTTTCAAGCTGGGTTCCATCCTTTAAAGGGGAAAGGCTGAAAAAAGTATGTCCAGAAGAGGGTGATACATCTGTAAACTATCGAAATAAGAATGGAGCTAAACACACAGACTCTGGAGCTAGACTGAGTTTGAATCCTGGCTCTCATATAATACTATGTGATATGTTATCAACTACAGCTTAAGCTCCCTATATACGAACCTTCAAGTTGGAAACTTGCAAAGATGTGAACATGCCCAGAGAAAGCACAAAGAGAGACACAAGGAAGAAGAAGTAACTGAAGCACTGAAGAGATTCCTGATGCTAGAAATGGCAAGGGGACTTTCTTACACTTGATCTTAGCCAAAA
The DNA here is from genome assembly GCF_910594005.1 of Cervus elaphus. Lineage (NCBI taxonomy): Eukaryota > Metazoa > Chordata > Mammalia > Artiodactyla > Cervidae > Cervus > Cervus elaphus. The sequence goes on from NC_057825.1 coordinate 81,663,218, forward strand.
GGCCGAGAAGCGATGGGGACTTTCTTTATTTGAGGAGGCACTGTTGGTTTTTGAAGCACAGGACCCAAATGTAGAGCAGTACCCAATGGTTGTAGCAGCTGTTCAGAGGGCAATCTAGGGCTAAAGCGTCCTCTTAGACTCTTTAGACTGTTTTTTACTAACAATCATTAGACTGCTTTTTCAAGAGGATAGATAGAATTGAATCCAGCAAGGACTAGGACTTGTGCCATCAATGCCAGGTGTGAGTGAAACTGCAGCTTGCCCTCCATCTCCTACTGCTGACGATCCTTCAGCTCTACCCACCTCCTCTCCCTTCTCCAGCCAGTAACTCTTGTCTGTTCACTCAACGCCAGCCCCTATATGCCAGCTGTAATATTGTACTACTGTACTTTTCAAGGTACTGTACTGTAAGATTAAAAATGTCTATTTTTTTGTGTTTGTTCCTTTATGTATTATTTGTGTGAAAAGTATTATAAACCTATTACAGTATAGCACTATATAGGCGATCATGTTAATTGGATACCTAGGCTAACTTTGTTGGACTTATGAACAAATTGAACTTAAGAAGATACTCTCGGAATGGAACGCATTCATATGTAGGGGGCCTACTGTAAATAACCTTGTGCCCTGGTTTCCTCAGCTGTAGAGTGGGGCTAACAGTAGTGCCCATCTCATAGAATTATGAAGATTCTATGCATGCAAAGCACTTAAAATGGTCAGGCACGTAAGTTCAACCTGAGCATCAGATATAATTACACAAAAAGTGGTTAAGAAATTGGTACAGTATGTGATTCATCATTCTTCAAGACCTTTGCTACTTAAAATGTGGTCTGAGGACCAACAGTACTGGCTTCGTATGGGAGCTTGTTAGAGATGCAGACTCTCGGGCCCTGCTCTTGACCTACTAAATCAGAGAGGGCACAGCAGAAGCCAAGTTGGGAGTGGGGAGAGACATAGTAAGATATGAAGTTCATATATGGAGAAGGAAATGGCAACCCACCCCAGCATTCTTGCCTAGAGAATCCTGTGGACAGAAGAACCTGATGGACTGCTGTTCAGAGGGTCGCACAGAGTCAGACATGACTGAAGCAACTTAGCATGCATGCATTGGAGGAGGAAATGGCAACCCACTCCAGTGTTCTTGCCTGGAGAATCCCAGGGACGGGGGAGCCTGGTGGGCTGCCATCTATGGGGTCGCACAGAGTCGGACACGACTGAAGCGACTTAGCAGCAGCAGCAGCAGCAAGTTCATATAACAATAAAATTAGTTTTTTCATTCTTCTTTCTGCCTCTTCTTACCTCTCCTACAGTTCTATTTCTGTCTTTCCTCTCTCATTCTTTTTTTTTTTTTCTTGTATACTAAACTTTAAAAAGGGCTTCCCAGGTGGCGCTAATGGTAAAGAACCAGCTTGTCAATGCAGGAGACATAAGAGATGTGGGTTCAATCCCTTGATCAGGAAGATCCCCTGAAAGAGGCCATGGCAACCCACTCCAGTGTTCTTGCCTGGAAAATCCCATGGATAGAGGAGCCCAGCGGGCTACAGTCCATAGGGTCACAAAGAGCTGGATGTGACTGAAGGGACTTAGCATATGCACACACACCACTTTAAAAAGGAAAGACATGTTAGTTAGAGAGAAGCAGCCACAAGCTTGGAGGATGTGTTTCCTACCAAGGGAGCATCATCTGGGCGGCTGTCCCAGATCACCCTAGGCTAAAGGAGCCCCAAACTAAAGCACCCACCAGTGAGGTCAAAGAGTCAAAAGTGGGCAAAGGGGGGCTAGGGTGGGAGGAGTGGGCCGGGTCTCCTGCCAGGTAGAGTCAATACTGACTCCTCTTACTTCTCTAGCTCCTTCAGGAAGAACTTCTCCAAAGGCAGAATCCCAACTTGACCAGCTCCCTGTGCTCCGCAATGCAATCTAATGGAATGTTCTCACTCCGGACCACCTATCCCCTTGGGAGGAGGAGGAGGAAGCAGCCATGAAAAAAGAAGAGAATCTCAGGCTGCCTGGAGGCCCTCACAGTGAAGGGGCCAGAGAAAGGGTGTGTGTGAGTCCCCATCATGAGACATATCCATGGGGACTCAGCTAACCATAAATATACATATATATTCAGGTTTGGCTAAGATGTCGGCCAGTGGAAACCTACTTTCCTCCTCATGAAGAACCGTGACATGCAAGAGAAATACAAGGAACTTAGTAAATGGACTGCAAAGACAGGCCAAGGAAATGTGGCAAGAATGGATTCTTGTTTCGTTCCACTTTGAAAGCAAAATATAGCTTATTCTGAGATGTCACATTAAGAGAATCTCTGATTGGAATGGAAATGTTGTGAAATCAATCATAAGACTATCAAAAAGGAAAACAATCTCATCTCACTTAAGAGAGAAAGGAAATATAACAGTTTTTTGTTTGTTTTTCTTTTAACATACACTTTTCAAATGTCATTTTCTGTGTGTTTGGCTTTATAACTAGAGTATAATTTACTATATGTCTGGGGCCATATCTTTCTCTTTCAGTTTCCCCAAACAGAACTTAATACACTGTATTACATGCAGTAGTTGCTCAATAAATGCATTGTGTTTCAGGAGATGCTGATCTCACCCGAACTTAAATTGACTTGACAATAATCAGATGATTAATAGCATCAATATGAAGAAAGTACATGACCAGAAAGTAAATGACCAGTATCTATCACAATCCTCTTCGTCCTTTGTTAACCAGGTAATGACATAGGAAGGCAGCAGGTGGGATTGTTAGAAAAAAGTATAAACAGATAAGAATTGAGAATCCTTGTTGTTTCTCTAACTTGCTATGCGAATCCTGCTCTCAGTCACTTCACATTTATTAGGACCTCGATTTCCTTCTGTGAAATAAAGGTGGGAGACAGAGCTATCAAAGCAAATAAGATTTACAGAGATGGGCTTCAAAGACATATCTGGGCAGAGATTCACTTATGTTGAATTTCCTGATGGAGAGATATCCAATCTCACTTTGGAAGTGTCACAACTTCCCAGGTTGTTCTACAAGAACAACCTCAATTTAGCCTCAATTTATTTATCCTCAATTTATCCTCAATTACCTGCTTTGTTTGAAAAATGAAGACAATAAAGGTTGTCAGTGAAGTCTGACTGAATATTTGGAAAAGACTCAAAATCCACCAACACTCACAGTCAAACCACCCTTCATTACAACTGCTAAGCAGCATTTTAATAGAGATGGTCTAACACAGAACTTGGGGAAGTTGGGGAGAAGGGACCAAACCCCAGTTTTAGGGTGGGCAGGGATCGGGGGGATAGGCAAGATGTAGAATCTGTTAGTGACCATTTGTACGTGGCATCCAAACAGCAAGGATCCCTCCCTGCCAGGTGAGGAATCTGATGGGTAGTGGGGAAAAGAAGGGGATCCAAATTGTCTGCTTCACTATACCTGGGAGCTTCCCAGATGGCGCTAGTGGTAGAGAACCCCCCTGCCAATGCAGAAACAATACAGATGTGTGTTTCATCCCTGGGTCTGGAAGACCCCTTGGAGGAGGGCACGGCAACCCACTCCAGTATTCTCTCCTGGAGAATCTCATGGACAGAGAGGCTGGCAGGATGTAGTCTATAGGGTCACCAAGAGTCAGACACGACGGAAGTGACTTAGCACGCGTGCACTATGCCCTAGAGATGCCCAGACAAGGTCGTTCTAGGTTCCAGTCCGTTCAACCTGCTGTCACAGAATAGCAGAGACTGGGTGCATTAGAAACAACAGAAATTTCTTTCTCACAGTTCTGGAGGTTGGGAAGTCCAAGTTCAAGGTGCCAGTACATGCAGTGTCTGGTGAGAGCCCACTTCCTGATTCAGAGGTGGCCGTCTTCTTGCTGAGTCCTCACTTGTGGGAAGGGGCAAGTGAGCCCTCTGGGGTCTCTTTTACAAGGGCACTAATTCCAGCCATGATGACTCCATCTTCATGACCCATACACCTCCCCAAAGTCCCACCCCCAAATACCATCACATCAGAGATTAGTTTTCAACATATGAATTTGGGGGGGGACACAAATATTCAGTCTATTGCAGCATACTTGAAAGAGTAAAAGAGGCTTACTTTTTTCCTAGGCTCCTTATTACTAAACCAAAGGTCAAAACTAGTAAGTACATCACTCATTGTTTTAAGGCTGCATTGTTAGCTTGTGTGCACGCTGAGCCGAATCAGTTGTGTCCGACTCTTTGCAACCCCACGGATTGCAGCCTGTCAGATTCCTCTCTCCGTGGGATTCTTCAGGCAAGAACACTGGAGTGGGTTGCCATGCCCTCCTCCAGGGGATCTTCCCGACCCAGAGATTGAACCTACGTCTGTTAAGTCTACCTGCATTGGCAGGCAGGTTCTTTATCACTAGTGCCACCTGGGAAGCTCACATTGTAGCTTAATCTTGGTTCAGAGAATGGGACAAGCTGATGTTTTAATGTCAGAATAGTAGCAAGAAAACCTGGTGCCAAATATGAGGGTTTATTATATCAGAAGTGGGATGGGAAGCAAAGAATTAACAGGAACATAAGTTAACACATATGCCTCTAAATTTTCAGTTTTCTCATATGAGCATATTTGCTGAAAGCAGGATTTCAGGAGGGCTATACCATATTTCTAGCTATGTTAAGTAACAGAGTGAAGAGGAAGAGAAAGGAAATAGAATCTTATCAAGAAGGAAATGAGTCAAACAAAAGCAAAAATATCCCTAGAATGCTTCTGAAGTAAATCTATTTAGAAACCTCAGAGTCCCTTTAACTTTTGGGGAGAAGAACCATTAATCTAGGCCTTTCTTGGCTTATCATTTACAGTTCTGAAATTTAGCCAAGTTCAGTGAGAACCACAGGATTATATTTTTTATATATATATGGTATTATTGGCACATCAATTTGTCATTGAAAAAAACAACAAATTTCAATGGAACAAAACAAGATGTGGTAAAATCAAATACTACAACATTCAGAAATAGATTGATTTCTAAATCAAATGTTTCTAGCTCCAACTGGAGATTATTACCTGTCCCAGGAATATTATTCAAAAAAAGAAAGTTGAGTCCAAAGATATAACTCATTTTACTGGTAGGCATTTGTGAGATGGCTGATGAAAATAAAATTAAGTAAAAAGTCTACCTACAGCAAGAGTAAATTACATATACTGGATTCTGTTTACCAGACAAGTGTTATTGTCGTAATAGCAGCTTCTGTAACAAAATTCTATTCATTCCCTCATGCTATAATTGTAAAAATTTTTCATTCTTAAATTCCACTAATTTCCATTAATTATCATTAAATTAGTCAATTAAACTTTGTTGAGAACTTCTTTATTGAAATGTTTGTTCATCTAATTCTGCCAGTGTTATTAACTCAAAATTATGTGTTCTTTTATGTCTGTATTTCTGTTTGCTCTTCTCTCCCCTCCAAAGTTAATCATTGGCAACTTAATTTTTCCAATTCTAAAATGAGTACCTGTCTCTAAGAAGCCTACTGTAAAGAAAACTCACTCCAATCATATAATGAAAGCGATGCATATGCAAAACAGACAACAAACTAGTGAAAAAAAAAAAAGATTTCTGTTTGTTTTTACATATGAGTTATAATTGCTAAGAAATAAAGTTCAGTTATATTTCTACACAGAAGGTCAATTCTGTTGGAGTCCTACTATTATTCAGATCAAAACACTAACTGTTTAATGAGACAAAATTCTCTGATAAACAGACTTCTGTGGAAGTTTTATGTTTTTAAAGAATAGTGTTTCAGGGGAAGGAGAGGATAGGACAAGTTGTGAGAACAGCGTTGAAACATACATTACCATATATAAAATTAGATACTAAGTGGAAATTTGCTATGCGATGCAGGAAGCTCAAGTCTGGTGCTCTGTGACAACCTAGAGGGGTGGGATGGGGTGGGAGGTGGGAGGAAGATTCAAGAGGGAGGGGACATGTGTATACCTATGGCTGAGTCATGTTGATGTATGGCAAAAACCAACGTAATACTACAAAGCAATTATCCTCCAACTAAAAATAAATTTAAATTAAGAAAAGAATAGTGTTCCAGATTTCTTATATATCCATCTAAATGTTATGTGACACTGGAAATCATATGTACTACATTACATTATCATGAATCATTGTCACTAGGCCAACAGGAAGTAACAAAAACGAAACAATGTGATTTCTTCAGAGGTAACTCAATGCCAGAGAGGTTTTAACAGAGCATTTTCTTCCCATGGAATAGATAAGGATTCCAACATACATAGGCGTGTGTATACTACATATGCACAATATAGATGATGTCATTATATTCAAACTTTCATATGTAGATGTACAAATATGAATACATGCAGGTGATTTAAATTCGATCACAAATACATTGCTCTTGCTTCTCTCAGTTACACTTAAAAAAAAAGCGTAATCTTAAAAATTCCAAATTTAAAAATCATTATAAAAATAACTTTTACACATTATGTCTAATCTGCATCTAGTATGTGGTTCTTTGAATGTCTATTTCTGCATCCAGTATGATTTTTCATCCTAAAGTTAAGTTTGCTACTAATTTAACACACCACAAAGGTGATCACATCTATTTCCTGCATAAACCCCTCGGAGACAGCTTCTTAGAACAAAAGACAAAGAAACAAAGCAAATTCATTTAAAATTCTACAACCCTTAAAATAAGCTGTTAACAATGGTACCCTTTTTCATCTTGCTAGATTACTATGTTGTAACTGATCCCTTTGCACAGGGCTTATCAATGTAGAAATGTATGACAACTTTAATCATTTTCAGGCCTGCAAGTTATTTGCAATAAAATTAGAAACTCATTTCTGTTTGGCTTTGTTGTTTTTTCGAATTAAGAAAATTTCATTATCCTAATCACTACCTTCCCTAATTCAAGTAGCATCTATAGACCCCTAACACTAGGCAAGTGCTATTTCAATCTAACACATTCAGTATGAAATTCATATAATGGAAGGGACCTCTCAACCCTCTCTCCCTGTCTTATGTTACTTCAAAAATATAACTCAGGGCTCAGTGGTACAAACTTATTAAAGCCACCAACAATTTTTTTTTTTAATTTTTAAAGAGCTCATCAAACATTTGAGTTAATTATACTTAAACTGCAGAAGCATGGAGTCAGAGGCAACAGCCCCCTCATTTTACCTCTGAGGTTAAGTGACTTGCATCACCCAGGCAGGTAAATAGAAGGCTTGCACCAGAACTCAGGTCTTGCTCCCAGGTGAGTAATCCCAAGTGTGTGTACTATGAGATAAACACAAGTAACAGCGTTGAGTTCTTTACTGAAGAGAAAATGAGAATGAGCACTTTAAAATACCATTCAGCTCCATAGATTTCCAGGCTATTCTAGTTCTCTTCCAAATGAGTAAGAATTTGTAGATTTTATAAACAGAGCCAAATTTTCAAATAAGGAATTAAGACAAATACAGCCGCATAGGAGGTATGTGTGCTAAAAAAAGAATGCGCCTCTTCTTATCTCAGAAACACTTCATATACATTTTCTTAACTTGAGAAGTCAGGCTAAATTTGATTAAGCACATTTCTACATATCACATGAGCCTACACTAGTAGTACAGAAGAGAGTGGAAAACCAAAAGAAATGCCACATCTTTCATGGTGTGATTCAGTTTCTTTCCAAATGACACCTCCTTTGAAAAGGCATAGCTTTGGAATCTGCCTTTTGGAAAATGCTTCTTTTCAATTTTCAAATATAATTGTGATGTAATTGATCTAATCCGCATTTCAAAGCTTCTAGAGCTGAGCTTACCACCAAAACTAAAGCATGAGATCTCCTTTTATGGACCAAAATAAAGAACAGTGTATTGAATTATTAGATAAGCTTTTGTTCTTTTCTTCACAATATTTGCATGAATTATTCAGGCCTTGTATGGATGGAGCTTTGAAATATTCAAGTTCCTTCAAACATTTCATTATTTAAGGTTCATACTTATTAAATCCTGTAGGAGGTACTCTTCCTATGAAAGTACAGATTCAGTTCATTTACTGTTTCTTCAGTAGAAACTATATACAGGGCAGAGTCTCAGGTGATGGAGGAAATACAAAGATAAGCAAGACAATCTTCAGAGATTTTACCCACAGGGGGAATACAAAGCTATAAAATACTTGTAAACCATAAGTTACAGAGTTTATAAAGAGAAAGAGATAGCTACCAGGCCAGGGGCTAAAGGAAAAACTTCAGAGAGAATCAAGCATTTCAAATGGACCCTAAAAGACCAACAGGAATCTCACAAGTAGCGGAGCCATGAAATGAGGGGCTGAGATCTTCATTTGATGCGCGCTCTGGGTTCGATCCCTGGGTTGAGAAGATCCCCTGGAGAAGGGAAAGACTACCCACTCCAGTATTCTGGCCTGGTATAATAGTCCATGGGGCTGCAAAGAGTCGGACACGACTGAGAGACTTTCACTTTCACTTCACTTTCACTTTCATTGTTTCATCTATGAGACCCTTTTTATTTTATTTATTTATTTGGGTGCGCCAGGTCTTAATTGCGGCATGTGGGATTTACTTCCCCAATCAGGGATCAAACCTGTCCCTCCACCCCGCATTGGGCGTGTGGAGTTTTAGTCATTGGACCACTGGGGAAGTTCCTGTGAAACTCCTTCTACCTATGATAACTTGCAGAGCCATAGTTCCAGCCATGATGCTGGCTCCTTTGGTCTAAACCTTGATTTGGCCCCCAACTTGGCAAACTCATTCTAACTCTCCCAGCAGCCCCTTTTCTGGGAGCCACTCCGGCATTCTTTCCTCACAGAGACTACCCCATGCAGCAATTCTGGTCACAAGGAGCCCTAAAAAGGCAGTGAAGAGCAGCAAATCACAATTTCATCACTACCCTTAATACATACCCATTCCTTCTCTACCCTGAGTCCCGCTTAATGAAAGATGCAATCCAAATGGCTACAAATGTGGCTATATGACCCCATCCCCATTTCCAATGCATCCCTGATACCCCAAACTGTTGTTGTTGTTCAGTCACTAGTTCATGTGCAACTCTTTTCAACCCCATTGACTTCAGCACACCAGGCTTCCCTGTCCTTCACTATCTCCTGGAGCTTGCTCAAACTCGTGTCCATTGAGTTGCTGATGCCATCCAACCTTCTCATCCTCTGTCATCCCCTTCTCCTCTTGCCCTCAGTCTTTACCAGCACCAGGATCTTTTCCAATGGGTTGGCTCTTTGCATCAGGTGGCCAAGGTACTGGAGTTTCAGCTTCAGCATCAGTTCTTCCAGTGAATATTCAGGGTTGATTTCCTTTAGGATTGACTGGTTAAATTTCCTTGCTGTCCAGGGGATTCTCAAGAGTCTTCTCCAGCACCACAGTTCAAAAGCATCAATTCTTTGGCATTCAGCCTTCTTTATGGTCCAACTCTCACATCCATACATGACTGCTAGAAAAATCAAAGCTTTGACTATACAGACCTTTGTCAGCAAAGTGATGTCTCTGCTTTTTAACATGCTATCTAGGTTTGTCATAGCTTTTCTTCCAAGGAGCAAGCATAATTTAATTTCACAGCTGCAGTGAGCACACTCAGTGATTTTAGAGCCCAAGAAAATAAAGTCTGTCACTTTTTCCATTTTTCCCCCATTTATTTGCCATGAAGTGATGGGACTGGTTGCCATGATCTTAGTTTTTTGAATGTCGAGTTTTAAGCCAGCTTTTTCACTCTCCTCTTTCACCTTCATCAAGATGCTCTTTAGTTCCTCTTCACTTTCTGCCATTAGAGAGGTATTATCTGCATATCTGAGGTTGTTGATATTTCTCCCAGCAATCTTGATTCCAGCTTGTGCTTCATCCAGCCTGACATTTTGCATGACATACTCTGCATATAAGTTAAATAAGCAGAGTGACAATATACAGCCTTGATTCATTCCTTTCCAATTTTGAACTAGTCCGTTGTTCCATGTCTGATTCTAGCCCAAATGGTTCTTTAATTTGATGTGGAAAGCTTTTGTGTTCAGCTTCATTTATCCCTATTCTCCCTGGCTCACAGTGACTCTTTGTAGACTCCCAACACACACACACACACACACACACACTTAACTCACTCACAGGCACCATGTGGCATTTTGTTTCTGTTTTCCTTATGCTCCCCATTCTATCTGGAAAACAAGCCTCTCTTCCCTGGGTGTCAAAATAATTCTTACTCATCCTTTTAGTCTCAGCTCAAATGAATTCTCTCCTATTGATAGCATCTTGCTCTTTCTAATAGAACAACTTAGCCTTTCTGGACTGAACCCACATCAGTCTTGATTTTGCCCATACAATAAAGGATTCTCCCTCCTTTATTAGCGCAAAAAGGGGACCAGGAAGAAAGCTAGAATATTTATAAGTCTTTTCTGGAAGGCAGTGTCCAGAATCATAAAGCTTGACACAAACTCATCAAAATTCTGCCACTTTTAAACTATCCTGCTTTGCTAGGAAAACACTGAAATGGTCTAAAAGAGGAATAATAGGGGATCACAGCAGGTGTGCAAACAGTGCAATCACAAGAAAGGAAATTCAAGGCACGAGGATCAATAAAATGTGTAACTAACTGGTTGTAGAGAAAACAGGAGGAATCAAGGATGGGAATGAATTTGACCTTTAGAAACTAGGAAAAGATGGTAACTGTGATGGAATTTGGAAAGTTCAAAAGGGGAATACACTTGGTGGAACAGGAGGACATCAAGTGCAACTACCATAGGCAGATGGATAGCTATAGAAGTCAGGTGGGAAAAGTCCTGGGATGAAGACAGGCACTCACTTTAGAGGTTACTGAAGATGTGAGAAAGTATAAGGGTAAAGCAGAGTGAAACCAGAGGGCAAAGACCTTGGGGGCCTCTACAGCTAAAAAATGAGAGGAGGAAGTGAAAGTACTTTTAAAAAGGGAAGAATCAGAAGAGGGAGTGAACCAGGTCAGCGGAGCACCGTATTAGCCAAAGGCAGAGAAGTGCAAAAGGAAGAGCAATCAGCATGGCTGGATGCTGCAGACGAGTGAAGAAAATGAGGACTGAAGGGGAAAGCTATTTATTTCAGTTACTGAGAAATGGCAGCATTGACCTCAGAGGGTGCAGTTTCCAAGAGGAAGGTGGGAGGGGAGGAGGATGTTGAACAGCAGAGAGCAAATGGGAGTGGACTTACACTGCTCTGAGAACCACTCTAAGCCAAAACGATGGTGATAACAGATGAGATGTAAAATAGGAGAGAAGTCAGCTTTGTTCACACTCAGAAAGACCTCTGTTGCCCAGAAATGGAATGGAAATAACATAGTAAGTAGCCTTGAGCTGAAGACCTATAGGGTTTGACCTAAAACAAAGAAAGGAATTCAGGAGCTGGACTCATACAAGGTGTCAGGAGCTAAACATCTTCTGTGTAAAGGTACCTGAAATCAAAGGTCGGACAGGACTACCCCCTTGAAGGAAGCTGCTTAAGACTGCAGGCTTGAACAAATCGATATACTAGGAGATATGGAAGAATTAGGCACAGTCTCACAGCCAGAATTTAACTCTGGAGAAGGAACTGGATCTATAACACTATAGAATAAAATCAAAGTCTGGCCTGGAAGCCCAGGAACTAGCTAGAGAAACCACAAAACTGCTAAACAGGGAAGGTTGTATTTAGAGGGACATACGAAGGAAGGAAAGCAGGAAGGAAGGGAGGGAGGGAGGAAATTAATGCTAAGAAAGTGAGCCAAAAGTAGCAGCCATAACATGAAGGAAAATTCACACACATCCCCCCCAAAAATGGTGGAAAGGTTATAAGACGAAAGAAAAGAAATAATAGGTTTAAATATTGAAAATATTGAAAGAGGTTTAAATATGGCAGAGTGGCTACTGCCTGTTTTTCCTCTACCCAGCATCCATATCCTCTTCTTTTGACAAAAACATTTCAATTTTCCTTAGAGAACCAGTCTCACTCCCTGTCTACATGCATATTATAACCTACTGACTGAAATGACCGTTTCAGAGATGAGCATGTGAGCAAATCAATGAATCAAAACCATCCTACAGACAGAAATATTGCACATAGAAATGTTGCAAGGTGAACACTAAAAAGGAAGTTCTGGGTGTTGCCGAGAGAATATAAGATGTGAGCTTGGGGCTTCTGGCAGGATCTCACCACAGGGAAATGGAGCCAAGACAAAGGGAGGAACAGCAGAGGGATGGAGAAAGCAAGACCAAGATCGAATTACATTGTTTTCTAACCTGAATCCAGACATACCGGCTTCTTATTAGTTAAGTGAGCTCATAAGTTTCCCTTTTTTGGTTAATCTGAATTACGTTTCTATTATTCTTACCTGAAAGAGCCCAGACAAAACAGAAATGAAGAGACTCAGTGGTTTCTGTTTCCAAATAACATGACCAGTTACCTAGAAAATCCAAGAAAATCAGCTGAAAACTATTAGAACCAATGATGCAAGGTCAATATGTTTTTTTTAAAAAGTCAATAAACCAATTATTTTGAAAATAGAAAGTATGATAAGGAGGAAAAAAAAAAACAGGTTCCATTCACAATAGCAACAAAAACTAGAAAATAGCCACCAAAAAAACTAATAAGATATGTGCCAGAACTACAAGAAGAAACTATGAAACCTAGACAAAGACTTGAATAGGAGGACGTGAGGTTGTCAAGATAACAACTGTCCCCAAATTACCCAAAAATACATTTCCAACAGAACAAAAATTGATCAACAGTGCAATAGAGAAAGAGAGAGAGCCTGGAAACCAGCCAATGTTTATAGGAATTTAGTATGATACAAAGGTAGTATCCCGAAACAACAAGGGAAAGAATGGACTTTTCAATAAATGATATTAAAACAACTGGCTATTATTAGAAAGAAAAATTAAGTGACCCTTTTTTTTTTTCTTGGCGAAGCCATGCAGAATCTTAGTTCCCCAAGCAGGGATTTTGAACCCATGCTCCTGCATTGGGGAGTGTGGAGTCTTAACCCCTGGACCACAGAGAAGTCCCTAAGTGACTTTTTTTTTAACCTCGATTATTTATTAAAATAAACTCTAGATAGATTTGGTTGAAAAAAGCTAACATATTATTAAACTATAAAAAGAAAATACATAGAAGACCAAATTTTTTATCTTAGAGATAGAAAAGATCTTCTGAAACAATATATAAATTGCAAAAGCCATAAAGAAAAGGGTTAAAATGATTAAGAAATTTCACTTTATCAAAACTTTAGGTTTGTTCAACGAAATAAGCCATAAATGAGATTAAAATTCCAGTGACAGACTGGATGAGATCATTGTAACATACACAGCAAAGGACTTGCTCTTATAGATCCTCAAAAAAAGGCAAACAAAATCGAAAATGAACAACAAAATACGAACAGGCAATTCACAAAAGAGTAAACATGAATGACAAACATTGGAAATGATGCTCATTTTAGGGGGAAATGGCAATAACAGCATGGGGGATACCATTTTCCACATTTAATTGGCAATAAGGAAGAAAGATTGATATCAAGCGTGACAAGCATATGGAAATGGAGGTGCTCTCTTAAACCTGGGAATATAAACCTTTTGGAGAACAAAACAAAATATAAACCTTTTGGAGAACAAACTGGGCGGCAGCTCTTCCGACTTGAGATGCATCTATCCTTTGACTTCGCAATCTTACACCTTGGGATCTACTCTAGAGAAATACTGCATGGATGCCAGAAGGAGAGCGGTAAGAGGCTGTTCACTGAAGACTATTGTAGGAGTGAAAACCAGAGCAACCAAAATAATCACCAAAAGAAAGAGAGCTAAATAAACAGCAATGCATCTGAGTTACGTGTAAGAGTATGCAGCAGTTGGGCTTCCCAGGTGGCTCAGTGGTAAAGAATCCGCCTGCCAGTGCTGGAGCCACAGAAGATGTGGGTTCGATCCCTGGGTTGGCAAGATCCCCAGGAGGAGGAAACGACAACCTATTCTAGTATTCTTGCCTGGAAAATTCCATGGACAGAGGAGACTGGTGGGCTACGGTCGATGGGGTCACAGACGGTTGAGCGTGACTAGATGACTGAGCAAGCACGTATGTAGCAGTTAGAAAGAATTAGAACCTACTGAGAGTAAAGCACCTGGCTGCAATGTGGGAGACCCAGGTTCGATTCCTGGGTTGGAAGATCCCCTGGAGAAGGAAATGGCAACCCACTCCAGTACCCTTGCCTGGAAAATCCTATGAACGGAGGAGCCTGGTAGGCTACAGTCCATGGGGTCGCAAAGAGTCGGACACGACTGAGTGACTTCACTTGACACAGAAGTCTCCAAAAGACATACCTAAATTTTTAAAAAAAAGCAAGTTGGAGAATAATCCACACTGTATGACACCATTCAGGTCAAAACAAAATTCCCTGTCTATAAATCTCTGTGTGTGTATGTATACAGATATATGGCATATAACTATATAACACATAGAAAAAATACAGATATTTAAACATCTGAAAAGATGAAAAGATAGAGTCCAAAATGAAATGTGCCTTGGCCCGAAGTAGGAACCTGAAATGGAGGTGGGAGGAGAAGTAGAAAGAAAAATTCTTTATTTACCTGTAATGTGTGATTTTTTTTTTTTTTTTAAGATCCTTGTAGCTTTATGAATGTAGGTTTTCACTCTGTTTAGGAAAAGAGCCTCCCCTTTCTAAAGGCCTGTCCCCCTGAACTGCATTCCAGACTAGCTGCATTCCTGATGAAGCCGTGACTCAGCCCAATGCGCCCCAGGCAGGCTGGTATGCAGCGATTGTGTGCTTCAGTCCTGGGTCAACACTCACCCAGACCGACTGTGGGCAAATCAGTTTCAGTTCCTTTCTCACCACCAGCTCAGTTTAGAAGCAGTTAGCTTACAATGGGGTGAGAACAAGGGTGCAAGCAAATTGCCACTCTATAGGCTGTCTCCTCCCATGCCTCTGGTAACCAGCCAAACTCGCCTTGGCCAAGGGACGGTGAAGATTTCAGGGAAAATGCTTGTGGACATTGTGCACTGCTCACAGCAACAGGGCGAGCTGAGAATACCATGGCTGGGAATTTTTTAGTGCAGTCAAGTGCTCCTGGCCCATCTGGCAGACGAACACAGTTTTTCTTACACTCTTTTTGGTACTTGTAAGGCAGACAAAATGGCTCTTCACCATGAATGAAGCCCTTGGAAAGATGATTTATAGACCACAAAGAGAGATCGAACTAGGAAGGGGAACCCAAAAGCTGTGAACAATCTCCTTAGGAGAATGCCATAAATAAAAACCCTACTTAACAGTCAGGGGCACCCTGAAAGGAGAGGAAGTCAGCATGTATCAAACAGTTGTGTAAGTTACACAGCTTCCAGGGTTCTACTAACCACATCATGCTACTTCCTAAACACTGCATTCCCTTCTCCTTTCTCTTCTTCCACCCCCAAAGAATCTAAAACAATTACTAAACTAGGGGAAAGGCAAACCACTCTCAGAAGGAAAAAAATAGCTCTAGATATCTTTTTCAGAGTTTGGCTAGGACTGTTGAAGTTGTCCTTTTCCCTTCTTGGCCACATTGACAGCGCTTCAGGATTTCAGCTGGTTCCAAGCACTGCTCAATAAAGATCATTCCAGAGAAGTTTCATATTCCTGAGATTCCTTACATTTCTCTCTCTTTAAGAAATGAGATTGGAAAAGATGAAAAACAGCCCAGATTGCACCATTTTCTATGCAAGGTTCTTGCAAAGCAAGCTGTGCCTCTCCTTCCAGCAAGAACAGAGAGAGGCAATTTCAGTTGGGAAGTGGGCGGTGGGGCCCTTGGAGCAGCAGTAGGACTATTTGTCTTTTGAAAAGGCCCTAGAGGCCCAAAAGCTGTTTGAAAGCTTTTTGTAGAGGCGGAGAAGAAAAAACAAAACACCAGACTTTGGTGTGCTCAGCCATTCAGAAAGCCCGTGACTACACCATGGACTTCTTTCATTCACCTTGTACTTGTTTACCTTGTACTTGTGTGGTACCAGACTCTGTTCTAGGTACTAAGGGTAGAGCAGCAAAGACAACCAAGTGTCTGATCCCTGGAGGGGGTTTCTGTGAGGGTGGGGACGCGGCTGATCTATGCAGAGAGCTCCAGGAAGTCCTTTCCCATTTCCTCACAGCAGAGTACGTGCTGGCCCCTTTGTCCTTGGGGCTCTGGAGTCGCTTCCTTCTCCTGCATCCTTGGTTTATTATTCCCATTACCTTTCCCCTTTATAATCACTTGTCCCTTTGTAAACATCAAAGCAGGACCAGGGAGCTGAGGAAAATGAGGCCTGTGACTCATAGGAGGATGTTTTTCTCTTTTTCATTTATACAAGTCTCTTCTCAAGAACCTTTTCATTATGAGACCAGCTTGCCTCCTCTTTTTCAGAGATTCCTCATTTTCAGCTCTGGTTGTCAAAATCACTCTCAACTTTTTGGTGTTGTTTTAACCCACCTACCACTCACCTGAGCCCTCGGAGTAGCCTGATGATCATTTCCTGTTTCCATATGCAGTTTTTTGTTGTTGTTGTTGTTTTAATTCCTCGTTTAGATGATTTCTCCCAAATCTTCACACTCCTCACAGCTCCCTACCCACATCTCACCCCAACATCCCTGCTCACCCAGCAAGCCTCAAAGATGACAGTGTCCATTCTTCACAGAGAACATAGAAACCAGCAGAAAGAACTTCCTCCATTTCCAGTCACCTGCAATAGACTGCATGTTTGTGTCCCCCAAATGCATATTTGTTGTCGTTCAGTCCCTCAGTCGTGTCCAACTCTTTGCGACCCCATGGACTGCAGCATGCCAGGCTTCCCTGTCCTTCACTGTATCTCCTGGAGTTTGCTCAAACTCAGGTCCATTGAGTTGGTGATGCCATCCAACCATCTCATCCTCTTTCATCTCCTTCTGCCCTCACTCTTTCCCAGCATCAGGTCTTTTCCAATGAGTTGGCTCTTCACATCAGGTGGCCAAAGTATTGGAGCTTCAGCTTTAGCATCAGTCCTTCCAATGAATATTCAGGGTTGACTTCCTTTAGGATTGACTGGTTTGATGTTCTTGCAGTCCAAGGGACTCTCAAGAGTCGTCTCCAGCACCACAGGTCAAAGGATCAATTCTTCAGCACTTGGCCGTCTTTCTAGTCCAACTCTCACACACATACATGACTACTGGAAAAACCATAGCTTTTGTCTATATGGACTTTTGTCTACAAAGTGATGTTGCAATATAATCACCAATATACTGGTATCAGGAGGTGGGGTCTTTAGGAGGTGATTAGATAATTAAGTCATGAGTGGAGCTGTCCTGATTGGGATTAGGGCCCTTCTAAAAGAGGCTCCAGAGATTTCTCCTTCCCCTTTCCCCAAGTAAGGACACAGTGAGAACCAGGAAGTGGGCTTTCACCAGATATTCACATATTCACCATCAAATTTGCTGGCATCCTGACCTTGAACTTCTCAACCTCCAGAATTGTAAGAAATATACTTTTGTTGTTTATAATCCACACAGTCTATGGTATTCTGTTACAGCAGCCTGACTTTCAGAACCTTTAGAAAGGGGAGGCTCTTTTCCTAAACAGAGGGAAGACCCACATTCATAGAGCTATTAATACAAAGGCTAAGACATGAAGTTTTCTGCGCCTGCAAACATTTTTTTTTCCACCCCTGCACAAAGAAAGGGTGTCCTGCCATTTAATGTGAGTGCCTGCACCAGAGCTTTAGACCCACCCCATTTAACCTTCTCAGGGAAAGGACCCCAGCAGTTGTCCCTTCTTCACCTCCCCGCTCCATCCCTTCCCCTCAGCCAGATCCTTTGTTCCAGTCTAACGCAAAAACCCTAGCCTTTCCCTGTATGAACTAAAAGCAAATCCAGAAATTTAGCCAAGGATGAATATTAATAATAAAAAGGGCCAAGACAGGACCTACATAAAGATACTGTTGGGTCTTTTGAAAAATGTTTCTCACCTTTTTTCTCATATTCTACTCTTTGAGATAGTTTATCTTCTAATCCTTCCACTGAAATTTTTATTTTGCCAGGCATACTTTTCATCCCCAAGATGTCTGTCCTCATATTTCTGATCATCCTTTTTATCACATCTTTGCTCTTGTACCTTTTCAAATATCTGGAAATGTTAATTAGAGACTGTTGGGTTTTTAAAAAATAAATTTACTTCTGTTCCCTAAATTATTTCTCTGTCAGCCTTGTGGGATCCTCATCATTACTTGGCAGACACCGATGAGCACACAAAATATATTCCTACTCCAGGCCACACTCCTGAACTCCAGATAGTATCTTTAATCACCTAATGAACAACTCTGACTTCCTAAAGGCACATCTAACTGAACACACATTTTCCTTCAAACTTGTATTTTTCTTTTATCACATTACATGGCACTACCATGCCCTCAGTTACCTGAGTAAGAAACATAGGAGCAATTCTTTGTCTTTTTTTTAATTGTATTTTTAATTAATTTATTTAATTGGAGGATAACTATTTTACAATATTAGGAATAACTTTTGACTGGCTCTATTTTTCCTCGCCTATATCCAATACACTAATTCCCAGGGATTCTATCTCTTTAATGTCACTCAATGGTGTCTTAATGTTTTCTACTTTGTTGAACAAACAAAGGTGGTGTCACTCCTGGCATCTCTCCATGCATTCCACTGCTCTATCTCAGGGAAGGTGGAATGACCCATGATTTCTCTGGATGAATTAGTTCTGAGCCACTTTTCATCCTCTCGACTGCTAGCTATAGGGGACAAACATCCCAGTCCTCCAGGTTTTGCATTCCCCAGAGGTGTCACAGGTTGGGTTCCCTGGGAAGCAGATTCTGAGATAAGTACTAAGTGTGCAGGAGGTTTATTGGGTAGTGCTTTTGGAATCGACAGTTGGGAAAGGAAAGAGAAAGGAAGAAAAAAAAAGGAGGGAAAAGAAAAGGACAGGATGGGAAGAATGAGCAGGAAGGAAAAAGAAGGGAGCAAGATTGGGCCAAAGGAGAAGTGCAACTGAGAGTTAGTCTCAGTAAAGGCTGTGGCCATCCTCCGGGGAGCAGCCCCAAAGCTGGGATGACCTTTCAAAGTTGTCTCAAATTGGGGGTGGGGAACCATAGCTTTATATTCCCTACTGATCAGTCGTTGAATTCCAGCCACTCAAGAAGGAGACATAACTCTAGGCTATTGGGGTTTTTCTGCCAAGGCCCTCAGCTGCTAGCTGAGGGTAGTAGCAGCACTCCTGGCAGCCAGGGGAATAAGACCTTTATTTCCAAAGAGGGATCCAGGTGGCATACCTCAACAGTCACTTCAGAGAGGCCTGCCCTCATCTGGGGCTTCACTTAGCATCTTACTTGGCTTTCACTCTAAGCTAAGACCTCTATGGAACTTTTTTCAGCAATAAATGGCATGTTTTGGAGTCCACCTACCAATCTTTGGTTTTATTGCTTCATTTTCTTGAAGACCTAGACTGAGACAAGGGATGCTATTTAAACCTAAGACAATTCTCAGTACCCTTCCTGCCACTCGCTGGGATAAAGCCATCTTCAGCGCCCTCCTAGGCTACAGCTGTTTGCTGTCTGGCCACCCTATCTTGATTACCACCCCTTTCCAGTTTTTTCTCCACACTTTAGCCAAAGAGAAATTACAAAAGCACAAATCTGATCAGCTCACCCCCTCGTTTCCTTTGCCCTCAGAAAAAAGATCTAACCTTCCTGATGAGGCTGAGAAGGCCAACAAGATTTGATTTGAGCTCTTTTGTTTGGTCTGATTCTCTATATTCCCTCATCTCTCAGCTCTGTATTTGATGTTCTAGCAAGAGAGAAGTATCAAGACTTTCAGTCTCCACCAGCAACCTAATGGTTTTTTGACTCTGCACTTTTAAAATATTTTCCCAGATTAGAATATATGGAACTGCTTCCCTGTCCGTTTCTCTCACTTGAAAGTGAGCATCTTAGAAGTAGAGACATTTCCCTGTTCTTACACTAGGCATTCAATAAATATTGAATGAAAGCATGAATATATCTGGAAAGGATTTATGGCCTATTGCGTGCTTATTTATTAGCAAGGGCCACTGAACATGGAAAAATATTCAGCCTTGCTATTAAAAAGGCTCTCTGAAACAAGGAGGTACAATTTTTCACTTAGAAATTGGCACAGCTACCATCAATAATATTTGAGGTTAGCAAGGGTATGGTGAAATGAGCACTCTGATACACTGCAAATATCAGAAAAGCATTATGACAATATATGGCAAATCACAAGATGCTTAAACCATGCACCCTAATAAGTGCACATCTAGAAATTTATGCTATATAACCAGAGTGAGAAATAAAATATATGTGCAAAGGTATTTATCATTATATGGTAATGGCACCCCACTCCAATACTCTTGCCTGGAAAATCCCATGGACAGAGGAGCATGGTGGGCTGCAGTCCATGGGGTCGTGAAGAGTCGGACACAATTGAGCGACTTCACTTTCACTTTTCACTTTCATGCACTGGAGAAGGAAATGGCAACCCACTCCAGTGTTCTTGCCTGGAGAATCCCAGCGACGGGGGAGCCTGGTGGGCTGCCGTCTATGGGGTCACACAGAGTCGGACACGACTGAAGTGACTTAGCAGCAGCAGCATTATACTTGCACTCTTAAATTGTCCATATGTTCTAAATTGCATTTGCTACAATTTAAAAATCAGCAGAATATTAGTAAAATGCTGATAGGGTTAGAGTTGGGAGCCAGCCTCCAGGATGGCCCAATAATTCTTGCCCCCTGGTATTCACACACTTGTGTTGTTCCCTCTCACATCATTCCGGAGTTGATCTGTGTGACCAATAGACTATGACAGAAGTGATGACATGTAACTTCCATGACCGGGTTACAAAAGACTCTGCAGCATCCAAGTTAGCCTTTCTCTCAGTCCACATGCTCGTGGGGAAAGCCAGCTGCCATATCTCTCTTTGGAGAGACCCACATGGTAAGACATTAAGGCCTCCTAATAAAACCACATGAATAAACTTGGATGCAGACTCTCCAGTCCAAGTCAAGCCATCAGATGACTGCAGCCCCAGGTGCCATCTTGACTGCAACCTCACGAGAGACCCTGAGCTAGAACTATATGGTTAAGCTCTGCCTCCATTCTTGGTCTAGAGAAACTGGATTACAAATGTTTATTGTTTTCAGCTGCTAAATCTTGAGTAGGATGACCAACTGTTCAGATTTCACCAGGACTGAGGGGTTTTCTGGTATATGGGACTTTCAATGCTAAAACCAGGGAAGTCCTGGGTAAACTGGAACAGTTGGTTACACTAGTATTTTTAAATACAGCTTTATTCAGATATAATTCACATGCCATAACATTTGCCTATGAAATGTTCAATGGCTTTAGCATATTTGGAGCTGTGCAGCCATCACCTTAATCTAATTTTAGAGCCTTATAAAGAAACTCTGGAAAAAAAACAAAACAGAAATCCTCTACACTTCAGCTATCATCCTCCAGTCTCCCCACTCCCTCCAACCCCTAGGCAATCATTAATCTACTTTCTGCCTTTAGTCATTCTAGTTTTGAAGATAATTAATTATGCAGCAGTATTGAACAGGGTTATAGATAATTGGATAAAGGATGCTTACTTTTTCATTACTCTCTTTCTTTACATTTTACTGAATTCTGTAGTTTCTAGAATAAGCATATTCTCATTTAAAATTAAATAAAAAGTCGTAATATTCGGATTTATTGAAAACACAATGTACAATTTCACAAAACTGTTGTTTTGGCCCTCCCAGAATCCTTCTACACCCAGTTCTTCTAGTAACAACACTACCCCTCTTCCTTAGGGAAGTGACTTTCTCCAGGTCCAGGTTGTTCTGATGTGGCAGGCAATCAGAGGATAAGGTGGATACT
The DNA here is from genome assembly GCF_910594005.1 of Cervus elaphus. Lineage (NCBI taxonomy): Eukaryota > Metazoa > Chordata > Mammalia > Artiodactyla > Cervidae > Cervus > Cervus elaphus. The sequence continues at coordinate 81,685,073 of NC_057825.1, forward strand.
TGACTCAGGCCAGAATAATTAGATTTTCTCCTCCAGTAATTTGAATCTTGCATAGCAGCACACAGGGAAAGAAGGTATTTAAGATTAGTCATCAGAAGGCAGAATCCTAGAGACTTTGCTGGGGAACTTTTGTTTCTAAAATCTCTGTAACCTTCCTAGTTCCTTTTCTTCCTTCTTAGGTATGCAGTAATTGATTTGATTCTGTAAGTTACTCCTTTATGACTCCATAAATCTCTTTTTTACTTAAGTTAGTTTCTTGCAATAGAAGAACTGGTTCAAATAACATAAAAAATATTCATGTGGTAGGGAGGTTGAATGTAGGGGGCTACCTCCTCAAAAAAAAAACAACAACAACCCATAAATCACTCCAACACAAAAGTTTTTTATTTTTTTATACCACCTATTGGTTCACTTTCACATAGAATCATAGTGTACCTATCATCTTATATTTTTATTTTTTACCTAACATTGTACCTGTAAAAATTTTTAGTGTTTCTACAAAGTCTGATTATCATTTTAAATGCATGTTATTATCTTGTACTGGTAATAGCATAATGTGTTAAATCTTGGTCCACTCGTTGAATATTTGGGCTGATTTTAGCTAACAGATGTCATGTTTAAAATGATCATTTCCACAGCAAGCTTTGTGCTTCTGTTGAATTTTTCTTTCCTTAGGATAAATCTACAAAATTGAAAAATGGATCTTCTATGGTGTTTTCCTTGTTCCTTTCATGAACTTGATGTGCTGCTTTGTAAAGTGAAAGGTGCTTTTGTACTACAAGTAATTTTCCAGTTTGAACGTTTGGATTTCCATTTATAAGATATTCTTAGATTGGGCAAATTCAGATGAAGAGAATTTGCTTAGTTAAAAATCTACATTATGACTGTTATACAAGTATTCATATAACTATTTAAATACACCTTTGTATTGAATATAACCTACATAAATAAAAATGGCACAAATCATAAGGGGAGAATCTCAATGAATTTTCACAAAGTGAACACACCCATATGTAATGAGTACAAAGATCAAAAAGGGCTACTGGCCCTCTAGAATCCCCTTTATGCTCCCACCCAATTATAACCTTCTGTCAGAAACCACAATCCTGATGTCTATTACCATAATTTAATCTCTTCTGCTTCTGAACTTTAAATAAATACAGCCTTCTGTGTAGTTTCTTTCATTCATTATTATAAGTTTCACACATATGTAGCAGTAGTTCATTCATTCTCATTATGTGTAGTATTGCATTGTGTAGATACACACCATTTAGGTATCTATTCTACTGTTGAATGGATATTTGGGTTGTTTGTAAATTTTGGCTTTACTACAAATAGGACCAAAATTGCTGGGCCATAGGTTATGTACATATTCAGTTGTAGAAACTATCAAATAGTTTCCCAAAGTGGTACCAATTTACATTTTCACCAGCTGTGTGGGACAGTTCCAGCTGCATCACATCTGCCAATGTTGTGGTTTTTCACATGTTTATCAGGCACTTGGATATTCTCTTTTCTGAAGTACCTTTTCAAATCTTTGACCTATTTTTTGGGGGGGTCAGCTTTATTGAGATATGATTTTCATACAATGAAATACACCAATTTTAAGAGCACAAGTCTATGAATTTTACAAATGCATTCTATAATGTAATTATCATCCTACTAATGACATAGTTCCCTTTTGTCCTGTGAGGTCAGTTTCCTTCTCCCACCCCATGACCACTGGCAACACTGACATGCATCCTATCACTATACCTCTGTAATGTCTATAACCGCACATACATGGAATCAGGTAGGAAGTTTGTGTCTGGCTTCTTTCACTGAGAATAATGCTTTTGAAATTCTATCCATGTCATTTCATGTATCTGTAGTTCACTAAGTTTTTTTTAATTGCTAAATAGTATTCCACTGTATGGGTGTGCCACAAGTTGTTTATCCATTCACCTGTTTAATAGAACATTTTGTTTCCAGATTTGGGCCATTATGAATATAGTTGTAATGAATGTTCAAGAATTAATGTATATGTTTATGAATACATATGTTTTCATTTCTCTTAGGTAGATACACAGGAATGTGATTGCTGGGTCCTATGGTAGGTCTATGTTTAACTTCATAACAAATTGTCAGATTTTTCCAAAGTGGCCATATCATTTACGCTCCTACCAGAAGTATATGAGTATTTCAGTTGCTCCAAATCTTTGCCAACACTTGGTACTGTCAGTGTTGTTAACATTAACCCATCTAGTGGGTGTGTACTGGTATCTCATTGTGGTTTTAATTCCATTTCCTTGACGGTTAACGATGTTGAGCATCTCTTCATGTGCTTATTGCCATTCATAAAATATCTATTCAAATCTTTTGCCTATGTTATAAATTGCATTTTTTCACTTTAATTTGAGTTCTTACTGAGTCGTAAGCATTCTTTTGTATTCTTGATACAAGTCCTTCATCAGGTATGTTTTATAAATATTGTATTCCAATATGTGGTTTGAATTTTCATTTTTATAACAGTGACTATACATTTCTATAAGTCTAAACTTATTTCAAACTAAAAGACTTCCAGAAAGAGAAGAAATTACTAGCTTGTTAAGAGTTTTAAACCATGAATGGATACTGAATTTTATAAAATTCCTTTTCTGTATCTATAAAGATTACCATATATATTTTATTTATTAATTGGGTAAATAATAAGACTATTAATGTTAAACTGACTTTGAATGCTTAAAATAGATACACATCTTATATATATCACTGGATTTGTCTTGCTGATATTTAATTTACAATTTTTTTCATCCCTGATAAGAGAAAGTAGTCTGTAATTTTCTTTTCTTGTAGTGATCTCAGATTTGGAGATCAACAGTTTATTGGCTTCATAAAATGAGTTGGTATTTTTGTATTCTTTGAAAGAGTTTGTACAAGACTGTTATTTCTTCCTTAACATTTGGAAGAATTCAATAGTGAAGTCATAAGAATCTATGGTTAATAGCTAATGTCTCAGTATTTTGGTTTCTATTTATTCCACTTGTTACTCTTTCTTATTGTCTTTTTTATTATTAATTTGGAGGACAGTTGCTTTATAAGTTGTGCTTGTTTCTGCTGCATAGCAAAGTGAATCAGTTATATACATGTGTGTGTTGGTCCTGTTGTTCAGCCACTAAGTCCTGTCTAGCTCTTTATGACCCCATGGATGGCAGCATGCCAGGCCTCCCCGTCCCTCACATCACCCGTAGTTTGCCCAAGTTCATGTCCACTGAATCGGTGATGCTATCCAACCATCTCATCCTCTGTCGCCCTCTTCTCCTTTTGCCTTCAATTTTTCCCAGCGTCAAGGTCTTTTTCAGTGAGTCAGCTCTTCGCATCAGGTGGCCAAAGTATTAGAGCTGAAGTTTCAGGATCTGTCCTTCCAATGAATATTCAGGGTTGATTTCCTTTAGGATTGACAGGTTTGATCTCCTTGCTGTTCAAGGGACTCTCAAGAGTCTTCTCCAGCACCACAATTTGAAAGCATCAATTCTTCGGCGTTCACCCTTCTTTATGGTCCAATTCTCACATTGGCACATGACTCCTGGAAAAACCATAGCTTTGACTATACAGACCTTTGTCGGCAAAGTGATGTCTTTGATTTTTAATATGGTATCTAGGTTTGTCATAGCTTTCATTCTAAGAAGCAAGTGTCTTCTGATCTCTTGGCTGCAGTCACCATCCCCAGTAATTTTGGAGCACAAGAAGAGAAAGTCTGTCACTGCTTCCACTTTTTTCCCTTCTATTTGCATGAAATGATGAGACAGGGTGCCATGATCTTAGTTTTATGAATGCTGAGTTTTAAGCCAGCGTTTTCACTCTCCTCTTTCACCTTCATCAAGAGGCTCTTTAGTTCCTCTTCATTTCTGCCATTAGAGAGGTATCACCTGCGTATCTGAGGCTGTTAATACTTCTGGCAATCTTGATTCCAGTTTGTGATTCATCCAGCCTGGCATTTCGCATGATGTAGTCTGCATATAAGTTGAATAAACAGGGTGACAATATACAGCCTTGTCATACTCCTTTTCCAATTTTGAATCAGTCCATTGTTCCATGTCTGATTCTAATTGTTGCTTCTTGACCCACACACAAGTTTCTCAGGAGACAGGTAAGATGGTCTGGTATTCCCATCTCTTTAAGAATTTTCCACGGTTTGCTGTGATTCACACAAAGGCTTTCACGTAGTCAATGAAACAGAAGTAGATGTTTTTCTGGAATTCCCTTGCTTTCTCTATGATTCAGTGAATGTTGGTAATTTGATCTCTGCTTCCACTGCCTTTTCTAAACCCAGCATGTACATCTGGAAGTTCTTGATTCAAGTCCTGCTGAAGCCTAACCTGAAGGATTTTGAGCATAACCTTACTAGCATGGGAAGTGAGTACAACTGTCTGGAGATCTGAACATTTTTCAGCACTGTCCTTCTTTGGAGTTGGGATGAAAACTTACTTTTCCAGTCCTGTGGCCACTGCTGGATTTCCCAAATTTGCTGACATATTGAATGCAGTACTTTAACAGCATCATCTTTTAGGATTTTAAATAGTTCAGCTGGAATTCCATTACCTCCACTAGCTTTGTTGGTAGTAATGCTTCCTAAGGCCCACTTGACTTTACACTCCAGATGTCTGGCTATAGGAGAAGGGTGAACGCCAAAGGGTCATTATGGCCTTTTTGTACCGTTCTTCTGTGTATTCTCTTTTTCAGATTTTTTCCCCATATAGGTCATTACAGAGTATTGAGTAGAGTTCCCTGTACTATACAATAGGTCTTTATTAGTTATCGATTTTATAAATAGTAGTGTGTATATGTCAGTCCCAACCTCCCCTTATTGTCTTTCTTGCCTTCCTTTTGCTTAATTGAGTTTTCTTTATTATTACTTTTCTCTCTTTTACTATTTATACAAGATATTGTTTACACATACTTTTACTGTTCTCTTAATAGTAACCCTAGAGTTTACAACTTGTACCCTTGATTTACTTCAGCTCATTATAAATTAGGGTTTCCCAGATGGCGCTAGTAGTAAAGAATCTGTCTGCCAATGCAGGAGATGCCAGAGATGCAGGTTCATTCCCTGATCCTCTGGAGTAGGAAATGGCAACCCATTCCAGTATTCTTGCCTGGAAAATTCCATGGACAGAGGAGCCGGTGGGCTACAATTCATGGGGTGGCAAAAAGCTGGACATGACTATGTATGCCCACACATTATAAATAAATATTTTTACTACTTCTGAGATGACATATCCTTGCTGGCATCCCCATGAGAGTTCTATACCATTCTGAACTGTTATCTGGGAATGAACATGGGTCTTCACCATTTATGGAAACTGCCTCTCGTCTAGTTCTTGCCTCCTTCTGGACTCAAGAGATCCAAATTCTCCTGAAGTCAAGTCATTCCCATTTTCTTAGAACCCTTCTCCTTCCAGATAATTGAGTCTCTGTCTCCCTAAAACTTTAGAAAATCAAGTTTTATCCTTTCCTCTAGACAAGAGAAGGGAAAAATACTTATTTTTCCATGGCAAGTCCATAGACAGGAAAATAAGACATGATTTCTTAATCAACTGCCACACCTACTAATATTATTTGGATTTTGTGGCCTTGACTTAGAATGTAACAATTATTAATTACTCTATTTCCTGGGGAAAGTAATTTCATGTTATAAACTTCTAGGAAACTTTGAGAACCCAAGATATTCATTGGATATATTCTCTCTATAACAGCATATTTCTTGCTTTTCTTTATTTAAGGAAAAGAAAAATTGCAGATACCAATGATAAGGTTCATTATTAATATAAAAATACTTTGGTCACTGCTTTAAGACGTTACTTCAACCTTAATACCCACAAATGAGGTGAACATGAGGGAATAAGTGATCTTTTTACCAAACTGCAAGATATTTTTGTGTCTCTAGTTTTCTTTGCCAAGGCATAAATGACATAGAGATAAAGAAGGATAATAATTTAAAAGATATAACCTCCCTGAGGTACACTCTAGAGTTAAGAATGAAGTCATAAATGCAGATGTAGGTAAGGTCTAATTTAAGAAACTATATTTTGGGTATTGTAGCACTTAGGTCAAAGAACCCTGAGATAGCAGCCTGGTTTAATAAAATATTACACGGGTCCATTAGGAAAACTCACCAGGGATAAAATGGAGGTAGTTTTGAAATAGACCATACCAGCTGCCACTTTTGCTAAAAGTAACCACACTGATTCCTAAATTTATTTCATTCTGTGATAACTGACTTTTCATTCTGAGAAGAGACTATGAATGTAGTCCAAACCTCTTACCATTTCCTGTGTTCATCAGCTTTCATTCTGAACTAGTAGAAACTAACCTTTTACTCTGAGGTGTCGGGTGAGGTGGTTGCCTCAAGTACCAAGCACTTTTTACAAGATGGACTACAGGTAAATTGAACTCAAAGTAACTTCTCTTCCTCCAAAATCCTTTTCTGATTTCACAGGTGGAACAGTTTTTGTTTTTTAGTTTCACTGGACCACCATTCTCAAATCTTGTCCAATAAACACTACAAAAAACAAGGTATATTTGTGTGTGATTATGCAGCATATCAAGAGAGGAAATGTTTTTCCAAAATAATTTGCAAGTTTGACCTACGATTGTCTGAAAACTGGAAATAACTATAAAGCAGTTCAATAGTCATAAAATGAATTTTTAAAATCTGCCTTTCCCCATAAGAGATAACCCACACTTAATAATTTAAGAGCTGATTATTCAGAATGTGTAATATACAAACCTGTTATTTTTTTCTTTTCCCTTCTGCTGCCTGATTTTTCGTCATTTCACAGCTCATTAGTATTCTCTCTCTTGGAAAATAAAAGCAAATGTAGCTCAAACTAGTATTTTCAACTTTCTATGTACAGGTTTTGTAGGAAAGGTTATAATTATTGGTTCATAAACCACTTTTCTTTAATAAGTATCTGGTTAGGCTCTACTGGGCATTGGGGAAGAATAAAACACATTTAAGACATCGTCCCTGCTCTTAATTCTCTTATAATATAATTGGAAAAAGAAGGTTTATGTACAATAAAGTCAAATATTAATGCAAGATAATATATATTTAAACAATATGAAACAATTTGGTCATAAATACATAGTGTACAAGAGAACTTTGTAGACCTATTAGGTAGGAAGCTAGGCATGTGCGATGAGGGGTGGTCTGGCTGAAAGGAATGCAAGCTCATCTCTAAACCCCATCCCAGACACACCCAGGAGAGCTCACAGATATGCTACAAAAATAACCACAGAGACTCTTCCAACTCCTGCATAGGCACACAGTGGACACAAACCAATCATAGGGGCTTCTTCAAGTAATCTTAAGCAGCTAGGAGCCCATTAAGGGTTCGTAAATATTCTACACATATATACATCTGATTATAACAGACTGAATTATGGGAAGACATATACAACAGAGCCTGCTGTTACATCACTTGCAATTGTCAATCGGCCTTGAGTGTATGCCTATTTACGTTTCCTTTCATTGATTGGTGGTGGGTACAGGCCCTATTTTTCATAGTGAAAGTGAAAGTCACTCAGTCATGTCCAACTCTTTGCGATCCCCTGGACTATACAGTCCATGGAATTCTCTAGGCCAGAATACTGGAGTGGGTAGCCTTTCCCTTCTCCAGGGTATCTTCCCAACCCAGGGATCGAACCCAGGTCTCCCACATTACAGGTGGATTCTTTATTTAGCACAGGGCGTAACCAAGAGGAGGAAACAGGAAGTATAAAAAAGAGGGAACAGGATGACCCTTTTGGGGTCAGCCTGCTCCCATGCCTTGGGAGTGTCTGTCTAATAAAAGGTCTGTCCGCTTGCACTGAACTTTTCTGTTTCCATGGACTGTATAGTCCATGGGGTCACAAAGAGTTGGACATGACTGGATGACTTTCACTTTAACTTTTCTGTTATGTTAAACCCTTTAGTCCGTTGTTCCAAATTTTTGTTACAATGAGACAAGAACCGAGGGAAAGAAAGAAACTGACCTGACAGATCTATCACAGTTTCGAAAAGGGGAAGCATAGTTTGAACTGATAAGATTAGCCACAGAAATTCTCAATAAGGTAGTGAGACTTGAGCTAGTTATCAAAGAATGGATGGAATTCCAGCAGGAGAAAAGAAAAAGAAAAAAACCTGCACAAAAGTAAAAAACACAAGAGAATCCCAGAACTCCAGGGCCCATGGCCCAGAGATACTTTTAAACAGAATATTCCAAACACACAGAGTATAGAAAAATAATATAACAAACTCTTTTGTCTTTCCCACCCAGCTTTGTCACATATTTACTTTTTGTCATATTTACTTTAGATCCACGTTTTTTGCTTTTTTTCTTTTAAAAGAAATACAGATTTGGCTAATGGCTTCTGCATACTCTATCATTATCCTGCCTTCTCAGCAGAGGTAACAACTATCCTGAATTCAGAGTTTATCATTACCACAAATATTTTAAAATGTTATTACAAATGGAAATATGCAGTATCGTTTGATGCATTTAACATTCATGTCAATGGTAGCATATTTTATCTTCTGTCACTTTTTTTCACTCAGTATTCCATTAGTTGAGATTTATGGTATATTCTAATTCCAGTTGTAGTTCATTTATTTTAACTATAATATTATATTCTACTGTGCGATCATACACAAATTTACTTATCCATTCTCAGGCTGATGAATATTTAGGTTGTTTCCAATTATTTTCCTATTATAGACAACGCTTCAGTGAACATTCATTTTACATGTCTCCTTACGCATTTGAGGGAGAGTTTCTTGTATACATGGGGAAGTGGAATTGTTACATTGTAAGACTGTAAAGGCATCTTTAGCTTTGATAATGAAAAATTTCCTTCCAACATGGTTGTACCAATTTATTCTCCTCCCCACGTGTACAAGATTTCCCATTTCTTCTTTACCTTTACAACTCTGACGACTGCAGCATAGGCATGGAACTGCCAGGTAGCCTGGAGTCAATTCTTCCTGTAAACTATAGCCTGTAAGTGCTTTGTGTAGGTGATGCTCATTTTTGGATTGCACCATGAACCAGCCCAGTCCAGGCTCAGAGGGGATATCAAACCTCTGGGAGAGAACTGGAGAAAGGACTGGTTGAGTGGTTGAGGACTGGTGCATATTTTATTCATAATACAACCAATATCTAATATAACCTGAAATTCAGTCATCAAAGCTCAGTAAATATTCCCCTGACTGAAATTAATTATAAACCCTGATCTGTTTCTGGTGTTCACCCTGCTAAGCTTCAATTTCCTCATTTCTAAACTAGGGATGATAATAAATGAAGGAGTGATTCCAAAGATAAAATGAGATATAAATATAAAAACATTTATAAATGCTAAAAAGCAATGCAAATTAAGTTATAACAGATTTGAAAGCTGCTTCTGTGTCATGACTTCTTACATAGGACCAGATAACATTTTAGCAAAATTCAAAACTACTGGCAAATTTCTCATTGGCATTCTTCTCATAACCTTAATTTATTCTGGGATCCCACCTACCTCAGACCCTTCTTAGGATCACATATAAAGATACACCATAATCTTAGAAAGGTATTCTAATCATTACTTGCAGCTCTCAAAGAGCACCTATAAGGAACCCATTCATGGTTACAGACTCACACTTGAGGTCCATTCTATTCTCTTTAGGCCTTAAGCACAAACCCCCAAACTTTCTCTAGGAACCAGTTAACTGAGCTTTTGGTTATTTTTTCCCTTCTCTCTTTCTTTCAACATCTGAAAGGTTGATTCAGCTCCTTTCTGGCTGAATTATTTCCCTTGTCATCTTACTGCCCCATTAACATGTCTCCAACTATCCTGTCTCTAAATTTCATGTCACAAATATATCAAGCAAAGAAAGGCTGGAAAACACTGCCTGAGGAAGAATGAATACATACTCATATCTTAATAAATCATCCCACAGTATAAATTCTTCATATGGAAGTAACATTCTTTTCGCTTTAAATGCTTAAAAAAAAGGGAGAGAGAGAGATCCAGAAACATTTTCTGCTCCCTTTAAGTGGCCTTCATTAAAAAAAAAAAAAAATTGCTCACCATTGGTCTAGACTCTCAGACAGAAAAGAACTTAGAGATCTCGTGATTCTACTCTTTATTTGTATGACTCAAATTTACACGTAATGATCTCATTTCCTCTTGTATTTTCTAAATCTGTCACTATCTTTGCAATGGCTTCTCCTTAATGCCCTTTTTATCTTCTCAAACTTAATATGCCTAAAAGTGAGTTCATATTCATTCCAAATTTAGCTTCCTCCCAGGAGTCCCATATTTTCGTTGTTGGCATTTTAAGAAGCCTGCTTCTTAGCCAGCTGTGGTATTGTCAGAAGAGAACGGGGCCGGAGAGACTAATTAAAAGGCTTGCATCCCATAGCAAAAAACAGACTGTGCTCAGATTTGCGGACATGGTATTTTGGATTTATTTGAAAGAATCGAAGAGGGCTCTCTTTAGGTGACAGGTTAGCCCTAAATATTGACATCAGCAATGTAAGAATGTTATACTTTTAGGTATTAAAAGTTCCTATAACATTTTCAGATATTGATGCCCAGTTGATGTTGGTGTTGAGACAAAGATAGAATGCCTGTATGGCTCCACACTTACACTTGAAAATAACCATTCATAAATTTTATAGAAGAGCTTAGCCTTTTGTAAATAAAATACAAAGCAGCCAGAACTTTTCATGAGTTTCCTTCCTTTTGTTCCTTTTATGATGAGAACAATTATTTCACCAACACATGTTTAAACTATTTCTGATGGTATCAGATGCTCAGCTGGGAAAGTTGGTATTACCAGATGAGTCTTAACTTAAACATAAAAAGATTTTTAAGTATCTTTAAGTAATCCAGATGATCAGATTCCAGGCTGAAGTTTTGGCTCTAATGCTGAGATGTGGTGGAGAAGGCAATGGCAACCCACTCCAGTACTCTTGCCTGGAAAAATCCCATGGACGGAGGAGCCTGGTGGGCTGCAGTCCATGGGGTCGCTAAGAGTCGGACACGACTGAGCGACTTCACTTTCACTTTTCACTTTCATGCATTGGAGAAGGAAATGGCAACCCACTCCAGTGTTCTTGCCTGGAGAGTCCCAGGGATGGTGGAGCCTGGTAGGCTGCCATCTATGGGGTCGCACAGAGTCGGACACAACTGAAGTGACTTAGCAGCAGCAGCAGCAGCTGAGAAATGGTCTTGATCCAGTTGGGCTTTACCATGAGCTCAGGCCCAGCAGGTTCTATTTCCTGAGGCAGAGATCTGGGTCAGTTTGAGAAATGAGTTACCTTCACAGCTGCCTTGAGCAATGAGCAGAGGGTAAGGAATAATGAAAAACTCCTAGCATTTTATTTGAATTATTTAACTGGGCTTTTATTTCTGATTTGCTTTGTTTTTGTTTTGGCTATTTTTTGTTTGTTTGTTTTTGTTTGTTTTGATTAAAAAAAAAAAAAAAAACTCCAGTCCAGGTTTAAACCAAATTAGTGGATTTTTTTCCTCCAAGGTGATGAACTTTTTAGATCTATAAGCAGATTGCTTTGCTACAGGCTTTGTCGAGAGTAGGGTCTGGAGTCCTCCTAAGGGAATAATAGCAACTAGAATAAAGTTTCTAATGAAAAGGCCAGCAGGATGGCACTCTGGGTGTCACCTACCCTGGAGAAACACTGTATGTAATTGCCTTTGTTCCGGTTCAACTCCATCTGGCCCAACAGTTGCCTCACTCTGTACTTGGGAACTAGAGGACAAGGCAATAGCCTTTAACTGAGGGCTAGACGCTAGATGAAAGGGAACCAGGGAAACACTGTGCTCTCATCTACCAGGGGACAAAAGATGAATATAATTAGGGGTTTTATCCATAAGATCATCTTAGCATCTGTATCTCTCACCCAGCCTGCGTTCAGCCTGCCCTTCCTTACAATCCTTTAATATTTTGTCTATTTTTCCCATAGCCTGCACCCATCAAGGATTAGTTGGGTCTAAAAAGATATCAATTACCTACAGAGCAGGCCCAAGAGCACCCCCTTGAAATCCTGGCTTCTCAAGAAGATAGGAAGTACTTCTCTATCTAAACAAAGTTCTCGTCCTTGTTTTTCGTTGCCAGATCTCTGCTGGTAGCAACATTGAGTAGTGGTACTGGTACTCTGTGCCCTGTTTTGTTGGTGTGTTACATCTGTTTGGTGATCAGAAGATGCTATCTGATCTGATAAACTTTTGGCAGGGATTTTACAGTAGGATTTATGAGATTAGGTTTCTTGGCCCTGGAATTTCACGGCAATGGGCGTTCAAGAACACCTCTGACAATCTGATTCAGAGGTGAGCAAATGTTTTTTGGAGATGTTTCATGATTGGGACCTAGGGGCCAGTTGGAGTTGAGAATTATAGAACTGCAGATTATAATCTGATCCCCTGGAGTTGGGCAGCACAATGGCCCTAAGTTTATTGGAACTATAAGAAACTGAATAGAAGTTTAGGCCATGATAGTGTCGAGATAATAGGTACTTACAGTCTTCCAGTTGTCAACATTGACCAGGCTACATGTGGAATACTGAGCTAGTTCAATGCTTAGCACCAAAATTTAGAAAGATATGAATATACTACATGTGTCCATATGAGAGGGGTCCAGATGAAATGTATGAAGATCATGATGTATGAGAAAGGCTGAAGGGGATCTAGGAGAATATAACTAAGAGGGGACACTCTGGCAGAAGAGGAGCCACAAATGTCAATACTTAGGTCAGCACTAACCTCCATGATGATAAATCTAATGACACTCTTCTGTCTCCTCAGTCTCTTTTTGGCGTTTAACACACTTGATCATTTCTCTTTTTAAAACTCCCTCCTTCTTTGCTTTGTTAGTACTAATTGTACTAGTTCCACAGATAGTAAAATTGAATCAGGAGGGCAAGAGATTTAAGTGTGGCAACACCTGTGAAGTATAAAGAGGAATGGGAGCAGGAGTGAGAGGGACAAGACTGAAACTGCAGAGCAGCCCTGAGAAAGGCTCAGTGATGCCCATGAAGACCTCAGAGCAAAGACTGCTCCATGTTCTCCCATCCCATCTCCAGTTCTGCCCCCTGCCTTCAATTCATTCGCCGCCTGCAGGCACTGGGATATTTCTAAGACATAAATAAGATTATGCCACTCCTGAGCTGATAACCCATCACTAGCCCCCTTGGATTCTCAATAAAAATCCAAATTATGTATCACAATTTACATGCCTCTTAATGGATGATCCCTGTTTACCACTCTAACCTTATCTGTTAGTCACCCCGGACAGAACTACTTTCATCACTTTGAGTATAACCTTTCTACTCTCAGTATGGAGTATACTTTCTTGCCTGGCTAATTCTCTACTCATCTTTTAAGTCTCAGCCTAGCGGTTCCTTCCTCTATAAAGACGTTCATAACTAGCAAAGACTAGATTCAGTGCCCTCTTACATGATCCCTTTACATAATAAAGGCGAGGTGGAATCTTGGTTGTTAATCTACAGACAGCTGTGAAGCATCACTTGGATGCTAAACATTGGAAACATAATAAGAGAGACAGTACATATTAGGACTTCTCTCAGGGAATGTACTATGATATAGAAAGGAATTCCATGGTAAATAGTCTGGTGTGGGTGATAGATCTCCTAAGGGACATAACATTTTCAATCCAATCACTATCCTCACCCTCCAGCCCAGCCCTAGGCATTTGGAAATGTCACTGCTGATGTCAGTATACCTGGGGGCAGTATTGGTGGGGGGCAGGGACCTTATAATGCTTGGAGACAATCCCACACAAGGAAGAATTGTCCTATCCAAAAGGCTGATGAAACCTCCATTGAGAAACTCTGTGCTAGGAGGTATGCAAATCTGAGAGCAGAGGTGAATTGCTCAGAATAACAGAGTGGAAGCTGAAAGCTGACACCTGAGGACTTCCAGCTCCACCTACTTTCCATGCAGGGCTCCACTTGCCCTGTGAGTAAATGCTGAGTAAAAATACTGCTTCTAAAAATACTCATTTACTATCTTAAAAAAAATTAGAAGATTTATTTAAAGAAAGTAAATATATATATATATATATATATATATATATATATAGGTTGAAAAAGAGCCAAAGTATTAGCCTGAGTGGCATCTAATATTTCCTTCTTGCTTTGCCTCTCTGCACCTCAGTACTTATCTGAGAACTTGTCTTTAGCCTCTATTTGAGCTTAGGGACCTATTTCATTGCCAGAACTTCATATATGTTTGACACCAAACAGATGCTCAACAAACATTTCTGAACTATGGCTCCCCAAAATTTTAAAATTAGTCTCCTGGTTTTTTCTGTTTCAACTGTAATTTTTATTAGTGATAAATGTAAAAGTTATTACTTATTTCACATTTCTATTTGAGCACATCAAATTTAACAGATACAAACAGAATCACTCCTTTGATCCAGTGTTAAAACTCTCTAGCAAATAACCCCAGTTCCTCTTATGACAAATGCTATCACCTTTTGGGGATCTTGCCAATTGTCTAGGTCAGGCACCTGCTTATCATCCATGTCTCTTCCTGTTCCCTCACCTCTCCAAATCTGTCAATTCCATCTTCTAATTACTTCCTGGTTTCCTTCCCTTTTCTCCATCCTAGACATCTGTGGCCTTAATTCATGTTCTCTTATGTTATTGCATTTGCTTCCTAAATCATATCTCCATCCCCATCCTCATGACTCAGTTCCGTTCAGTTCAGTCACTCAGTCATGTCCGAATCTTTGTGAACCCAAGGACTGCAGCACGCCAGACTTCCCTGCCCATCACCAACTCCCAGAGCTTACTCAAACTCATGTCCATCGAGTCGGTGATGCCATCCAACCATCTCATCCTCTGTTATCCCCTTCTCCTCCCTCCTTCAATCTTTCCCAGCATCAGGATCTTTTCAAATGAGTCAGTTCTTCACATCAGGTGGCCAAAGTATTGGAGTTTCAGCTTCAGCATCAGTCCTTCTAATGAATATTCAGGACTGATTTCCTTTAGGATGGACTGGTTGGATCTCCTTGCAGTCCAAGGGACTCTCAAGAGTCTTCTCCAACACCACAGTTCAAAACTATCAATTCTTCAGTGCTCAGCTTTCTTTATAGTCCAACTCTCACATCCATACATGACTACTGGAAAAACCATAGCTTTGACTAGACGGACCTTTGTTGGCAAAGTAATACCTGTACTTTTTAATATGCTGTCTGGGTTGGTCATAGCTTTTCTTCCAAGGAGTAAGTGTCTTTTGATTTCATGGCTGCAGTCATCATCTGCAGTGATTTTGGAGCCCCCCAAAATAAAGTCTCTCACTGTTTCCATTATTTCCCCATCTATTTGCCATGAAGTGATGGGACTGGATCCTCATGACTGTTTCCCTTTAAAACATTCTAAAATGTACTCAAAACAACAGTAATTAATACTTTGTGGGATTACTATGGTGCCAGGCACTACTAACTTTTACACGTTATTTTCTTTTCAACTCTTCATAATTGCTCCTGTTTGAAATAACTTCCCAAGGTTGTTCAGTAGGAAAGTGAGACAAGATTTGAACCGTAGCAACCAGACTCAGAGTTGTGCTAGTCTAGGCTATATAATCTCCTGCAATGTTCTGCCACCTTGTTTCACAGACATGTCGGGGTCTGATTCTCCTCTCCCATGGATGGCTTGGTTGTGCTGAGTCTTTTCTGAGTTAAGGTACCTCAGTATTCCTTTCCCTGAGCTGGTGGTGTACTGAAAATGTGAATGGTGGTTGTAAGGTCAATAAGCTGAAGAAGTGGATCCAATGAGTTATTAGACAACAGGTCCTGAGGATAAAACTGAAAGCTGGTGTGGAGACCAAAGAATTTCTAAGCCACAGATCCATGAGGACAGACTAACAGAAGGGTGGTCTGGATATGGCAGCAACTGCTACAGTCCATCTTAGCCTTCGTGTGCTCCCTACTGTGTGATGCTTACATGAATGGGTGCTTTAGGGGCCTGGGGCTAAATGGCCAGCTTGGAGTGTACCATTTCCCCCCTTGTCTGGCAAACTCTGATGTATTTTTCAAAATCAAGCTTTAGCATCATTCCTACATCTTCTGGTCAATGTTTATGTCCTTCCCCTGTGCTTCTCACACTGTTTTGGATCCTGCAAATTCCTTGAGGGCAGTCACCATGGCTTTTCTTTGTGATCTATTCCACTAGAATCTAATAACCACTGACTCGAAATGGGTAACAGGCAGGCAGATTCTGGCTAAGCATGAGAGAAATTTTCTAAAGTATAGTTTAACTACAAATTAGTGACTAAGAGCCTGGCCTTTGCGTAGTACTACATTTAGTCAAATTTCAGCTTTCTCTGTTACCTTGAGCACTTTACTGTCTGTGCAACAAAAATTGGAGATAATAATATCTATGTCACCAAGTTGTGAGATTTAAATGAGATAATACACGGAAAGAACTTGGCTCAGGGCCTGGCACCCGGTAAGTACTTGGTAAGGTTAGATATTGTTTTTTTCTATCATTGTGATATGATTATCTACTAACACTCTTCACAATAAAGTGGGGTGCTTCAGAAGTAGTGTGTGTTAGTCACTCAGTTGTGTTCAACTCTTTGTGACCCCCATGGGCTCCACTAGGCTCCTCTGTCCACCGAACTCTCCAGGCAAGAAAAGGGTTGCCATTCCCCTCTCCAGGGGATCTTTCTGACCCAGGGATTGAACATGCATCTCCTGCATTGCAGGCAGTAAGTTCCCTTTTAATGAAGGTATTCAAGCAGTAGTAAATAGGGAGAGACGCTTTAGAAGCAGTTTATGACTTCTAAGGATGCTTCTAATCATAGAAGAGGGAAGCTATTTCTCTGATTCAAAGAAAGTGTGATCATTAGTGTTATTTCTAGCGAAGATGAGAAGTGTTAGAATAGAAAAAAAAATCAGTTTGGACTGCATGTATGTATTAGTATTACAAAGAACAAAATATTTTATTCTTTGTTGACTGCAAAAGTCCTTTTATTTATGTTGTAACCCACATGGCAAATCAGGCCCTTATATACAAATCCATGTCTTTTCAAAAGGACTAGTTTGGCCCTGCCAAAATGAAACAAACAAAACTTTAAAGACTGTTCCAACCCTACTGAAATGTCTTTTCCCTTTGAAAGAAGTCTATTAGCGATGCAAATACAAAGTTATCTCCACAGATGATAATCCTCACAAACAAAACAGTGAAACCATTAGAATGTTCTTTTTACCGAGTTCAATCCTGAGACTCTGTCTTTCCAGCTTAAAAAGGCAGAGAAGGAGAGCAGAACTGGTTCCTATTTGGGATAGTTTATTAGATCTGCTTATCTAAACCCTGGGCTAATTATCTTCATGTTTGGCTTAAAGAAGCCAAACAATTCTCCAAAAGTGGGCAGGCTGAAGAAAGGTATGCACTCTGGGCAAGTGCCTTAAACAGACCCAAAACAGGGCCCTTGGCCATGGAATAACATTTATAAGTCAGGAGTTTAATTCTGAAGATACCAGAGGCTTAGGGTAGATCCATCTAGAAAAAAAACCCAGTGGTAAGTATTCATACAGTGGCAATTTAAGTGATATGTTCATGGTATAATATGCTTATGGTACTGATGCTTTCAAATAATTCAAAACTAGACAATTGAGTCTACTTGTATAGGCGAAGAGATGGTCATTTCCCAACATCTTTTAGTCAACAAACAACTTTGAGAATTTAGTAAACATGCAATCTTACTGTAAGCAAAGGGACTGAAAAGATAAAAATGAAGCAGTTTAGTCCGTTTGACTATCATTTGATGATACTTATATGGTCTTTCATCCCATGGACAGAGAATCTGGCAGGCTACAGTCCATGGGGTTGCAAAGAGTTGGGACTGAATGACTAACGTACACATAGTTTTCCCAGTAGTTATGCACGGATGTGAGAGTTGGACCATAAAGAAGGCTGAGCGCTGAAAAATTGATGCTTTCAAACTGTGGTACTGGAAAAGATTCTTGAGAGTCCCTTGGACTGCAAGAACATCAAACCAGTCAATCCTAAAGGAAATCAACACTGAATATTCATTGGAAGGACTGATGCTGAAGCTGACGCTCCAATACTTAGGCCATCTGATGTGAAGAGCCAAATCTCATTGGAAAAGACCTTGATGCTGGGAAAGATTGAGGGCAGGAGAAGAGGGCAACAGAGGATGAGATGGTTGGATACCATCATTGACACAATGGACATGGGTTTGAGCCAGCTCTGAGAGATGGTGAAGGAGAGAGAAGCCTGGCATGCTGCAGTCCATGGGGACGCAAAGAGTCAGACTACTGAGCACTGAACAATTTTATCCTTAACAGGTTTGACAAGACCTAGCTTCTCAGGGAGCCTCGAGCCATTAGAGAATACTGATGGTCAGAGGGTGCGGTGCCTAAGGGTATCAGGAAAGCATTTCTGAAGCAAAACTCCCAAGTGGTACTTCGGACATGGCCGTCACAGATCTACTTGATTACTGCTGTTGGAAATGCCTAGTGGGCTCTTCCCAGGTGGCCCTGGGGGTAAAGAACCTGCCTGCCAATGCAGGAGACAGGAGACACAGGTTTGATCCCTGAGTCAGGACGATTCCCTGGAGAAGGGCATGGCAATCCACTCCAGTATTCTTGCCTGCAGAATCCCATGGACCGAGGAGCCTGGCGGGCTACAGTCCACGGGATTGCGAAAAGTCGACAGGACTGAGCAACTAACACAATGGGTAGTTTCCTGAGAACGGAAAATTAACCCTCGAGTTTTCTTGTCCGAGTTTTCTTGTCCAAGTTTTCTTGGACAGCCAATAAGAGTTGGAACTGGTGTCCACATACATGGGATGCAATCTGGGTCTTAAGCAGGGTGGAGCTTCGGGTTGTTGAACTATAGAGCTTCCGGATCATCATGTGTTGACATGCCAGGTGCGAGAATGGAGTTTGTCCACCCTCCACCTTTCATCCCCACCCCACTCTCCTTTGCAAGGTTGCTTGACGGCTTGCTGGTCCCTCCCCCATCTGTGATAATCCAGATGCCTCGTGAAGCTGATGGTCAAGCGCTGCTTTAGTTCTAGATTCTGTCTCCCACGCCCTCCATGCGTTCGGCGTGTTTCCCACCGCCTACCTACTCCACCTGCCACCCTGGCCGCCCTCCTGGCCCGTCCTCTTTGGCACCCCGGCAGATCAACTCCACCCGCCGGAGTGTCGGGGGTCGGAGTCAGCACAGTTCACTTTTTTCAGGGGCTTTCCTCAGGACACCTTGCCAGCAATCCCAGAAAGTCTATGGTATTCGGTTGTGTCCTATTTCTGGTTGCGTCTCAAAAAAAAAAAAAAAAAAAAGTTCGAGACACTATCTGCAAATTCAAACTACTACCTGCTCAGGATGGGAGCCTAAGGAGGCGACGTCAAACTTTGTCGTTGGGGGAACGACAAGCGAATAGGCGCTCCTGTCGGCCTGTGCCCATCCACGGTCCCGGGGGCAGGCGAGCTTTTCTGGCGCGGCCTGGCTGGCGGCGGCCGCACACAGGTCCGCCAGCCGGGGAATCCGCGGCCGCTTGGGCCGGTAGGGCCCGGCCACCCGCCCGCGCCCGGCAGGCGCGCGGAGCCGGAGCGCGCACGGGGCGGGCTGCGCGCGGGGCCGGGGAGCGCTCCCTCCGGGATCGCGGCTGCGCAGTCGGGCGGGAGCCGGGAAAAGGGGAGGAGGGTGGCGGAGCCGGAGTAAGGGGAGGGGGAGGAGCGGCCAAGGCGGAAGCCATGTTGGAGTTTCACCCCGAGCTAGGGGCTGCGAGCGTCCTCCGCTCCGTGTGGGTGTGACCCGGGATCGGCGCCGCGGCGGGCTGCGGGGGGCGGGGACGGTTAGGCCGGTGGTTGTCGTCCGCGGCGGCGGCCGCAGCGTGGAGCCGGGCAATTGTGACCGCCGGGGGGAGCCGGGGGCCGGCCGCGGCTCCCACTCTCCGTGTGGCCCCCTGAGCGCCCCCCCTCCCCTGGCCGGGAGGGAGGCGGGGGGCACCCGGGGCCCGCCATGAACCCCGGCTTCGATCTGTCCCGCCGGAACCCGCAGGAGGACTTCGAGCTGATTCAGCGCATCGGCAGCGGCACCTACGGCGACGTCTACAAGGTGAGGGCGAGGGGCCGCGCGCCGCCGAGGCCGCGGGGCGCTGACCCGCCGCGGGGAGGGCGGGGGGCGCCGGCGAGCCGGGGCGCCGGAGTCCGCCCAGCCTGTCGGCGCCCGAGAGCGGTGGGGGAGGAGGCGCGGCGGGCGCCCAGGGCTCCGCGGCCGTGCAGCGAACAAAGGGCCAGACGGTTAACCCCAAGACCCCCGCGTCCTTACCTGAATCTGTCCCGGACGCGCGTTTCCCGGGAAGCGCTGATCGGCGGCGGCAGCTCTGCTCTTGACCCGGTTGAGAGGGTCTGCGCGTTTGTTGCTTTGGCAGGGGTTTGGCGTGTGTCAAACCTGCGTGCTCCGCACGGACCGCATCTGCTGCCCACCAGGCCCGGCGATGGTCATTACTCTGGGCAGTCTCATCCACCTTTCTTTTCTTAGCATCCGCATACCAGTTTCTTTCCATTTTCCAAGTAATGACTTTCTTTTGTAAAAGAGGTCTGGTTAGCATGACTCCTTTCTCCCTTTCTTTCGAAAGAGCAACTTTTTCTCCAACTCAAATTGGATTGTGATACCTTATTAAACTTGTTTCTGTCAGTGACACATAGGATTCAACTCTCTTTTGTTTTTTTTAAAGTGACTTGAACACTGGAACACTTTTTTTTTTTTAAGTGACTTGAACACTTAGGGGAGGTACTGGTTTGACAAGGTTAGGATTCAAAGTCCATTAGTAGCATAGCATTCCTGTTGTAGAGGGACCACTTCTAAATGTGGGGGATAAATCATGCTTCCTTGGCCAGCTCAACTCTTGGCCTCGCAGAGGCTGCCAAGAAGAGGACGCTCATGCCAAATGTGGCAGCAGTCTTGATTTGGTTGTGTATCTTCTTACTGGTAACTGAAGTGGAACTCCTCCTGTTTCACATAACACCTGAGGATGCGTAGAGAAACTTAAGTTTACTTTGGAAAGTTGAGTCTTAACTTTGTTTTGCCCACGTTTAAGCAGAAGATTTTTACTTTGACGTCACTTGTAATGCATATAGTAACTTAGATATTCAATACAATGCAGCCAGTATTCTGCAGGAGTCTTGTTTTGTGAATGAGTCGCTTTCCCTTCCCACTCATCTCACCACTTTTCTCCATAGACAGCAAGGGAGTCTTGTGTATGCCTACTGTGTATAAGGGCTTCCCAGGTGGCCTAGTGGTAAAGAATCTGCCAGCCTTTGGAGGTGACATAAGAGAGGAGGGTTCAATCCCTGGGTGGGGAAGATCCCTGGAGTAGACAATGGCAGCCTACTCCAGTATTTTTCCCTGGAGAATCTCATGAACAGAGGAGCTTGGAGGCTATAGTCCATGGGGTCCCAAAGAGTTGGACATAGCTGAAGAGACTTAGCAGGCTGGCACTGTATATAAGGTACTGTGTCTGTGTAAGCACTTGGGTCGTAGCTCTAAAAGAGGGATAGTCTTCCCAAGTCTTACTTGTTTACATTTTTTGGACAAGAACAACAGTGAACAGCCATCTAAATAACTGTCTTATTGCAATTTCCTTTTGTGCTGCAGAGAAGAGAGGATTAGGATTAGGGCTAGTAGAGCGTGTACCAGGGGGGACCTCATCTTCTCAGGGGGAGTCAGAGGCACTGGGGAGAGGGGATTATGCCAGATAGAAGAAGCATGATCTGGGAAGGCTTGGAGGCCCCAAGGGCAGGGTGAGGATTTGAAAGAAGGCCTGTATGGCCTGAGTAGTCATAGAGGGAGAATGACCCTAGATTGAGCAGGCCTCTTATTAGGTCCTCCGAGGAGGTGGGACTTCTCCCTAGGACAATAAGGAGTCTTTGCCGGGTTTTAAGCAGAAGAGTGAATTTAGACTTGGATTTTTACAGGCTTTATCACTGCAGTGTGGAGGGTGGAGATGGGGGACAGAGGTGAAGAGCAGTTAGGAAGCCACTGTAAGAATAACCATTATGTTACTACTGTGTTTGGAATTTGTAGTGATTGTGAAAGTTGAAGTGAGTGAATGCAGGTAACTTTAGAGTTTGGTTAAGGGAAGTCTTGTATTGAGATGAAAAGTTAACTGAAACTTTGCTAGGTCAGTCTTAGGTGGCGGTGTGGACAGTAAGTTCTTTATCAGTTCTTTACAAGAATAATTGGCCATGTATTTACTGTGTTTAGAAAAAACAGCTGGTAGTTAAGACACATGATTTAAAAAAAAAAGAAAATTCAGGCCTGTAATTTCCTCAGGACATCTAAGTGCAGTACAGGTATAAGTTGATTAATTTTGTCATCTGTTTAAAGTAATGATAATAGAAGTTAACATTTATAGAGTTACTTGCCAGGCACTGCTCTAAGACTTCGTCCTGTATTAACTTACTTAATCCTTACAACAGCCCGTGGAAGTAGACACTGCTGTTAACTCCATTTTGCAGTAGAAGAAACTAAGGCACCGGGAAGTTGCAGTAACCTGTCAAAGATAGTAAGTGGCCAAGCCAGAATGTGAATCAGTTTGCTTTAGGGACTGCATTCTTAATTCTTAACTTAATACATAGGCAGATCATGTATTATCGAAGTGAGGACACAGAGGCACACAACTTAGTCCAGCATTTAGTTGCAGCTACACTCTGAGTCAGAGAGGATCTTTAAGTAGTAGTTAGTATACCTAACTCCTGCTTCGCAGCCAGGCCTCACTGTTTTTGTAGAGTCTGCCAAGTGGACATCATATAATAGATGCTTGATCCCTGCCTGCCAGACTCTTCTAGTACCAGGGACCCAAAGCAGAGAAATTCTACGTGGTTTTTGGCATCATATCCCCAGTTTGCTGAACAACCCAAAGCTTAAACTGTTTGTATTTTTGTCTATACATAATCATGTTGATGCTATAAAGATAACAGATTTTTTTTTGGTGTTTGTTTTGCTCTTTTGATTTTCCTTGTTTATGCAAATTGTGTTAATTAGAGAGGAGTGCATTAAAGGATTTTTTTTTTCAAAAGTCAGTAGTTTGCGCCTTAATTTATCAGTGTTTCGTTGCTAAAAATGGAATGATTCGATTAAGTAGATAAGTTAGAGGCCTAATTATATACAGTCATTCTTAGAGGGTTAGTGTTTTAAGGGATTTTTGTTTCGAAAGCTATAGCCTATGCAGTGTAATAATATGCTTATTATATTTAAGGTGGTGTGTTTTGGTTATAAAGTATTGAGCTAGGATGTGGAAGCGGAGAAGGAAATGGCAACCCACTCCAGTATCCTTGCCTAGAGAATCCTGCGGACAGAGGAGCCTGGTGGGCTGCTGTCTGTGGGGTCGCACAGAGTCGGACACAACTGAAGTGACTTAGCATGCATGCATTCATTGGAGAAGGAAATGGCAACCCACTCCAGTATTCTTGCCTGGAGAATTCCAGGGACGGAGGAGCCTGGTGGGCTGCCATCTATGGGGTCACACAGAGTCGGACACGACTGAAGCGACTTAGCAGCAGCAGCAGGATGTGGAAGAGCTAGAATTTATTAGCTCTGTAGCCTTGTAAAATCATTTTGCTTCTCAGAGCTGTGTTAGTTTGAAGGTATTACTACAATCATGTGCCCTTCTGTTTGTAGTGTTAAATAACTTATGTCAGTCAACAATTTTTAATTGTTTTAAGACCAAAAAAATACAGATAATACATTTCCTCTGCACTATCTTGGGCTTCCCAGGTGATGCTAGTAGTAAAAAACCCGCCTACCAGTGCAAGTAGATGTAAGAGACACAGGTTCGATACGTGGGTCAGGAGGATCCCCTGGAGGAGGGCATGGCCACCTACTCCAATATTCTTGCCTGGAGAATCCCATGGACGGAGGAGCCTGGCGGACTGCAGTCCATAGGGTCACACAGTCAGACACGACTGAAGTGACTTAGCATACACTGCACTGTCCTAAAGTACATGAACATATAGTTTAAAAAGAACAGTCATAATACTTTTAAATGTCTTGTAACTCTGGGTTTTATCTGTCAGTTGAAGTATCTGTAGCAAGAGTTACCTAGGGACCTGTGAGTTGACAGCTAAAAGGGGCTCTTTGAGCCTCAGGAGGCCCTTGAAATCCTCTGAAATTAATAGACTTAACATTGTATGTTTCTGTGTTTTTCTGGAGAGATGGCTTTTGGTATTATTATGTTTTCAAAGAGGTCCATGATCCTAAAAAAGAAAAGAATGGAGAGCTGTAGGTTTGTCATTTGAAATGATTTCTTGGAGAGGTTAGGTAGTTATATACCATATCACAGTACCAACATTTGTTAACATTAATATGATTTCCACATGCATTATGTTGTTTTTCTCAGGCAGTTTTCCTGTTTAATTTGTATTTTCCCTACCCTTAGAGTCTTTGTGTGCAGATGTTTTTCTAGACTTACAGCTCGAGAGGATACTAAAGCTGGAGACAGGGTGAGGCAGGGTGATTTTGAAGCACCGGTTTTCATGTGTTCTAAGAGAGCATCTTCGGTCAGTGGCTTTAGCCTGGCCCCGGTGAACACTCCCAGATGCCACCAGCTTGTGCCTTCTCCCGAGTTCTAGCTCCTTGTCTCCAGCTGACCTCTTCACAGACTACATCTTTCTCCAAAGGTGCCTCATAGCCCTCTTTTGTCAAATGCCACAGTATGTCCCCACTCAGTTGGCTAAGTCTTGAAGCCTTGGAATCATCTGTGCCTTCAGACTGGACTTCATAGGTGCTTTCCAAAGTGTGACCAGGATGCCCCAAGGAAAGCAGGACTATGAGTTATACCAAAGACCAGGAAGTCCTACGGTAAACAAACCTGGTAAACAATGCTTAACCCAGCAAACTCCAAACTTACTTAACAACGGGATTCTTCTCTGTAATTCCGATTGCTTATCCTTAGAACTAGTGTCTTGTAGAACTTGCTTTGGAAATGTTGGTACTGATCTTATCTATGTGTGTTGGGAAGTCATTCCCTCTGAAGCAGAGGCTATAGAGAGGCTGAGCTCCAGGGTAGCTTTCATGTGGTGATCTGTGTAAAGAGAGTCTCTGAAAGCTGAGGGGAGAATTGAAGACGGGATAGTGAAATCAGGAAATTAATTTGTATGTTCAAGTGTTCAGTGGATTGTGTGTTAACTTGTTCGTAACTGCAATCTTTCAGGCATTCCGGTTAATACCATCAGACACTCTTTCATTATAGTCAGGATCCGTAAGACCTTTTGTGGAAAACTCAGTTAAGACATGAAGACCTTTAGCATTTAGAAAAGAATAGCTGAAAGAAAATAAAACATGAGTGTCTAGGGTTATGCCCTTTTTTTACTTTCATGGAGAACAGTGTCAAGAGGGACCAGAGGAAGTAGTCTTAAACTTCAGAAAGATAGAGTGAGGTAAATTAAGGTTGAGTTTTCTCACTTCAGTACTTATTTGAGTTGGAAAGTGACAGTGGAACAGATTGTGGAATAATTTCTGTAGATACAAACAGGTTATCTGACTTTGTTAGGATCTGATTCCCTGAAGAGGTACTTAGCTCCGGAATTTGAAAGTACATCTAGTTGTTTTGTATTGAGAATGAATAGTTAGTCATTTTCTCATGAGAGTCCATTTAACATTTGCCCCACATTGAATACCTGTACTATGAAAGGAAAGGTTTTAGGCACTGTGTGTGAAATAGTGAAAAGGATAAGACTTGGTGCTTTATGTACAGGGACATAAAATGTGAGCCTAATTTTAGCTGTCATAGTTTGAGATCAAAACCGTGTTGATTTCCCCTTTTCTAGCACATTAAATCTCTTACTGGCAGAGAGTGTCCTGACACTTCATAAACTGGACAACCAACCTCTTTATAGCACAGCATAGTGATTTAAGAGTAGTTTCTGGAGTCAGACTACCTGGTTTCACCACCCACTAGCCAATTACCTAATCTTTCTGTTCCTCAGTTTCCTCAGTTGTGAAATGGAGATGCTTAAAAAAGTATTTGGGACAGTGTGTGTGTGTGCATGTGCATGTGTGTGTGCGTGTTGCTTAGTCATGGCCAACTCTTTGTGATTCCCATGGACTGTAGCCCACCAGGCTCCTCTGTCCGTGGAGTTTTCCCAGGCAAGAGCACTGGAGTTGGTTGCCATTTCCTCCTCCAGGGGATCATCCCAACCCAGGGATTGAACCTGGGTCTCCTGCAGGGCAAGTGGATTCTTTCAGTTCAGTTCAGTCGCTCAGTCATGTCCGAATCTTTGTGAACCCATGGACTGTAGCACGCCAGGTTTCCCTGTCCATCACCAACTACCAGAGCTTACTCAACCTCATGTCCATTGAGCTGATGATGCCATCCAACTATCTCATCCTCTGTCATCCCCTTCTCCTCCCACCTTCAGTCTTTCCCAGCATCAGGGTCTTTTCCAATGAATCGGTTCTTCCCATCAGGTGGCCAGAGTATTGGAGTTTCAGCTTCAGCATCAGTCCTTCCAATGAATATTCAGGACTGATTTCCTTTAGGATTGACTGGTTGGATCTCCTTGCAGCCCAGGGGACTCTCAAGAGTCTTCTCCAACACCACAGTTCAAAAGCATCAATTCTTCAGCGCTCAGCTTTCTTTATAGTCCAACTCTCACATCCGTACATGACCACTGGAAAAGCCATAGCTTTGACTAGATGGACCTTTGTTGGCAAAGTAATGTCTCTGCTTTTTAATATGCTGTCTAGGTTGGTCATAACTTTCCTTCCAAGGAGCAAGCATCTTTTAATTTCATGGCCGCAGTCACCATCTGCAGTGATTTTGGAGCCCTAAAAAATAAAGTCTGTCACTGTTTTCCATTGTTTCCCCATCTGTTTGCCATGAAGTGATGGGATCAGATGCCATGACCTTAGTTTTCTGAATGTTGAGTTTTAAGCCAACTTTTTCACTCTCCTCTTTCACTTTCATCAAGAGGCTCTTTAGTTCTTCACTTTCTGCCATAAGGGTGGTGTCATCTGTGTATCTGAGGTTATTGATATTTCTCCTGGCAATCTTGATTCTAGCTTGTGTTTCATACAGCCAGGCATTTCACATGATGTACTCTGCATAGAAGTTAAATAAGCAGGGTGACAATATACATCCTTGACATACTCCTTTCTCGATATGGAACCAGTCTCTTGTTCCATGTTCAGTTCTAATTAGAACCCCATGAACAGTATGAAAAGGTAGATTCTTTACCATCTGAGCTACCAGGGAAGTCCCAAATGGGGCTTCTAATACTGTCACCTGCTGCTGCTGCTGCTAAGTCGCTTCAGTCATGTCCGACTCTGTGCGACCCCGTGGACGGCAGCCCACCAGGCTATTCCGTCCATAGGATTTCCCAGGCAAGAGTACTGGAGTGGGGTGCCATTGCCTTCTCCGATACTGTCACCTAATACTCCGTAATTGTTCATTGTCAGTCATAATATTTATTATTGTATATTGCTGTTTCTCCTGCTGCTGTCTTCCTAACCTACTCTGCTCCTCCTGCTGCTGCTTCAGTGGTTTTGCACTTGCTGTCTGTGCTTGAAAATTCCCCTCCCCCAATATCTGTATGGTTTGCTTCTTCATTTCCCTCAGGTGTCAGCTCAAATGTCACCTTTTAATGTGCCCGTTCCTTACGATCCTATAAAAAACAACTCCTCCGCACTTCTATCTTTACCCGGAATGTGTCCAGATTTTGTAGGGCCTGAACTTTGTACAGTAATTTGGGTACCCTCTGAGAAAACAAATACATTATAATAAAATGTTTGGTGTGAAAGTGAGTATTTAGAAGTAGAAAAGGTGTCCCAGCAAATGCTGTAGCCTTAGAGGCGGGTCCCTCTCTTCTGAGGGCTCTTCAGGCATTTAATCAGAGATGCTGGGTGGTGCTTCCTGATGCCACCCCACCCTGCCTCTCCTCCCCACCAGCAACACTCTCCAGGTCCCAGTAGCTCTCAGCACTCTTAGAGGCCCAGCAGAGTGAGGAGATCTGAACTTGTAAGTTTTATTAGCTTTATAAAAAATTCAGCTCTGCTTCTTACTCTCCCTAATTCTCACTGTGGCATATGTCACCTTATATTTATTTGCTTATTGCCCTTCTCTCCGCACTAGGGTGTAAGCCCAAGAAGCTGGTGATTTAGTTTTGTCCACGGCTGTATCCCCAGAATGTAGAAAAGTGCCTAACACGTATTAGACTCACAGTAAATATTTGTGGAATGAATGAATGAACCAGCATGAGAGAAACCATGTGCTACTACCTACGTTTAGAGGAAGGAGAACATTATTTCCGGTTTGGAGAAATCACAGCGGGTTTTAAAGTGGAGATGATATCAGGCTTGACCTACAGTTGTGGCCACAGTGGGTACAAACTGAATTAAACATTATGGGTTATTATTAGGACCAAGCTAAATCAATAGATTTAATGTATCTTCTGCATAAGAAGCAGTGTTCATAGCTTACATGCATGTAAGAGTACTCTTGTCATTTTAAAATAAAGAAATTTAGTAGCTAGTAAAAAAAATACATGTAGCTGTTACATACTGGTTTTTGTGTTTTGAAAATATGATTAAGTTGGACTTCAAATCAGGGAGAGGACTTTGTTCACCAGTACCAAAAGACCTTAGATTTGAGAGATGAGTTCATGTTTGTTTTAGCTTTGTTTTTACAGGTTTTTTTCTTTTTTTTTTTTGGTAGGGATGCGGCTGGAAGATGCCATGTTTCATTTCCAGCTGCCTTGACCCGAGGCTATAGGTTTCGATTCCTAATACAATGTATTGCCTCCTTTAATCCTTAAAATGTGTTGGAAAAATTTTAGATGTGACCGTAAATTTAGGTACGTCCAAATAAGACATTTAGTTTGAAGTCGTCTTAGAAACTTGAGATGGTAAAGAAAGTTCTTTCTGTATAAATCATCCACCTTCTGTTCAAAGAATCTTCCCGTCATTACCTGTAAAATGCACACTTCTTAAAAAAAATTGAAGTACAGTTTCTGTGTAATATATAAATTACAATGTAGTGATCCACAATTTAGAAAGATTATGTGCCGCTGATAGTTTAAATCTCACCTTCAAGACATTGTCCTTTTTGCCTTCTGGCCCCTTAGGAAGAGAAGTTTAGATTGGAGGAGACAGAGAAGAGGGAATGGTGGGTGCTTTCCAGGTGAGGCATTAACTGTAAAGGTTTAGAGACTAAAAGGAAGGATTGACTAACATGGAAGACCCATGTGCAGGAGCATGGAGAAGTAAAATTTGCTAGGTAAGGCAGGACCAATTTATAAACTTCCAGGTAAAATTGTGTATATAGGAAGTGACAGGATGTTGGGAGCACTAACGGCTTTTGTACAAGATGTAATAATGTTTACTTGTGCCCAGGATTATTCTGGCAATTTTGATGAGAATGGATCAGAGAGGAAGGGCAGAAATACCTATTAAATAGAATCTGTTTTAGAATCCTTACGTACTCTTAAAAATAGTTGATAATACCAGAGTTGTTTATGGTAATTGTATCTATTGCTATTGACCATATTGGCAATTATACCTGAGAGTTTTTTTAATATTAATTTTTTGAAAAAATAATAAACTTATTACATGTCAACATAAATGACATTTTCATAAAAAAATAACTATTTTCCAAATAAAAAATTTAGTGAAGGGAGTGACATTGTTATACATTTTGCAGATCTCTTTAATGTTTTGTTAAATAGAAGATAGCAGATTCTCATTGTTCTTTCATTCAGCCTGCTGCTGCTAAGTCACTTCAGTTGTGTCCGACTCTGTGCGACCCCATACACGGCAGCCCACCAGGCGTCTCTGTCCACGGGATTCTCCGGGCCAGAATTTTGGAATGGGTTGCCATTCCCTTCTCCCTCATTCAGCCTGTTGGGATATTTTGTTTTGGTTGACATGTAAAGGAAATTGGTCTCTGGCACATATTTTTTTGGAAAAGGAGGATATTTTTGAATAGCTTTTTCAGGTAATTGTGGGTATTTTCCTCTGATACTTCTCTACAACTTGACAGTTAAAAATTAGTTATAAAGTAGAATCCAAGACCTGCCGTTATGGTAAAACACTTAATTGTTGGTCTCTCTTGAATTTTAAACAGATCGTTTTTACCCATGTATGATTTTTTTTTTAACATCATGCATTGTCCACACAAAAATATGGATTCATGACATTATCCAGACCTTCCCAAGGTTGCCACGTTTCATTACACAATACCACAAATCATCACTCATTCTCATCAGAAAAGGCTTAAAGTATTGATGGTAGGTACAAGTTTTCCAAGACTCAGGTTTCTATTTGAAAGTGCCAAATGCATCCCCTGCAACAAAATGTTGGTTTTTTCATTGAACTGACAAATTCATTTCGTTCATGTTCAAGAAAATGTCAGATATGTAGACACGAATAATCACAGTTAGTCAGCTGGTCTCTGAAGTAAAAACAGTGTACTGTGGAAAAAGTGGCTAGTTCAGTTTGCAGTTAACCACCAGTGCTGTTCTTTGAGATGATAACCAGTGTACTTGGAATGTAGAAGTGTTTTATGCATTTTATCAAATAGAATATTAAAATAATGAGTGCTTAAGGGTGAAGATTTAATAAAATTAATAATGATGCTTCCACAAGGGCATTCTTCAGTGAAACTGGTTGGTTGGTTGGTTTGTGTTTTCCCGGTGAGTGCGCAGCAGTGAAGAATACAGTTGACTGCTATCACGGTGGGGCTGCTGCCTGGATTTGTGCTAAGGCTCCAGCAGTTTTGGGCTTCCCTGGTGGCTCAGATGTAAAGAATCCTCCTGCAATGCCTGGGTCAGGAATATCCTCTAGAAAAGGGAATGGCAACCCACTTCAGTATTCTTGCCTAGAGAATCCCATGGACAGAGGAGCCTGGCAGGCTACAGTCTTTGGGGTCATCCAGAGTCGGACAAGACTGAACAACTAGCACTTCACCAGCAGTTTTACCCTCACTGCTTTTGTTCTGTTAGTACAAACGTCACCACAGTGAAAGGGGGCCAGCAACGTTTCAGTACTATTACAAAAATAGTTTTGACTTTTCAGACTCTCAGAAAGAGCTCCCAGGGACCTCCAGGGATTCACAGAACTGTACTAGAGGGTTATATAGAGATCTAAGAGGAAGGTCAATGGTAACGGGTCAGACAAGGCAGACAGAAGTGAAGAACGGAAAGGAAGAACAGATAGATGAAAAGCATCTTGGAGAGAAATTTGACAGGGCTTTGTGGCGAAGTCCAGGGATGGAGAGAGATGATTCAGAGAGGACTAAATTTTAAGCCCCATTGAGGAGCATGTGGAGAAGGCAGTGGCAACCCACTCCAATACTCTTGCCGGGAAGATCCTGTGGATGGAGGAGCCTGGTAGGCTCCAGTCCATGGAGTTGCTAGGAGTCGGACACGACTGAGCGACTTCACTTTCTCTTTTCACTTTCACACATTGGAGAAGGAAATGGCAACCCACTCCAGTGTTCTTGCCTGGAGAATCCCAGGGACGGGGGAGCCTGGTGGGCTGCCATCTATGGGGTCGCACAGAGTCGGACACGACTGAAGTGACTTGGCGGCAGCAGCAGCAGAGGAGCATGTAATAGGTGCTTTGAAATACTTGTTTAAATCAGTTAATGGGAGAATGGCATCAGTTACAGAGACAGTGAAGTTGAGAAGGGGAGCTCTGACAGTTTGAATACTCTATTAGAAAATAGGTATCTGTGAGGTTCTCCCCCCCCCCTTATTTTCTGGCTGTGGTTACTCTATAAAGAAACAGGAATAATAAAGACTTCCCTTCATTTTTCTGTGCAGAATAACAATTGTTTAGCAGTGTCTTAGAACAAGTGAGGCTGATAAGGGCCAGAACCTTTCTCCCAGCTTACTAAGGGATTAACAGGAGGAGATGCAAAATGTGCCCTACTCAAAAAAAATGCTGCAGATTTGGAGGATAATTGATATAAGGAATTAGTGAATAGAGCAGTAGAATATGAGCTAGATATTTTTATTCTGGCATAAATTTGAAAAGTTTTTTTGTATTCTGATTATAACGTACATTTTTTAAAAGAAAAAAATAGACAATAAGGAAACTCTAAGAAAATTAAAATGATTGATAAGCCTACTCCCAAGAGATGAATATTCTTAGTATTTTGATGTTTCTTTGTACACAGATATTTTACAAAACTTGTATGCTGTTGCATATTTTTAAAATTCATTATGGCTTACTTAGAGTGAAATGCTTAGACCTTGAATTTTTCAGTTAGAGGAGTTTTGACATATATAGTTCTGCAACCCATGCATTTATTAAGGTAGATGTTTTCCTTAACCTCAGAAAATTCTATTATGTCCCTTCTCAGTCATGCATCACTGCTCCCTCAACCATTCCACTCCTGTTCTAAATTCTATCACTATGGAAGCTTTTCTAGAAAGCTCTTCTAGAATGTGATATAAGTGAATCCCAAGTGGATTACCTTGGCATCTTTGACAAAAATCAGTTGACAGTAAGTGTAGTATTCTGCACTTTGTCTTGTCCCATTGAGCTGTTTGGCTGTATTTTCAGCAATACCTCAGTCTTGCTTGTGCATATGTGCATTCTCCAGGCAAGAATACTGGAGTGGGTTGCCATGCCCTACTCCTGGAGAATCTTCCCCACCCAGGGATTGAACCCAGGTCTCGCGTATCTCCCGCATTGCAGGCGGATTCTTTACCCATTGAGCCACCTGGGGGCTTACTATAGCTTTATAGAAAGTCTTGAAATCAAGTAGTGAGATCTTCCCAGGTGACGCTAGTGGTAAAGAACCCGCATGCCAATGCCAGAGATGAAAGAGATGCATGTTTGATCCCTGGGTCCAGAAGATCCCCTGAAGGAGGGCATGGCAACCCACTCCAGTATTCTTGCCTGGAGAATCCCATGGACAGAGGAGCCTGGCGGGGTACAGTCCATGAGGTCCCAAAGAGCCAGACACGACTGAAGTGACTTAGCATGCACTCACACAGTGAGTCCTTCAACTTTATCCCCGCTTTTCAAAATTGTTTTATGTATTCTAGGTCCTTCATTTTTACCATGCAGATTTTAGAGTCAGCATTTCAATGATATGCAAAAGCCTTCTGAGATTTTAACTTTTTATTTTGAAGTGATTAAAAACTCACAGGAAGTGGGGGGGGGGGAGGACAAAGATCACATGGACCCAACCCCCAGCTTCCCCCAGTGTTGATATTTTTGCCCAACTATAGTGTGTTATCAAAACCAGGAAGATTGATTGACGCAATGCAGTTAATTGGACCTTAGTAAATTTCACCCCTTTTTGCATGCACTCATTTTTTCATATCTGTGTCCATAATTCTGTGACATTTTATCCCATATGTAATGTACTGGGATTTTATTGGGATTACATGGAATCTGCAGTTCAGTTTGTGGAAAATTGAGATCTTAACAGTACTGAGCCCTGTGATCTGTTAATATGGTATCTCTTTCCCTTTATTTAGCTCTCCTTTAGCTTATTAATGTTTGCCTTTTCTTCTTATTTATAAATTTCATCACTTGCTTTCTCTACTAATGTAGTAAAAGCTAGCTATTATGTAATATTCTTCATAGTGGTGCAGTATGTGTAATGTGAGCCACAGTTTCAGTTTTTATTAAAATCTTCACTGTACTAGTGGTGTCTGACTTCCTTTGATTTAACCTTGAACATTTTTAGCCCTGAGCATATGGACTCTTATTAAAATTGGCAAAATGAAAACAGGGGAAATGAATTTAAAAAGCTGTCCACTTCAACTATATTATCTAAAGATTAAAACAAAGTCCTTAGAGCCTTATGTATGAGATGAATTGGTGCATATTTTGCAGAATTAATATTTTGTGCTTATTAAGGGAAAATAAAAGTTTACTTCATCCTTAAGAGAAAACCAGACAACACTGTGCTTGATTGTTTAGAAAATCCTAAAGAATTCTCTCTGGTCCTGAGGAGCTTATCATCTGATTAAGGGAACAAATTATGACTGAAGTGTATATGTGCTGCCAAAGCGAGCACAAAATTATGCCTAAAATGGAACATCTAAGGAACATTTCTAAGGTGGTATTTGAACAATTAAAAGAGCAATAACATGTTTTAAATACTATAGAAAATTCAATTTAAGGGAAAGGTGAGTTGGTGTTAATTTAGTAAGGCCTTCCAGGAAGAATGAATCTGACCTGGAAGTCAAAGAAATAATTAAGTTTTCATTTGTAGAAAGAAAACTTTTCATTTGTGAGTGAAGCCATTCCAAAGGAGTAGGTATGTATAAACATATAACTGTGGGACCTAAGTGAGCAAAGAGGTAATAGACATTCTGACTAAAGTGAGAGTTCATATTTTGAGATGTGATAGATAATGTTTCAGATATCCAAGATACAGACAAATAAATGCTCGGAACATGTGCTACTCATTTGAACTACAGTGTATTTTCCAAATTCGTTAGGACCAGTCTTGTCTTTCTGACCTTCTTCGGTCACTATTGAGTGAGTTTTATTTCCTCCCTTTTCCCTCTGTTGGGCTAAAAGTTATTTTTATACTTCTGGTTTAAAATTTCAACATGGATAATAAGGTTAATGCATCTTTATTCTCTTTCTGGTCAGTACATGGGCTTGGGAATGATTCAGCTCAATGACCCCCTTCCTGTTCTGTGTTGTCTGTTGGTTTGGTTCTACTCTGCTTTTTCCGTCTCCCGGATGAGTGTTTATTACCATTGCTTTATACATACAGCGCTGGTTTACATTCAGCCATATGGTTTTCAATTTCTTTGCTCACTATTGTTTCTTGGCATCTTACTGTGTCACTCCGGCTTCAGTTTTCTTCTTCCTATTTAGCATTATTTGGTAGATTATTATTCCTCCCTCCCCCTCTCCCTTCGACTGTGTAAAGGTTAAACTCAGTCTCTTTTTTTCAATAAATGTCTCTATTTTTGTCTTAACTTTTATAATGTAGTGTAGTATAACTAAGTTAACAATTACTCTCTCTCAGAACTTTGAAGGTATTCTATTGTTGATGAAGTCTGTTGTCAATTTGTTTTTCCTTGTAGCTTGCTAACCAGTGTTTTCTTTCTAATTGATTTTAAGATTTTTTTCTTTGACTCTGGTGTTACACTGATGTTTCTAGATGTGGATTTAAATAAAAATGTTTGTTTCATCAGTTCTGGAGAATCCTAAGATGACATATCTTTAATGATTATTTTTTTCCTATCATTTTTTTCTTTAGAGCTATTGCATACTTTTCTTTCTATTTTATCATGTTGCATGACATGATGATTTTTCAGCTCTGTATTCTGTCTTATAGTATGGTTCATACCTTTAGTATCTTCGATTGTGTCTATGTCTCATCTGCTATTCAGAATTTCTGTTGCCTTTAAAAAAAAATTATTTGAACTCACAGGAAAATTAGAAGAATAATACAAAGAACTCTCATATACCCTTATCCAGATTCACCAATGGTTAACACTTGGCCACATTTGCATTGCCATTTTTTTTTCTTCTCTCTCTCTCTCTCTCTCTGTATATATATATGTATGCACACATGTTATTGGGTTGGCCAAAAAAGAAGTTCATTTGGGTTCTTCCATAGCATCCTAAGCAAATACCTGAACGAACATTTTGACTCACCCAGTATTTTTCTGTGAACCATTTGAGAGTAAATTACAAGGATCATGCTCCTTTACGTATATACAACTCACATTATTTCTCAAATATTTTCACTTAAACCACAAAGTCAGACTTTTAATATAATACTACTATCTGATCTGTAGACCTTATTCAGATTTCTACAGTAGTCTTACTAATGTCCATAAGAGCATTTTGCCTGCTAGTTTAGAATCTGCTTTTAGTTTTCAAGACTTTCCAGTCTCTCCTTATCTAGAAGAGTTTTTCAGCCTTTCTTTATTTTCCTAGACACTGACATTTCTGAAGAGTATGTGTCATTTATTTTGTAGAATGTCCTTCATTTTTGGAGTGTCTGGTGTTTCCTTTTGGTTAAATTCAGGTTACACATTTTGGGCAGAAAAGTGTGTTAAGTGATGATGTGTACTCAGTGAATCATATCAGGAGGCACATGATGTTGATTTGTCCCTTTATTAATGTTAGTTTTGATCACTTGATTAACAAGGGTCTGCCAGATTTCACTGCTACAAAGTTAACTATTTTTTTCTTTTTGTAGTTAATAAGTAATTTGTGGGGAGATACTGTGAGACTGTATAATACCTCCTTTTTCATCTAACTTACACCCATTAGTTTTAGCTTCCATTGATGATTCTTACTCGAATTATTATTACGATGGTTGCAAAATAGCTCTAGCTCCATTCCTTTCTTCTGTCTTTATTGGTTGACGCTCTGTTGTGATGAAGAGCTTTTGCTCTGCTTCGTCTCTTAGTCGTGCCCGACTCTCCGCAACTCCATGGACTGTGGCCCGCCAGGCTCCTCTGTCCGTTTGCTTCTCCATTTATTTATTGTTGGACTTAAAGATTCTTATTTATTGAGTTCTAATTAATCACTATCACTTATTTTGATGGTCAAACTATTTAAGCCTTGGTTATTTAGATTCTGTCTTAGTCAGCTCCAACTGCAAAAACAAAATACCATAGACTGGATGGCTTAAACAACAGAAATTGACTTTGTCACGGTTCTGAAGACTAGAAGCCTAGGTCAGGGTGTGCCAGCACGGTTGGTTTCTGGTGAGGGCTCCGTTCTTGGTTTGTGGATGGCCCTCCTCTGCTGTCTTGCTGTGTGCTTACATGGCAGAGAGGAAGTGAAGCTCTCTTGTATCTCTTCTTCTAAGGGCACTGGTGCCGTGTGAGGGCCCGCAGCCTCGTTACCTCATCTAAACCTAATTATCTGCCCAAGGCCCTGTCTCCAGACACCATCACGTGGAGATTAGAGTTTCAACATATGAACTGGGGGGAGGTGGGGGACACAGTTCAGTCCAGAGCAGATTGAGTTGCTTTAATAATTATATTTCGAGAAGCTCTGTTTTATTATTTTTTTCAAGTCTGTATGTTCTTTTTTGCATAGTTTCTTGTTCTTAGGGTTTTGACCCCTTCTTATCTTAACATACTTACTAACATTTCTTTTTCAGATTACTGTCCTGTCTTTACAAATTTGGGGTGGGGGCGATGTTGAGCTTTCTGTGTATTGGTTTGTTGTGTTTGTTGATTCTCCCTTGTGGTGGATTTTTATTTTAATTTTTAATTCATCTGAAATTTCTGTGAGAATCTTTTGTGGCTCAAGTTATATGGGAATGTCCTTCCAAAATAGTTTTGCTTTCACTCCTACTGGGAACCTCATGAGTCTCATTGGTCTGGAACTAACCTTTATGTTAAATGCTCAATTTGGAATTTCTCATACTTTATGTGTAATGCAGATTTGAACCCCAGACCCAAATGAGTAGCAGGCTCTTGGTTTTGAATTCTGAAGGGGCTTTTTTCTTTCCTCCCTACTATAAACATCTGTGGACAGAGATTTTTGCGTGGACTTAACTTTTCAACTCTTTTGGGCAAATACCAAGGAGTGTAATTGCTGAATTGTGTGGTGAGACTATGTTTAGCTTTGTGGAAAAACTGCCAAACTTGCTTCCAGAGTGACTATACCATTTTGTATTCCAAGCAGCAATGAGTCCTGTTCCTGTTGCTCCACAGCCTCGCCAGCATTTGGTGGTGTCTGTCTTTTGGATTTTGGCTATCTTCATAGGCCTGTAGTATGGTTATCTTATTTAATTTGCAGTTCCCTGGGACCTTGATCATCTTTTCATGTGCTTGTTTGTCATCTGTATATCTTGTTTGGTGAGGTGTCTGTTCAGGTCTTTTTGTCTTTTTAAAAATTGGATTGTTTATCTTCTAACAGTTTTAAGAGTTCTTTGTATATTGCAGGTACAAGCCCTATATCAGATATATGTATTGCAGTTATTTTCTCCCGTCTGTGGCTTGTCTTTTCATTTCTTAACAGTGTCTTTAGCAGAGCAGAAGTTTTTAATTTAGTGAAGTCCAGCTTACTGATTATTTCATTGATCATGCCTTTGGTGTTATTTAAAAACCCATTGCCAAACCCAGACCATGGTCACCTAAATTTTCTCTTCCAGAACTTCTTTAGTTTTGCATTTGACATTTAGGTCTATGATCTATTTGAAATAGTTAATTTTTGTGAGAGATGTTAAGATCTGTGTCTAGATTTTTTTTTTTTTTTTTGGCATGTGGATGTCAGGTTGTTTGAATACCCTTTGTTAAAAAGATCATCCTTTTTCCATCTAATTACCGTTATTCCTTTGACAAAGGTGACTTGACTGTATCTGTATGGGTCTATTTTGGGGTTCTTGTATTAGCTTACTAGGGATGTCAAAATGGAGTATCATAGACTGAATGGCTTAAAGAACAGAGACTTATTTTCTTGGAGTTCCTGCTAGCTCTGGAGGCTAGAAGTTCTGAGATCAAGGATTTTTAGCAGAGTTAGTTTCTTCTAAGGCCTTTCTCCTTGTCTTATATAAATGACTGTCTTCTCCTGGTGTCTTTACGTGGTCTTCCCTCTGTAACTGTCTGTGTTCACACAGGGGTAGTTTGAGATAATTAAAGAGTTAATTCCAGCATTAACATGGAGCATTTTTTTATTATTTATTGAATTATGTGATTCTTGATAGACTTACAGAAGATTAGAAAACGGTTGTAACTTTCTAGAAGAAACAGAATGAAAGTTGGTCTCTAAAATGTGCTTTAGATTTAATAGGTGATGTGAAACAACATTGCAGTTGAAATGAATACTGGAAAATGAAGACCAGATTGAGGGTGGGGGGTAAGCAAGAAGGGATCATGCAGGAAATAGGTCAGACTGCATCAAATGAGAATAATGGAGAATATTGGATATTAATGAGAGCAGTAATTATAATAATAGCAAACAGCATTTATGGAGTACTCACTAAGTCCTAGGCATGGTTCTGTGCAAACAGTCCAAGAATGAATGATAATAATGTGAATTAGATTAATGACACGGGAAGTTTGGGGCATAGGTAGCTTGAAGAGATGGGAAGCTTGAATAAAGCACGCTGTATAGTTGGAGTTTGGACAGATCGATTGAGATAATCAATTTAAGTGGAAAGATGTTGTGTCATCTCCTTCCCCTTCCCCCCAAGTGGTAGACTAGCAGAACTGAAGGGACCAGGGGGGAGATGTGGTAAAGAAAGAAAAAGTGAATATGACAATGAGATTTCTTCAGTTATGGGAGCCAAGAGAAGGGACATCTTTTGCTTAGAGGTTTCAAATGAAGAAGAGCCCTCATCTAACTTCCTCCTCATTTTTAAAAATGTTCAAAGGATTCAGGATTCATGGTTTCAGTCTTTATTTTGAGGTGTCACATTTGAGGGAGTGAGTGAAATATGCCATGAAAGACCTGTGCCATAATATGCATGTATGTGAAAGTTATGGTATTTAGGGAAAGGTTTGATATTACAGGTTCCTGAATATGTTCCAGTTGAAACATCTAAAACTAATGGAAAGATCGTGAGAAATGACCCACCATTGTTGTAATCAAAGGTTTCTTTCAACACCTGTGCATCCTTAAAATCCTTTTTTGGATTCCTGTTTTCCTTCCAGGACCTCAGGAGTTGGTGGCTTGTGATCTCCCGGTGTCCCTACACGGGAGGCTTCACACCGCTCTCCCACCACAACATCCGTAAGGTGACAGAGTCCATGAAAGGTGGAGAACATTGAGGGTGCCAGTGATAGGAAACTCAGGTGGACTGTCCCCATCCCTGCTCCTCCACCTTTCCTCTCTTTAATGAAAACTCAAACCCCAGACCTTTAAAGACGGTTGAATAGAGACTATAAAGCCTTTTACAGAAACAGGCCACACACAGAGCTATGTTTACTTTTTGTATGCCTTTCAGCTTGAACAGTCATAGGTCAATCAGTCATTGTCATTTTTATTTCATAATCATTATGTTGACATTTTTCTTTGGGGTCTCATGTTTCTAGTTAGCGCTTTGATGTTCATCTGCTTCACTACTGGAGTCTGCTAATCACATACGATGTTTTAATTTGGAATGTTGAGGTTTTTTTGCTGTTTTTTTCCTAAAGTAAACTGTGGTTACATGAGGCTTTACAGACTTTTTTCTTTCAAAAAACCAAAATTGAAGGTTACTGTTAATTACTGGGCAGAGTTGCTATTTTTATGGTAGGTTCATATTGAGATTTCCTTGGCTGTTTCTATCATGTTATAGTACTTGGATTAAATTTTAAAGAACATTTCTATGATAACATAACCTGTATTGTTTTATAATAAGTGATCATAGAAAAGGTATAAAATTTAAATCTGTGTTTTATAAGACTTTAGACAAAGTATTCTAAAAATATAATTTAACTTACTTTGATGGGTTTTAGAAAAGTCTGGAAACCAAACTTATTTTATATGGCAGCAAAAGGGTCTAGGTTTTTTTTTTAGCAGCATTGTTTGTAAAAGTTATTAATTTACCTGATATGATCAACTGTTTTAGGAGATAAATACCTTTTTGTTTATCTGGACAAGGCTTAAACTCACCTTTTTACACTCATACCATTTTTAAAATTTAGTTTATCTTTTAATTATTTGGCTTAATTGATTTTTTTTTAAACTTATTTTAGAATATTTTTAGATTTTAAAAAGTTACAAAAATAGTAGAGTTTCTGTAAACTCCTCACCCATTTTCCCCTTTTGTTAACATCTCACACGACCATGGTACAATTTGTCACAACTATAAGAACCAGCTTTGGTTCATCACTGTTAACTGAATATTACCTCTTATTTGGATTTCACTGGCTTTGCGCTAACTTTTCTGTACCAGGCTCCCATTCAGGATGCCACCTTACATTTTGTCATTGTGTTTCCCAGACTTTGTTTGTGATGACCTTTACAGTTTTGAGGAGTGCTGATCAGGTATTTTGTAGTGTGTGTCTCTATTTAGTTGTATCTAATGATTTTCTCATGGTTAGACTGGAGTATGAATTATTGGGGAGGATGAAGTACCCATGCTATTAATTTGACTTATCACTGGTGATGTTAACCTTGACCACCTGGCCTTGGTGATGTCTTCCAGGTTTCTTCATTATAAGTACTCCATTACCATGTTGTGCTGTCTGAAAGCAAATCATTAAACATAGCCCCACACTTAGAGGGTGACTGGTTAAGCCTCATCTTTGTGGGAGAGGGAGTAGCTCCGTAAATTACTTGGAGCTTTTCTGTATGGAGATTTGTATCTTTGCCCCTCAGTTATTTTGTATATCAGTATGGATTTATCAGTACTTATTTTACACTGTGGATTCTAATCCAGTGCTCAGATCGCTCACGTTGTTCCAGCATGGTCACTGGGAGCTCTTTCAGGTTGTCTCCTGTGTCCCTTTGATGTGTCCCTATCATTTGGTTTTTAATAGTTTCTTACTCCTGGCGATATAAAATGCTTCAGGCTCATCATGTGTATTCCCTGCCCCAACCTTATGATGAGGCATTTCTTCAAGGACCCCAGATTCCTTATGTTGAGGAGTACTGTGAGAAACCAAGATCTGGGTTATGGGAGTACTTGTTCTTACTGGTGCATCACGTCTTCTAGGCCCCCTTCTAGATGGATCTAGGAGATATATATTTATATATGCATGTATATATGTATTTATATACATATACTTATGTATATAAATAAATCTAGGGGAGATATATGTATATAATATATATTGTTAATGTATAAAATACTTATATAAATCTAATATAATAAATATATAGTATATAAGTATATAAAATATATTGTTAATATATGAAGTATTTCTTGTATAATATATATGTTATATATAAATACATATATCAATGGTTCATATAGTTTTTTGTATCTATATAACTATTTTTTTAAGCTAACTGTGGTAGTATACTGATGTCTTTGAATCTAATCCAGTCCCCCATGGTTCATTCTAGACTTCCCCATTGCATATCTGTAGCTTTCTCTAATAGTAAGAAACCTGGCTCACTCCCACCATCTGCCATCCGTTTATGTCCTGGTTGAATTTTAGTGTATCTGTACAGCTTTTTAGGAATTGCCACAACTCTGTTTTACAAGTTTTCAAACCAAACTATTCTCATACTTTCAGTTGCTCATTTGTGTTTTGAAGTAATAATAATAATAATAATTATATATCATGCGCTAAGCGTTTTTCTGTAAGCTTTGACCCCTAATAATCTGTTTTAACCTTAATCCATTCTGTGATGTAGGATCTCCATCTCTGTTTTACAGACGAGAGTATAGGGGCACAGCAATTCGCTCGAGGGCTCCCAGATAGCAGCAGCTGAGCCCAGTCTGCCTGTGGAATCCGTGCACTCAGCTACACTGCCAAAATTAGGTGTGTGGAAGCACAGAGCTATGCATCTGTTGTGTTGGTTTCTACTTTTTTAAAAATAATGGATTTTTTTTTTTTTGCCAAGGAAGGAAGTTTGGAAGTGATTCGGTGATAAGAGAAAAGCCCCCAGTGTATCTCCCTGGTCATGAGAAGGGACAG
This sequence comes from Cervus elaphus, assembly GCF_910594005.1. Lineage (NCBI taxonomy): Eukaryota > Metazoa > Chordata > Mammalia > Artiodactyla > Cervidae > Cervus > Cervus elaphus. Next base: position 81,727,617 of record NC_057825.1, read on the forward strand.
TGATAAGAAATGAGTAATTTCCTTAAAAAAGCAACTATGCAGTGGAACTGTATACTTACTAAAGGAGAGGGTATGTTATCTTCTGGTTAGTTAAGATTGAGCTTGTGAGAAAAGTAGTTTATGCTTTTGAAAATGTTCTGGCATAAAACATGGACAGCTCCCCCTTCTCCGCCCCGAACCTTCCACCACTGTTGCCAGAATATTATTTTTTCCTTCTGGTAGAAGCATGTGGTTCTCACCCTCTTCAAATATGTTCCTTGCACAGAGGGGAAAGGAGTGGGTCAGAACTGCAGTTAGCAAAGGCGGGTTAGCTGGCTGCTGATCAAGTCAGGAACCCAATCATTTGCAGGGATTTCTTGATTTAACAGGCCAGAAGCATCAAATCTATTCTGTTTCACCAGAGCCTGTTTAGCTTTTGGTTTCATTGGTCAGCTTATATAGAAAAGCTTAGTTATTCTGGAGCTTTTTTTTCAGGCACTGCCGTCCCCCTGCTCTTTCTCCCAACCCCAGCATTTGACTTAAATTTTTTTAAGAGGCTTATTGAAATAAAATTCACATACCTTAAAACTCACCTATTAAAAGTGTACAATTCAGTGAGTTAACCATCTGACTTAAATTTGAGTCTTAAAATAAGAAACAAGATAGAGATGGAATTTATTTTCCCAAACTTATGTATTTTATATAATTCGTAATTATATTTTTGTATTAACTGCTGCTTAGGGACACCAAAGGTGACTATTAATGCCTAACTTTGTTAATTTATAAGGATTGGCGAGACATAAAGGCCATTAGAAGTTATCAAAACGTGGCTTAGTTTGTTTATTCCTCTTTGAATAACGTACAAAATTGGCTTATTTTCACCATAATTCCATTTTCCTTTCTTCTTTTTATTGGCTGTCTCCTTTTCTCCCACTCAGTCTTAAAGGGCATTCAGTCCTCTAAACGTGTTTCAGCTAAGTCATAATTAAACTGAAGCTACGTTCTGTTTATTACTTGTCTACCAGTAGATGCAAAGGGAAGAGATCTTTTTTGTACACTGAAAATTCCCATTTATTTAGTGTGGAACATGTTAAATTTCTCCCATTGCTTAAGCAGAGTCAGATCAATTCTCATAGAAAATCTGAAGGCAACTTTAATCATTGATTCTGGTGTTTATGCAGGTAGGCAGCATATTTTTAGCCATACATTTGGAACTGTTTAAGAACCTTTTCTTTTAAAAAAGCACCTTACTTGCTAGAAGGAGTTTGGACTTTGCAAGTGCAGGCTGTCATTTCACAGAAAAGAGAACCTGGCTGTGAACCATACCCAAGTTGTGGGCTGTTGCCCCTGGCTCAGAATTGCTTATAACCTCTTGAAGTTCACGGTTCTTCCCGAAATTGTTGGTGACAGTAGTTAGGATTCTTTATGGATTTGCTGGTTTTATTTTGAATAAATGAACTACCATTTATGTAATGAATTACTGTTGACATAATATTTGGTTTTCATACAACATTCACAGTATTAGATTGGTGCATACTCTTGGATTGAGGCACAGGAGGCAGAGTGGGAAATAGAGAGATGCAAGCAGGTGGCGCTGGAGGTGGTATGTGGGGCATTTTTTCAAAAGCGTTACCGACACATTTTCTTAAGAACACATTCTTCTGAAAAGTTTTTCTGATGATATTGTAATTTGGAAATTACTATTTGCCTCCCATTTCCCACAGAAAGATATCTAAAAACTATTTAATAGAAGATTTTACTGTCAAATTCTGAAATTCCTATGCATAGGGATTTGGCAGTAAGATATGAACATTCAGAGCAGGAATATTTCTTCCTGCCTCTGGGCACCACTAGTGTTTAGAGAAGAGGTAATTCAGTGCTTCTCTTTGCTTCTTGCTTTTGGCTTTTGCTGGAAAGGTTGAGGGGTATGTTTCTAGCTTCCAGACTTGGCTGTTTCTATGAAGATAACAACATGTTGCTTATTGTAAAAGTATCAAGGCAGAAAGGAACAAAATCATATTTAACTGTGCCAGGACATTTTAATGCTGGCCGTAATCATGTTGTTTGGCTTGCAGATACTCCTTGAGCTACGCTTCTTCTGGGGTCACTTTGGGAAAAATGTGATGGGAAAACGAGAATAACTGTGTATGTCGTTAATGTGAAGATGCAGAAACTGATACAGGGGAAAGGAATGATGTGCTTTGGGACCGTGTCAGAATCTTGTATGTGTTCTGTAGGAAGCAGGAGATTAAAGTCCCCATGAGTGGCAAAGTGATCCAAAGCTGTACTTCCCCTAGAGCTCCTTAGTCAGCGTGTGTGTGGTGAAGGTTGGACCTCTTACTCCAAGGACTCTCGGAAAGACAATCTTAAGGAGACTTCTTTGCCTGGTGGCACAGTGTGCCTGACTCTACCTGATCTTGCTTTTCTTACGACTTTCTGACTGTACTGTCTTCTCTTTAGTCCCTGTTCCTAACACCTGAACTTCTACCAGGTTTGCTGTTCCACATAACGGCAAAGTGGATTCTTGCAGTTGTCATCTCAATCGTTGTAGTTACTGGCTGTGACCCATTTTTGACTGTTAGTGTTTGGTTTCACAAATTTTGTGATTGTGCTTGTTTTTGTCACCAATACCAGTATCTGGTATACCTTGGACCACAAGGACATCAAACCAGACAGTCCTGAAGGAAATCAACCCTGAGTATTCATTGGAAGGACTGATGCTGAAGGTGAAGATCCAATACTTTGGCCACCTGATGTGAAGGGTCAACTCACTGGAAAAGACCCTGATGCTGAGAAAGATCGAGGGCAAGAGGAGAAGGGGGTGACAGAGAATGAGATGGTTGGGTGGCATCACTGACTCAGTGGACATGAGTTTGAGCAAACTCCAGAAGATATTGGAGGACAGAGGAGCCTGGTGTGCTGCAGTCCATGGGGTCACACAAAGTCGGACATGACTTAGCAACTGAACTACAGGACAATAACATCAGTCAAGTAGATACTGCTCGGTCAGATGGCCAAATAGTTATGAAGTTAGTCTGTTGAACTGGAAAGCTGGATTTGAATTTAAGCTCTCCTAGTTTTTTAGCTTTGTGACCTTTGACAACTTGTCTTCTCTGTACCTTGGTTTCATTTGTTAGATGAAAATGATGAAATAGGTTATTGTGCGGTTTAAATAAAGCCTTTAGATCTTAGTATATTACCTTTTACTTACTAAGTACTCCATAAATGTTAACTATTTTTGTAATAGTATTTGTTCCTGTTACCATGTAAATTTCAGCCTATATTCATGGCTCAGTTTAGGAAAGCCCTTCTTAGTACTTCCAGGGTGTTTTTGGTTTGTTTTTATTTTAGTATTGGCCTGTCTCAGTCATACTCTCTGTCACATCTTCCAGGTTTTGTTTGCTTTCTTTTCCTCCTACATACACTGTTCAGTCTGTTGCCTGTTTGTTTGTTTGTGTCCCACAACTGGAATGTAAGCTTTGTGGGATCGGGGAGCTTCTGTGTCCTATATTTTGTTATACCTCCAACTTTTAGCACAGACCCTGTAACAAGTTGAAGCTCAGTAAGTATTTTTGGAGGAAGACATTAATTGCCACAGTGAGCTGTTCAGTGTATAGCTGCAGGAATTGTGGACGTTTCTCTTCTTCTTGAGCCGTTTTGTCATTTTTTCCAGGTCCCTGACCCTCTGGCTGTCAGTCAGTTTTACTTCTGGAAGTATATTCTCCTCTGACATGATCGTTTGTATCTTGTTTGGTACATTAGTAAGGTTTCCCCAGATTTGTTTTCTGGAGCATTAGATCCTTACTGAAAGGACTAATTATTCTGTGATCAAATGAGTTTTGGAAACACTGCTATTTCCTTCCTCCACATGGAAATTCACATTATACATTAGCGTATTGAAGACTCTGAAAAGTCTTGTAATAGATGTACTTTTAACTTTGATCAGTTATTGTCCTAAACTAATAGATCATAAATCTAAACTTTTTTTTGCCTAGTATCACAGAACACACTTTGTGAAATGCAGGGCTGGTCTTCTGCTCAAGGCCTGATTTACCCTATCTCAGTTCCTTTCTGTGTAAAATTATGAGGTCAGGAGAGTTACAGCAAAATAATGAGAAATAACTTTGTGAAGTCTAAAGTGCCTTAAGGCCCTCATTGTTGTCCGGCATTTAAACCTCCTTCTTTAACTACCAGGTGAATGTGGTGACCAGTGTCCTTGGAATCTGAAGGCATCACATCCCCCTGTCTCCAGACCTTAAGCTTTTTCAGTGCTAGTAGTCCCAGCTGTTCTTTCCCTTAGAATTTCTTTTTTTTCTTTTTTTAGCTCGGGAAGACTTTTCTGCCCATGTGTAGAACAGATCCTTGACATACCAGAACTAAATGAATGATGAGGCCTTGACAGATAAAAGCTCACTGGCTTCGTCCACTTTCTCACCAGTCTTACCTGGTCATTCAGGGAAATGGACTTTCAGAATTTTAACATCATAGTTTTACCATTTAACAAAGGCATTAGGCGTATGCCAACAGAAGCTCTGTGTCCCAACACCTAGCCTCACGCATGCTCAATCACTTCAGTCGTGTCTGACTCTCTGCGACCCCATGGACCACAGCCTGCCAGGTCCTTCTGTCCATGGGATTCTCCAGGCAAGAATGCTGGAGTGGGTTGCCATTTCCTTCTCCACTGATAAAGTATGAAGTGAGTGAAGTGAAGTCACTCAGTTGTGTCTGACTCTTTAGGACCCTGTGGACTGTAGCCTACAAGGCTCCTCCATCCATGGGATTTTCCAGGCAAGAGTACTGGAGTAGGTTGCCATTTCGCTGTCTGGCAGGTATTTGGTTCCCAATAAATAATTAGTAACTGAATTAGACACTGAAATCATTCTCTTTCTTCATTCTTGTGTAGTGAAATGAAGACACCAGTTAGAAAGGGAATATAAATTCATGCACTCAGTCTGGAACATGCATCACAATTTTACAGTATACTTTAAATAAGTAGGAAAAATGTAATCAAGACACCTGAATTTATACCAGAAGTAAGTGAGTCAAAGTAAGATCGGTATAGCCAAAGCTTAAAGTTTTTCCAGTAGTCATGTGCAGATGTGAGAGTTGGACCATAAAGAAGGCTGAGTGCCGAAGAATTGATGTTTTCAAGTTGTGGTGCTAGAGAAGACACTTAAGAGCCCCTTGGACAGCAGGGAGATCGAACTAGTCAATCCTAAAGGAAATCAACCCTGAATTTTTATTGGAAGGACTGATGCTGAAGCTCAGTACTTTGGCCACCTGACATGAAGAACCAAGTCATTAGAAAAGACCCTGCTTCTGGGAAAGATTGAAGGCAGGAGAACGGGGCAGCAGAGATGAGATGATTGGATGGTATCATCAACACAATGGACAGGAGTTTGAGCAAACTCCAGAAGATAGTGAAGGACCGGGAGAGACTAGCATGCTGCAGTCCATGGGGTCGCAGAGAGTCGGACACAACTTAGCAGCTGAACAACAAGGGAGGCAAACTTAATATTTCTCTGTACTCTTCTTTTAAACTCGATCTCAAATAGCAACTTGAGCTAAAAATAGAGGTCATGAAGACTTCTCAGATATTGATGTCCATTTATTTCCTAGTCCTTTTAGGAAATCCACTCTCAATTTAAGGCATAAAATTATATGGAGTATATCTTGCTTTAAAAAATTACTGTTTAGGGGATTCCCTGGTAATCCAGTGGATTACTGCACTTCCACTGCAAGGCACATGGTTTCCATCCCCAGTCCAGGAACTAAGATCCTGCAAGCTGTGAGGTGTGGCCTAAATGAATAAAATTTAAGGGGGAAAAATGCTGTTTAATCATTGTTTTTAAGAGGACATTTGTTGGGTTCTGTTCATTTATGTATAGCTTTAAGTAAAATAGTGTAATGACCTAAAAATCTTCTATTCTTTTAAACACATTTTATTATTTCTAAAAGATTTACTTAATGCCTTTGTGGATTAGATGGTATGGTTGTATTTCATTTGAATGAGAAAATAATACAGAAAAGCAATGCTAGGACAGCAGTGTCATTTAATTATATATATATATTTATATCTTCAATGTCATTATTACACGTAGCCTTTTATGTATTTTAAATGACTGTTCCATACATTTTAGTTTGATTGCTAGAGTAAGAAAGTTTCATTTTTGAGAAGCCAGAGAGATTTTCAAAAGTTAGGAAAATGTTTTTGTATTTTATATTTAAAAGTACCAGTTTATGACATTATTAGAATGAGTGCAGATTGTTGCATGAGTGCAGAGAGCTCAGAATTCTGGGTTCCATCTATTCCACCGATCCAGGGAGGGTTCTTCTGCCTCTTTTGCTCTAAAGTAGTGGCCTGTCCCTGAGCTGACAATTAGCTTTCTTGTTAAGACGGAGCAGCAGCCCCACCTCCAGTATTCTTAATTACTGGCCTTCCACCCAGACCTAGATGTAATAGATACCAAAAAGAGATCAACCAAGTTTATTTCTCTGATGTTACCAAGAAAAAAAGGGTGACTGTTGGACCATAAATAGCATTTTGTGAAGAGAAGTTTTTCAAAGTATCCTTAACAGTTGGAATCCCTTTCTGCTATTTTCAGCTCATTGTTGGAACTGGCACATAAAAACTATCCGCTTAAGAGCTGTTGACCCTCTTAAAGCTATTTTTTCCCTTAACCACACTGTCCTTATCTCAGGACCCATGAATTAAGGTCTGTCTTTACCTTTCTTATGGTACTAGGTAAACAGGCATTTACACAGACTAACATAATCAGTGATGGCATGTAGAATATGGATAATGATTTTGTTTCTTTCTGTCCATAGTGTTAAATTACTGTGTCTTCTTAGTTTTTAACTGAGTCTCTCTCGGTGTCTACCATATTTTTTTTTTTTTTCTTCTGATTTCTGCTCTCTGCACACTAAATTTTTCTGGAGAAATTTACAAACTGGTTGTTTGTATTGAAGCATTGAATACAACTTCAAGTAGATTTTTGTTGCGATTTCTATCGAGTACCTGTTTTCATACCTTCAATTCTGTTTACTCAAAATTCTGCATTTGGTTTTAAAAAGCTAAATAGAAATTCAACTAATCATACGTGTGTTGTGTATTTATTATGTATAAGCACTACCCTATTAAGTCCTGGGTATAAAAATATAAACAAGACAATCCAAGAGCTCACAGCCTTAACAGGGAAGACAGTCATACAAATAAGCATAACAACAGTATGATTTTACTTTAGGAGTAAATTCTAAGTTCTCTGATGTGGTATGAATACAGATTTGGGGTGAGGATACCAGAAAAGTTACATGTAGTGAGGAAATGATCTTTAAGGATTTGTTTTTTCTTTCTTTTTAAAAAGCAGTTTATGGGGGTATAATTGACATATTGTAAAGTGTACATATTTAGCTTGTATGATTTGATTAAGTTTTGACATATGTATATACCCATGAAGCCATCACAGCAATCAAAATAATAAACATACTCATAATCCTTAAAAGTTTCTTTGTGCCCCCATGAAATCTTTCTTGCCCTTCACCTTTCTCACTTCTAACTAGTCCCCAGGCAGCCACTGATCTGTCAGTTTAGATTAGTTTGCCATTTCTAGAATTTTATATGACTGGAATTACAGAGTATGTACTATTTTGTCTAGCTTTTTTTACTTACCGTAATTATTGTGACATTTACTCATGTTGCTGAGTGTGTCCGTATTCCTTTTTATTGATGAGTATAGTGTTTCACTGTAGGGATACAAGACAGTTTGTTTCTTCACTCACGGTTCTTGTTCATGCTCTTTTTATTTTATTTAAGAAATATTTGCCAAACTCAAGGTCACTAAGATTAGCTCTTAATATTTCTTCCAGAGTATTTTTTGAAGTAGTGTTTCAGCTTTGCTGCAGTATAGCTTACAAAACATAAAAATTACCCAGGACTGTATTACAGTCTGATTTCTAGTAAATTTATATGGTTGTGCAGCTATCTCTACAATCTAATTTAGAAGACTTCCCTCACCCCTGGAGGTTTCTTTATGTGCCTTTGATCTCAGATCAATTTGATTATGATGTGCTTTAATGTTTTCTGCGTGGTTCTTGTGCTGGGAGTTAAGATGTCTTGGATCTGTGGATTTATTGTTTTTATCACATTTGGGGAAAATTTGATCATCATTGTAAAAAAATTTCTGGTTACCTATTATTAGGCTGCTTTAAGTCCCACAACTAACTAATACTCTGATCATTTTATTCCAGTTTTTTTTCTCTATTTCATTTTGCATCACTTATATATGATTTGTTTTTGAGTTCATTAATCTTTGCATCCATGGTATCTAATCTGCCAGTGTATACTTTAACTCAGGTAGTTTAGTTTTCATCTTTTAAGCTTGATTTGGGCCTTTTTCATATTCCCTGTTTATAGTTAACTTGCTCAATCTTTGCTTTCTTTGACATATGGAATTCAGTCATACTATTTTCCTTTTTGCTTTTTGTCCTTTACTATACTATCCTAATAAAGTGTTTATTATCTTGATATCCTTGTCTAGTAATTCTTTTCTTTTTTTTTTAACTCTCTTTTCTATCGATTTTCCTTCTCATTTTATGGGTTGTATTTCCTATCTCTTTATGTGCTTAGTCATTTTTACTGGATTCTAGACATTGTGAATTTTGCCTCAAGTGTGTAGGATATTTTTGTGTTCTTATTAATGTTCTTGAGCTTTGTTCTGTGGTGCAGTGAAGTTACTTTGGAATCAGATCCTTTGGAGGTTTGATTTCAAGCTGAGTTAGGTTGAAACAGAGCAACCTGTAGCTTAGGGCTAATTTACCCCAATACTAAGGTAATACCCTTGTGAGTGCTTTTACCCATTGCCTCTTAAATTATGAGGTTTTCTGCTAGTAGGAACATGAACCATTCGTGGCCTTAATGAGCTTTGGGGTTTGCCGTCTCCTCCTTTCTGGTAGTCCTCTTTCAGGTCTCGCTCACTGGGGATCAGTACTGAGCTGGAAAACTTGAGATGTAGGTGGACTCGCTACTGAAGTTGTCTCTCTCTGCAGTTCTCTCTTGGGTACTTTTCCTATAAATTCTAGTTGCCCTGGTTTTCCCATGTTCCCAGCTCCATCTTCTCAACTCAGGGAAGAGTTGAGATTCCATCTGGATTCCTCCTCCCTGCACTAAGGCCTGAAAATTATCCCTAGGTTATAAGCTGGGACAGTTGTAGAGCTCTGTAGGGTTTTGGTTTTCTGTTTACAGGAATCACTGTAGTTACTATCTGATGTTCAGTGTCTAAGAACCATTGTTTAAGATTTTATTTTTTTCAGTTTCTTAAGAAGAAAGGGTAACACTGGTCTATCTTAGCCAGGTCCCATACTTTTGGAACCTCAGAACCACTTTATTACTCACCTTAACCTTTAACTAAGCAGAAATCACAGTGAAAGCCACACGGTGATCTTACCCATGAAAAATTATCAAAACTCTGAATAGATAAAGCAGGATGTGCAGTCATAGTTTACAATTGCTAATTTATTTATTAAAAAACAAGAACGAAAAATAAGCATTCACCCCCAAGAACTGAAAAAGAACAGAGTAAAGTCTTAGGCACCAGAAGACATGTAAACAGAAAGAAGGGATAGAAATTAAGTAAAAAAAAAAAGAATAGGGGGCAACTGTTCAGGAAAACCTAAAGCTGATTATTTGAGAGAATATGTAAAAAAGGTAAGTTTCTGACAAGCTCCAATACTTTGGCCACCTGATGCGAAGAACTGACTCATTTGAAAAGATCCTGATGCTGGGAAAGATTGAAGGCAGGAGGAGAAGGGGAAGACAGGGTATGAGATGGTTGGATGGCATCACTGACTCTATGGATGTAAGTTTAAACAAGCTCCAGGAGTTGGTGATGGACAGGGAAGCCTGGCATACTGCCGTGCATGGGGTTGCAGAGTCTGACACAACTGAGCGACTGAACTAAACTGACAAGATCACCTAAGAAATGAAAGAGAAGGCATAAATAGTATGTATTGATTGATATTTATTGAGGAAAAAAGAGTGTATACCTACCAATATAGCAGATATTTTGAAACTCATAAAGGAATATTATGAGCAATTTATGCTAATAAAAGTGAAAGCCCGCTAGATGCGTGGATTGTAAAAGTCACAAGAGAGTCCAGGCTGGAGACTCTCTCATCAGATATTCCAGAGAAGAGATGATAATGGCCAGAACCCTGGAGCACTGAAGAGTGGAGATGGAGCGGTGGAAGATTCGGCAGACGTTTAAAGTCCTGTGAGTGGGGAGGTGGAGGGTCAGAGATGGGTTAAGGTGTTGCGTTATCAGATCTTGGCTTGCATGGTATTGTGCAGTAACATTACACCTAAGAAATAACATAATTTGGGTGGGGCCTGTTGAATTTGAGGTATATTGGGCACAGGAGACGTTATCTAATTGGTTATATGGGTCTTGAACTTTGAAGAGGGGTCTGAGTAAGTTGTCTGCTTATGTTGCCACAGGATTAGGTTCTTGTTTCCAAACTCACAAGCTTGTTTTTGTGAATATGCCTTCAAAAGTTCCCAGAGATAAAAATACCTTTTTTTATCAGATTAAACCCTCCCCCATATAAATATTATTTACCGAGTTAGATACAAGAACAAAGATCCTACTTAGAGCAGTCTCTTCTAATAAACACTAAAACATACGCCTGTAACAGGAGCCCTTAAATTTTTGGCACAGTTCTGTGTCCATACTCAGATTTCTCTGAGTGATGTGGCCGTGACTTAGATACTGATTCTTTGGAAGTCATTGCCAGGCTTATCTGACCCTGATCTTAGGCAGCTGGGGCAGCCTTTCCTAGACTTTAGCCCTTTCCTCTTACCTTTCATTTCACTAATTAGTTCCTAAAATACTTTCTAAATGAGCCACTTTCACTTATGTTAATGAGGTGCTAAATGGAGACTTTTCTTTCCTCTCTGATCATAAACAAAATGCCCAACCAACCCAGAGATGGAAGCAAGATGGGGGTGGAGGGGGTGTGTGTGTGTGTGTGTGTGTGAGTCACTCAGTCGTGTCCAACTCTTTGTGACCCCATGGACTGTAGCCTGCCAGACTCCTTTGTCCGTGGAATTCTGTGTGTGTGTGCGTGCGAGTGTGTATGTTAGTTGCTGAGTTGTGTGTGTCTGTTAGTTGCTCAGTCATGTCTGACTCTGTAGCCCCATGGACTGTAGCCCATGAGGCTCCTCTGTTCATGGAATTCTCCAGGCGAGAATACTGGAGTGAATTGCCATTTCCTTCTGCAGGGAATCTTCCCAATCCAGGGATCGAAACCAGGTCTCCTGCATTAAAGGCATATTCTTTGCCATTTCCAGGTCCTTTTTAGTTCTTTTTTGGAGAAAAGACTAGCAGACATTGTTAAGTGGCTTTTCCTCGTTCTTTCATTCCTTCACTGGATTGAAGGCTGCCTTTTACCACCTCCACCATGCCAGTTTTAGCATAATCCCAGCCTGACCTGCACTGAGCTGGCTGTTACTAAAACCTTTATCTGCAGGGGCAGAAGTGTTTACTGCTTGTCCCAAGCATTTACTCTTCCTGCTGACTTCTTATAGACATGTGAAATGCAGCTGTGTCCAAGTTGAGGCGAACAGCATGCTTTTCACCGCATAGTGCAAAGTGAGTTTTCCAAAGGGAAAGACGTCCTCTGGTTTTAATAGATTGCTTTGAAATTTGGTATGAGCATACAGACAAGTGTGATCATGTTTGTGATACTGATGTTTCTTTATACAGTGATTAGTATTATTGTTGTTTTAATTATTCCTCTTAAATATCACTCAGAGGAAAGGCTTACACCATGGTCCAATGAAGTTTTTTGACCAAACATTAACCAAGTCACCATTTCCTTTTCATATCTTTATTCCAGATGTAATTGTTAACTTATAATTTTTTGAATAGGGACTATATTTATTTACATGGGTCAGAATCGAAATGCTGTTTTTTAAATTGTACATACCTTGAGAAGTCCTAATCCTTCCCATCCCTGTTACTTTTCCCCAGACAATTACATGTAACTAGTTTTGCAAATTTCTGTTTCTTCTTTCAGATGTTATGAACACAGCTAATTCAAATATATATTCTTGTCTTCCTCCTGCTTTTACTCAAGAGATAGCATACTAATAGTTTTCACTTTGTTATTTTGTTTTTCATTTTTATACCTCGGAGCTCTCTATCAGTACAATAAGATCTTCCTTTTTTTTTTTTTTTTCCTAACTATATAGTATTCAGTTATATGTATGTACCATAGTTTATTCAACCAGTCCTCTGTTGCCAAACACTTGAATGTGTTCAGTCTTTTGCAGTTAAAAACAATTTTGTAATGAATGAGCTTGTTCATGTATTATTTCTTATGTGTGCAGGTGTCTTGTTTAGATTCCTAGAAATGTGTTTGCTAGGCGAAAGGGTAAATGCACCAGTAATTTTGATAAGTATTATTACAGTCCCTTCATGTAAAGGTTGTACATTTTGCATTTCTACCAGCAGTGCCTGAGGATCCTTGGAGCACCTGATTCTCAATGGCTTGATGAGAGAGTGGTTGAACTCAGATAGCATTTTGCCTCTGATAAGAAGTGCTATCTCATTTCTGTTTACATGAGTTAGGTTAAGGATTTTATGCTATCTTATTTGTATTTCTTTTTGAGTGTAACCTATCCATTTTTATTTCAGGTTTTTTCTCTGTTTCTGGAAATTGTATGAGTCTATTTCTGGACTTTGTACTGTGTCCCATTGATCTGTTCATTCATTTGTCATTTCTTGGTGGTTTTAACTCTTGAGGCCTTATAAAATATGCTTTAATATCTTTTAGGGTTGTCTTTTTCAGAATTTTCTTGGTAATTATTGCTTGCTCATTTTTTAGTTCAGTTGTACTTAGTGAAAACCTAGTGGTTGACTGTACCTATTGATTGACAAAGTAAACCAAAGCCAGTATCATAATGTAGTGGAAAAAGCTACTTGCTATGGCCTGATTAAAACAGTTACGAGTTAGAAAAAAGTTTGTATGTGTGGTGGTGGTTGGTGGGTTGTTTAATAAAATCCACTTTTTCTGTACTTAGATGTGTCAACAGCAAGTTATTAGTTTCCATTCTTAATTTCTGCCGTATTTTCCATGGGTTGAGAGCCCTGTGCAGATGGATTTATTGTACATTATGATATTAGTACTTGATTATGAGTTGATGTTATTTTTTGAATGGAAACGGTGGCATCGACTTTTTTTATAATTAAGTGTCAGAATGCTAAAAAGTCAATTAATTTTATCAGTGTATAGTTGAGCTACTAGTATTACATCTGCTCTTACACTAACTTAAATGATAGATTCTGGTTGCTGTCACACAGGAATCAACCAGAATTAGGAAATAAAAATATTTTTTATTTTTATGTGTTTGTACCTTAAAGGTTCAAGATCTTGGTCGAAAAAATATGTTTTACACATAATGTCAGATCAACTGTATCATCAGAGAATCCCTCACTGACTTTGTTAGTCTCTAAGGAAGAGTCTCCCATTTATTCTTATAGCACGCATCTCTATTTCCAGTCCTATATTACTCTTTCATGTTAGACTGTCTTCCCCCAAGAGCTCATTATAAAGATCATCTTACACAGAGCCTGGCATTCAATATTTGTTAAATGAGGCAACTGATGCATTTTTAAGCTTTCTCTAATATTTTCCGCAAAAATGAGGGGTGGGAGGGATTAAAAAAATGAAATCTAGGCACATGTGAAATTTACAACTGAACCTTTAGTTTTATATTGGGCAATTGAAAATGTGTATGGTGTCTGCATAATAAATACTCATTTTCAGAGAATCTTTTTTGAGTAACATTTCCTGGTTATGGGTAACTTGGTGATGAAGAGCTAGCTTTTTGGATTCAAGACAGCCTGGGTTCAAATTTGTTAACTTATCTGAGTGCCAGTTATATCATTTATAAAATAGATCTAATAATAGTGCCTACCTCATGGGGTCATTGTGAAATAAGTGAGGTTTACACACAAAGCTCTGGCCCAGTGCCTGGCATGTGGTATGTGCTTGGTAAGCATTTACTGCTGTTGAGCGTTTATTGCTGGGTGTAGTGTCATCATCATCATTGTGTTCTGAGCAGGACTACCATGGTCTGTTCATACGCTGAAGCAGAAACAGAACATTTTCAGGTTCAGCTCAGTTCAGTCGCTCAGTCGTGTCCAACTCTTTGCAACCCCATGAATCGCAATACGCCAGGCCTCCCTGTCCATCACCAACTCCTGGAGTTTACTCAGACTCATGTCCATTGTGTCGGTGATGCATTTTCAGGTAGGAAAACTGTAAAATTGCATAAAATGAATATGCTTCTGTCGTAGGATACTAAAAATGTTCTGTTGGCATGAGTGAGTTAGTATTTTATTAGCGATTCCTCCCCCGCCCCACCCCTGAAAAAACCCTTCTAGGGAAAAAAAAAATCCGATTCACCTTGTTCAAGCATCTAAGTAATTAGCAAATGTACTTTTTGAAGGTTGTAGGGTATTTTGTAATCATCAAAGATTGATAATCCTTTTGGAGCCCTTCTTATATTATTAACACACATGAGACGTTGCTGGTTTTCATCTACATCACGCTAGGAATTTTTACTAGAGTGAAAGTTGGCTGGTATCACTGAAAGAGCCTGGTATCAGCATTGCGTAACTGTTGAAGAGATAGACCATTATCTGAAATGAGTGTGTCGACAAATGTAATCCTCTGTCAATTTCATGAGCTGTTTTTTGCCTTATAATAATTTAATATGCTTACTGTGAAATGCCAAGATTACTAACTGAAGTCGTTCAGTTGTGTCCAACTCTTTGTGACCCCATGGACTGTAGCCTTCCAGGCTCCTCTCTCCATGGGATTTTCCAGGTGAGAATACTGGAGTGGGTTACCAATTCCTACGCGTGGAGATCTTCCCCACCCAGGGATCAAACTCACGTCTTCTGCATTGGCAGGTGGATTCTTTACCGATAAGCCCCTGGGGAAGCCCACTTCTTCATATAAATCTGTGCCTTTTCAATTAGAAACCTTAGGGACATTCTCTTATGTTTCTATGGAAAACCATGAAACTAAAATCTTTATGGTTTTATTTGGCTCTGTGTGTGATGTGGTACCACTTAAAACTTCCAGAGATTGAGAATCTGCCAGTAGTTTGGATAACTTGGCTTAAATTGTAGATGAATTGCACCCACAGTTTCTTCATGCAGAACTGCAGTATGCAGTTCTTTATGTTGTATATAGATTGTTGTGGTGCTTTTAAAAGTTGCTATTAGCTGTATGTAACCACTGGTTCCTGATGTGTATGCACTTTTAAAGCGTTTCTGTATGTATGTGAACTGCTATCTTTATTATATTTTAAATTTATTCCATTGATCTATTTGGTGATGTCTGTGCCAGAAAAACACTTCCCTAAATACTGTACCTTTTTAATATGTTTTAATACTTCTTACAATAATTTATCCTCTTTAATTCTTTGAAAAATTTTCCTTGGCTAATCACACATTTTCACTTCCAAATGTATTTAGAATTTGTGTAATGAGATGCCTTGCCCTTAAGCTATTTGTGAGTATAAGATTTCTAGGATCAGGTACTCTGCATTTTATACAGTAAGGCTTTGATCATATCTATTCTCTGACTTTTTCCCTATGTCTGTTATCACTGGCTGTTAACTGCCTTGTACCTTTTCTATTTGCCATTCCATTTTTCTTTTAGCTGCTAACTAGTACACCCACTTGATTGGGTTCTTTGCTTCTGCTTTCCAACTTCTGTGTGAAGAATCTAAGCGTCTCTAGATCTCACTGGCCAATCAGCAAACAATCATAGTACATCTGGTTATGACCTTAGGCGTCTTAATTCTCAGCCCTTTCATTATTGCTGACTACTCAGAGTACACTGCAAATGCCAAACAAGCTTTTTTTTTTTTTTTTTTTAATCATGCTTTTGGAGCTATTTCATTGGCTTAGATTTGCGGGACGTCTGTTCTAACAACCAAGATATTATTGGATAGTCGTTATTGGAAGTGTGTTTCTGTCCTGCACAATTTGAGATAACATACTGGCTTTGTTCCTCATGCCCTAACTTTTCAGCTAAGTCCTTAAATGTTGTTTTAGATTGTAACAGACCAGTGTAATCAGACCAGGTTTGGAATTCACTGGTATGATTAACTACACAGTTGCTGCTGTTGGATAACAGCTTCATGTAAATTTGTATTTCCAAAACAGATGATTTTAAAAGATTTTTAAAATTTTACCTGATGATTATTTGCTTTGCATAAATGCTATCTAACTGCAGCCTGGCGTGCTGCAGTCCATGGGGACACGACTGAACGACTGACTGAACTGGACTGAACTGAACTAGACACCTGTAAAGCTCCTACTTGGTTTTAAATGCTTTCTTAAAGAAACTAGAATTACTGTTTGTTTTTTCCTAAATTTACCTAGTATAGTCCATTTAAAGCAAATTTGTATAGATTTCTCAATATTTTCTCATTTTATCCAAACTTGGAGAGTTCCTTCACTGAGTTGAGACAGTAGAGAACAAAAGTCCTCACGACTATAATGAGTTTACCTCCTTTATTATCTCCATTTTACAGAAGAGGAAACTAAAAGGTTAAAGAACTCGCTCAGTGTCATACAGGCTGCTGAATGTGTTGTGTGTGTCTTCATAATAAATGATGGAGCTGGGATCCAACCTCACGAACATACCCAGAACCGCTGTGCTTTTTTGCCTTTATGTGTTTTTGTTTGCCGTTTCATGGATTCAGTCAGATTCCATCTGACTCACAGGAAGGTCCGTTTCCAGACTTTGGGAGGAGGATATATCACTGGCCAAGGGTGACAGAAGCTCATTGTCCATTTTCCTTACTGTAGCCCTTTCAGACCCGTGTGAGATTATCATGGGAAACCACAAGCTGTCCCACCAGAATGTGGTACCTGAAAATAACATTCATCAGTACTGGCGAGATCAGGTTCAGTTATTGTCAGCAGTCTGGGCTTCGAGCCACTGCGATGCCTGTCTCTGTTTGGTCTTGTCTTTGGCCCCATAACTACATTCTCCCTGCCTTATTCTCTGAACTGGTCTTCTTTTTTCCACAATCTGCTCTTACATTTCTTTTTCCTGTCCATCTGGCCAAGCTCTTTCATAACTTATTTGAGGCAATGCCGTCTTCATACTTGGCAGGCTGTGTGAACTCAGGTCCAGTTTTATTGAGAGGAATGGCCCTGCTGTTACGGTCCTTCCTTGGAGGACTGTCCTAGAACACCCCTGGATTGACAGTGCAGCAGAAAACATAGCTATTTAGTCCTGAAAATAATTGCTTTAGCAAATAAAATGTGGATCTTGTTAATTTTGGCTCTGGACAACCACAAACAGAAATGTGGAATAATGTAGAATTTTAGCCATTTCTGTCCATTCTCATTAAATTACTTTAGTTCAGGCACTCATCATTCCGTGCTGCTTTAACTCTGTGTCCTTAGGGGTTGTCCTGTCTTCTTTTCAGTCCGTCTTTTCAGTTTATCCTCTGAGATCACCAAAGTATGATCGAGGTAAAAACGCAGCAGTAATGGAAGCAAGTGAGATGCAGTCAAAGGATTTTGGAACAGAGGAAATATGTGAAAAAAGTGGTATTCATATTGGTCATTCTCCTGTACTAATAGATGGATTTTTAGTGAAAGGAGGAATAATAGTAGAAAATTTTTTATATAATATGACACAGAAAAAGATGTTTCTAATATTTTTAGGAGTGCTTAGAGAAGGAAATGGCAACCCACTCCAGTATTCTTGCCTGGAGAATCCTATGTACAGAGGAGCCTGGTAGGCTACAGTCCACAGGGTCGCAAAGAGTCGGACACGACTGAGTGACTTCACTTTCACTTTGTGAAAGTAACATTTATAGATTTCATGAAGCCAAATTAGTCTGTCTTATAAATATATTTAAGTTTGGAATTTTATGTCAGGTAAAAAGCAAATATGGGCTTCCCTTGTGGCTAAGTTTAAAAAGTGTCTGCCTGCAATGCAGGAGACCCGGGTTCGATCGCTGGGTCAGGAAGATCCCCTGGAGAAGGAAATGGCAACCCACTCAAGTATTCTTGCCTGGAGAATCCCATGGACGGAGGAGCCTGGTGGGCTACAGTCCACGGGGTCGCAAAAAGTCGGACATGACTGAGCGACTTCACTTTCACTTTCAAAAAGCAAATATATGTTTTAAAATCACTGATTTTAGTGAAAGATATAAATCCAGTACTCAGATGCATTCTTGTGTTCCAGTAATTTGTTTACTTAATTCAGATCTAAACAGAATTTTAAATTTAAAAGATGAAGTTGGCTGTTGCATGGTTTTATTTAATGGATAGATCCTGATTATTATAGGTGGAAATGGTGTCCTCAAATGGATAGGTGCTAGGTTTCATGACTGATGTATTTGAAGGATATATTCTTTTGTAAGGTAGAAATTCATATTTAAAAATAAATAGAAGGCTTCAAGTGAGAAAAAGATTTTATTGGGTAGACTATTTTGTCTTTTTTTAAATCTTTTTATAATTAATCTGAACTACCAATTATCTCAATAAATAAATATTCAGTTTATTTGACATAATATTTCACCATGGTTTGATTTTCTTTTCTTTTGAAATTTTAATTAGATGTATGTTCCTCTCTCTTTCATGAGATGTCTTTATGAGATAAGATGATTTTAAAATGTCTCAATCTCTCATATCTTCTATATCTGTCTCTTTTTGCTGTTTTAGATCTGTCATTTGATTTACTAATTCTGTCTCTGTGTGTGCTCCAATTAGGTTTTTAATTTCAAGACTTATATTTTTCATTTTTATTTTTTATTTTATTTTTTATTTATACTTAATTCTAGTAAGTTCTTTTATTCCTGTCTTTCAAGTCATTTTTTTTAGCCTCTTATTTCTGGCCCATGTAGTTAATACTTTCCTATAGCCCTATAAACTTTTAAAGCATACTTAACTGTAATTTCATGTATCCATTAATTCCAAAATTTGAACTTCCCACAAATTTCATTCTGTTGTTTTTAACTTCTGCTGTTCTTGTAGTTTGTTTCCTTTTGGTTTGATAATTTTGTTTTAATTTCATATTTGGCCAGTGCTGTATTTAGGAATCTCCTGGGGCATGGATTGAAAGTGTATTTCTCTATAGAAAATTTGCTTCTCTTTCTGACAGGTGCCTTGATTACCAATGCAGGAACAGCTTAAATTCGTTTCTTGGCTTGAGTTTCCTGGTCCTTGCAGTGTAAATTTATACTAAACTGAGAAAATAGGTTGTAATTATGAATATGAATTTTCAAGAAATCCCATTCCAGTGATTCAAGCACTTTTTAAAATTTGTTCTCTGTGTCAGTGGACAGATACCCCCTTCCTTACCTCCATGCACTGCGAGGTGTGACTTTTGGGGGCATTGTTGCTTTTTTTGTGGTGATCTCAGTTCCAGCTTTCACTGTCAGTTCGGTTCAGTCAGTCGCTCAGTCCTGTCCGACTCTGTGACCCCATGAACCACAGCACGCCAGGCCTCCCTGTCCATCACCAACTCCGAGTTTACTCAGACTCGTGTCCATCGAGTCAGTGATGCCATGTCGTCCCCTTCTTCAGCCCTCAATCTTTCCCAGCATCAGGGTCTTTTCAAATGAGTCAGTTCTTCGCATCAGGTGGCCAATTCAAGTCTCTAGACTCCAAGTTTAAGCTGAAGTCATACATAACTTTAGCCGGAGAAGGCAATGGCACCCCACTCCAGTACTCTTGCCTGGAAAATCCCATGGACAGAGGAGCCTGGTGGGCTGCAGTCCATGGGGTTGCTGAGAGTCGGACATGACTGAGCGACTTAGCAGCAGCAGCAGCAGCATGACTTTAGCTCTTGCTTACCACTCTGATTTCCTTCAGTAAATGCATTCAACAGATTTTAATTTTTTTAGCAAATTACTGTTTTCTCTCTGTTTTTGCCTCCTGTGGATTTCTTTCCTCGTGAGTCCAGCACTGCATTTAAAAGAGTACTTGTTCTATCTTACCTGCTATAGCTGGGTATTTATAATGGGAAGGATTTTCATATCTAGTTTTACATATTTCCAAAAACAAAACCTCAGGTGATTTTTTTATACACACTGGAGTTTGGACCTCTTTGGATTAGAGATGCTGCTTCTATTGTTTCTATAGTAGGAAGTGGAAATGTGGTTACCTGGCCCCTTATGTTTTCCCAAACTTATTGCCACTGTTAAGGTTTTATCCATGTTATCAGTTCATTTGACATTTGTGGTCTGCCAGTTACCATTTGAAAGTGTTATTGGTATGGAACAAGTCCAGTTTGAATTCCAAATAACTTTTAAAAAATACTTTGAAATATAACTTGTTGCTGTTTGATTTTTATCAATCATAGACTATTTTCTGTGTCTTTATACAGTCATAAGCTGTTAATTGCATCTTTTAAAAAAGTTAATATGATAGTCTCAATCTGTTTTTGGGTTTTTTTTTTTTTTTTTTAAATTAGCATCATACAGTCTTAGAAACTTAGATCTTTAATCACCTGGTTTTAAGAAACAAAGAGGCATTGAAGTTAATTCAGGAAAAGAGAGGCTGTTGTAAAGCTGCATGTGATAGGGGACTGGAAAGTTGTCAGGAACCCAGGGCAGCTTTGGAGGTGTGTTTCTTTCTCATGGTCTCTTATTTTTTCTCTATGCATTTGTTCTGTTCTCTGCTCTTTACTGTCTGTTTCCATGCTGTATCTTTTCTGTTTCTTCATATCTTTATTTTGCCCATGGTCCTACTTGCTAAGACACTGGCACAACTTTATGGCATCATTTTCACACTGGGTTATATTGCATGCTGGTTCAAACTTCTTAGAGCTGTGATATCTAATATGGTTGTCACTGGCCACACATGGCTTTTAAAGTCAAAGTTAAAACAATATGTAGGATCTATGTGCTGAAAATACACAATGTGTAGGATCTATATGCTGACAATGTTTTTATAAAACGCTCGTGAAAAACATCAAAGAAAACCTAAACAGAGAGTAATGTTCATGGCCTGAAAAGTTCTGAATAGTAAAAGTGTGAGTTTTCCACAAATTGATCTATAATTATCAACAATCAAGATCAGAATCCCAGCAGGATTTCTTACAGTAAATATAGACAAGGTGATTCCAAAATTTCTCTGAAAAGAGAAAGAACCTAGAATAGCTAAAGGAACTTTGAAAAAAGAAAAATAAAATAGGAAGAATCACAATGTCTCATTTTTAAGACCTAACTGTAAAGCTGTGGTAATCAAGATTGTGTGTAGTGTGGGTAAGGAATAGAACAAGATCAGTGGATCATTGTAGAATCCAGAAATAGAACCACACAGATAACAGCCAATTGATTTTAACAAAGATGCAAGGCAATTCAGTGGAAGAAAGATAATAACCTTTTCAACAAATAGTATTGGAAAAGTTGGACATAAACATGCAAAAAACAAAGGAACATTGACCTAAACTTCACAAAACAAAATTAACTTAAACAAAAATGAACTCAAAGTATATCATAAATATAAATGTAAAACTTGTTTTTTAGAAGAAAACACAGGAGAAAATCTTTATGACTTGAGGTCAGGTAAGGTCTTATACATGACACGAGAGCATAATTCATAAAAGAAAACAATTGATAAACTGGATTTCATCAAAAGTTAAAAAATTCTGCTCGGTGTGTTAGTTTGCTAGGTCTGCTGTAGCAGAATATCACAGACTGGGTGGCATAAAACAATTGAAAGTTTATTTCCTCACGGTTCTAGAGACTAAAAGTCCAAAGTCAAGGTGTGTAAGCGTTGGTGTCTCCCAAGGCCTCCCCTTGGGTTGTAGGTGGCTGCCTTCTTGCTGTGTCTCAACATGGCCTTTTCTCTGTGCACTAACATCTCTGGGCCCTTTTCTTATGAGAAGACTAGTCCTATTGGATTAGAGCCCATCTGTATGAACTCATTTAACTTTAATTACGTCCTTTAAGGCCTTGTCTCCAAATACACCTTCATTCTAAGGTACTATGCATTAGAACTTCAACATACAGATTTGGGGAGCACACAATTAGTCCATTGTTGTTCAGTCACTCAGTCATGTCCAACTCTTTGCAACCCCATGGACTGCAGCACACTAGGCTTCCCTGCCCTTCACTGTCTTCCGGAGTTTGCTCAAACTCTTGTCCATTGAGTTGGTGATGCCACCCAACCATCTCATTTTCTGTCGCCCGCTTCTCCTCCTGCCCTCAATCTTTCCCAGCACCAGGGTCTTTTCTAGTGAGTTGGCTCTTTGCATCAGGTGATCAAAGTTTTGGAGCTGCAGCTTCAGCATCAGTCCTTCCAGTGACTATTCAGGGTTGATTTCCTTTAGGATTGACTGGTTTGATCTTGCAGTCCAAGAGACTCTCAAGAGCCTTCTTCAGTACCACAGTTCGAAAGCATCAGTTCAGTCCATAATGCTCTGCAGAAGACACTGTTAAGAGAAAAGACAAGCTAAGACTGGGAGGAAATATTTGCAAATTGTAATGCTTGCAAAAGAACTTGTATCAAGAATATATAAAAAAACTTTCAAAGCTCAACAGTAAGAAAATAAACATCCCAGTTAAAACATAGACAAAAGATAGAAGACCCTTCACCAAAGGGTGGCAAATAAGCACTGGCATAGATGTTCAACATCATTAGCCTTTAGGAAAATGAAGACTAAAACCACCGTGAGATACCATTACATACCTGTTGAAAATGGCTAAAAAGTACAATTCCAGTTTCTGACAAGGAAGTTCTGGAAGAGCTGGAGCTCTCATACATCGCTGCTGGAAATGAACAACGGTACATCCACTGAAGAACAGAATTGGCAGATTCTTTAAAAATTAAATATGTATCTACTGTATCCCTCTCCAAGATATTCTTTTAACCTGTACATTGAGTTTATAGCAGCTCTATTTATATTTACCAAAAACTAAAAATAGCTGATACATCCTTCAACTGGTAATGAATAAACTGGGGTATATCCATACAGTGGAATACTACTTAACAATAAAAAGGAGCTAATGATATATGGAGCAACTTGGTGAAAGAAGGTAAGTCTCAAAAAGTTACATGATGATTTAATTCACATGAAATTCTTGGAAAGGTAAAACTGTAGTGGCCAAGAACAATCAGTGGTTGCCAGAGGTAAAGGTAAGGGGAGAGTATAACTTTCTAGGGAGTTTTTGCAGTGATGGA
Organism: Cervus elaphus; assembly: GCF_910594005.1. Lineage (NCBI taxonomy): Eukaryota > Metazoa > Chordata > Mammalia > Artiodactyla > Cervidae > Cervus > Cervus elaphus. The sequence goes on from NC_057825.1 coordinate 81,750,827, forward strand.
ACTTTTCTGTTTCCAGATGATAGTTAACTCACTTTATGCAAATCTATACATGTGTTAAAATTACTAGAACTATATTTTTAAAAGGCAAATTTTTTTCCCCCAATTAAAGCTAACCGAGTCCTAAGGATGAAATGTACAGTATGGTGACTATAGTTAACAATGCTGGATTGATACTAAGCGAATAGATCTTAAAAGTTCTCATCACAAGAAAAAAAAATGTGTAACTAGGTATGGTGATGGATGTTAACTAAACTTGTGATCATTTAGTAATATATATATCAAATCATTATTTTGTACACCTAAAATTAATACAATGTTATATGTCAATTATATCTCAGTTAATTTTTTAAATATTTAAATATCTGAACAGTTTGAGAGCCCTTCAAATTTAAATATCTTGTTGCATATCAAATAATTAAATAAAATTCAGTTCTTCAAACAACCAGCCATGTCTCAGTTGACCAGTAGCTTTATGTGGCGTGGGGCTACAGTAGGGGACAGTACAGGTGTAGAACCTTTCCATTAACGCAGAAAATTCTATTGGACAGTATTGTTTCAGAGTGGGAGTCAGCGAGTTTTTTCTGTAAAGGGCCAGGAAGTAAGTACTTCAGGGGTTCTGGGCGATATGGTCTTTATCTCAGCTGCTCAACTCTTACCATTGTGTTGTAAAAGCAGCTACAGATGATACTGAACCAAATGAACACGTTCCTGTACAACTTCATTTACAAAAACAGTCATGCTTGCTGACCCCTATTTTCAATAATCTGATTGGCCTATCTCCTTTTTCATGTCAGCTCAGGTCACATGGAGTGACCTTATAGTTTACTATCCAAGTTAAATGAAATTTTAATTATAAGTTTGAGAGTGAAAGTGGGCCCTATTAGTAATTCTGCTAGGACAGTCGGCATAACCTAAAGTGTCCTGGGCAAACCAGGAATGTCTGTCACCCTGGCTATCAGTCTTCCTATAGAATTGGTTGCCCTTGCAGTAGGCTCATACCTAGTCTGAGTAACTGTGGAAAAGCAAACAAAATCATTCCTTCAGCAGGAGCTTTGGGTTAACCATTTCCCTCTGAAAGGGAGCATTTATACGGGAAGGAGCATTTACACAGGAGACACCCTGAGGTTCGGTGCCCAGTGGGCTCAGAATAGCCTCTGTTTTCTGCCCCGGTGCCTTTGCTCCTGCTCTTCTTGCTGTGCCCGCTTTCCTACCCTGCTTCTGTGTGTGTTGTAATCCTGCCCATCTCTCAAACCTCTGCTTAAATGGTATCTCCTTCATAAAGCCATCCCTGTGACACCCCTTCCAGACTTAGAAGTTGGTATTTATATTTTAGAAAATTCACATGGCGTAGTGCCTTAAGCCAGGTCCCCAGACCTGGCTGAGGATCAGAACCACCTCAGTAGCTTTAAATACAGATTCCTGTCTTGTCCTAAACTTGTTGGTTCAGAAATCAATGGCAGCGTTTTTTGTTGTTTTGTTTTTCAGCTCCTCATATGATCCTTGTATAACCAGCTCCTCATATGATCCTTGTATAGTATTTGGAATCTATTAGTTTAGGCTTAAATTATTTGATGTAAACACCTACTTTTAGAATTAGAAGGAAACTTAGAAATAGTCTCTTTTTTCTCCTCTTATTTTAGATTGAGGGCAGAAGACACAGGGAAATTACTAACTCGGATCCTATTGCTTGTTACTGGCAGAGCCAGCACTAAACTTTGCATTTCTTCACTCCCACCTTGGAACCCTTCGTTATATATATTCACATTGGACAGCCCCTTCTGAACAGTAAGCTTTGAATATAGAAGGTGTTCGGTATATCGTAGTTGATCAGGTTCGTTATTGACAGTTATCTAACTCACTTTATATAGTATATAGGATATTTTTGCCACTAATAGTTTATTCTTGATGATTTTGTTTACTCCCATTGTCACACTCAAGGAATACTTTTCCGATAGTTAGAGATAACTTAGTAGTCAGTATGAAATCATCTCAGAGAAACCTTTTCCCAAACCAGTGCTAGAATGAACGCTTTCTGAAAGACTGACTGAACCAAACTGAATTCCAGGACACCTTAGAAATGTAATGGTTTCCAAGAGCTCCTCTAATCTGAGATCAGCTCTATATCTGCAGGATTTTCCAAACCAAACTCACTCCTGTATGAGCAAGGTTACCCAGAATCTCTGGGAGTCTGTGTGGGGGATGCCTAACTTGAAGTGGGGTCAGGAAGGGTTTGTGGGCAGTGATAATAACTAAGGTGAGCTTTAAAAGATGTCTAGGAGTTAGGCCAGGGGAGGGAGCTTAGGGAAAGTGTTTGTCTAAGCAGTAAGTGCCAGAGGGTAAAAGTGTGGATAGCACTGGGGCTGGGCAGTTGTTTAGTTTGGCTAGAGCCTAAAGCGCCAAGTAAGGTATGACTGGAAATACAGACAGGGGTCAGATAGTAAACAGTTTTATAGTTAAAATGTTGTACTTCACAGCTGGCTATCCACGTGCAAAGGAGTGAAATTTGAGCCCTGCCAGACACCATAGAAAAAGTCATAGACCTAAATGGAAATGGGTCCTAGACTTAAATGGAAAAGCTAAATTATAAAACTCTTTAGAAGAAAACATAGGGAAAAAAATCTTTGTGACCTTGGTTTCCAGGCAGTCGTTTCTCATCTATAATACCCAAAGCACAAGCAGCTTAAAGTAGATAAAGTTTGACTTAACAAAATTTAAAATTTTTTGCTTCAAAGAACACCATCAAAAAATGAAGACAACTCACAGTGGGATTAAATATTTACAGGTCATGTAACTAATAAGAGGCTTACATCAGGATCTATAAAGATGCTTATGAGTCAACAGTAAAAATATGACACAATTAAAAATGGGCAAAGAATTAGATACACAGTTTTTCAAAGGCAATATTCAAATGACAAACAGGCATATGAAAAGTTGCTTAAGATTGTTAGTCATTAGTGAGTTATTAGACCACAAAGAGATACCACTTCACATCAATGAGGAAAACTAAAGTTAAAAAGCCAGGTAATAATATATATCAGCTTGGCTGTAGAGAAATTGGAACCCTCATATATTGCTGGTAATAATATAAAATGGTGCCACCACTTTGGAAAAAAATCTGACAGTTCTTGAGAAGCTAAACAGAGGTTACCATGTGATTCAACAATTCCACTCTTGGCTCTCTATCCAAGAGAACTGAAAGCGTAGATCCACACAGTGTTCATAAAAGCATTATTCATAATAGGCCAAAATGGAAACAACCCACATATCCTTCAACTGGTAAAAGGATAAACAAATGTGGAATTTTCATTCAATGAAATATTATTCAGCAACAAAAGAATAAAGTACTGATACATGCTACAACATGGATGCACCTGAAGCTTATGCTCAGTGAAAGAAGCCAGTCACAAGGAACCATAGTTTGTACGATCATATTTGTGTGAAATGTCCAGAATAGTCAAATCCCTAGAGGCAGAAAGTAGACCCAGTACTGTTGTCAGGGATTGGGAGGGGGAGGAATAGAGAGTGACTGCTAATGGGTCTTAGGGTTTCTTTCTGGGTTGATAAAAATCTTTCAAAATTAGATAGGAGTGATGGTTACATAACTATGTGCATATACTAAAAATGAATTGTACACATTAAAAGGGTGAACTTTATGGTATGTGAATTGTATCACAATAAAGCTGTTATAAAATGCTATATTTAGTAAATAATTTAAACTTTCTGGTAAGGAATTTGGATCATGTCTTTCAAGCAATGGTGTGTACTCCTGAAGAGTTTTGAACTCAAAAACAACTGATCTGAGCATTACTTTCAGAGCATGTGAGAATGGTGGACAAATCAATGCAGTGGCAGAAGACTAGGTCTAGAAGCTGAGAATATTTATCCTCAGTTTTCTTCCCTGGGCAGATCTGTAAAATTCATGTTCAGTTCAGTTGCTCAGTCGTGTCCGACTCTGCGACTCCGTGAACTGCAGCACGCCAGGCCTCCGTGTCCATCACCAACTCCCGGAGTTTACTCAAACTCATGTCCATCGAGTCGGTGATGCCATCCAACCATCTCATCCTCTGTTGTCCCCTTCTCCTCCTGTCTTCAGTCTTTCCCAGCATCAGGGTCTTTTCAAATGAGTCAGCTCTTCGCATCAGGTGGCCAAAGTATTGGAGTCTCAGCTTCAGCTGAACTTCAGTCCTTCCAATGAACACCCAGGACTGATCTCCTTTAGGATGGACTGGTTGGATCTCCTTGCAGTCCAAGGGACTCTAAAGAGTCTTCTCTAACACCACAGCTCAAAAGCATCAATTCTCCTGCTCTCAGCTTTCTTTACAGTCCAACTCTCACATCCATACATGACCACTGGAAAAACCATAGCCTTGACTAGATGGACCTTTGTTGACAAAGTAATGTCTCTGCTTTTTAATATGCTGTCTAGGTTGGTCATAACTTTCCTTCCAAGGAGTAAGTGTCATTTAATTTCATGGCTGCAGTCACCATCTGCAGTGATTTTGGAGCCCCCCAAAATCCCCCCAGTCAGCCACTGTTTCCGCATCTATTTGCCATGAAGTGATGGGAGCAGATGCCATGATCTTAGTTTCCTGAATTTTGAGCTTTAAGGCAACTTTTTCACTCTCCTCTTTCACTTTCATCAAGAGGCTTTTTAGTTCCTCTTCACTTTCTGCCATAAGGATGGTGTCATCTGCGTATCTGAGGTTATTGATATTTCTCCCGGCAATCTTGATTCCAGCTTGTGCTTCTTCCATCCCAGTGTTTCTCATGATGTACTCTGCATGTAAGTTAAATAAGCAGGGTGACAATATACAGTCTTGACGTACTCCTTTCCCGATATGGAACCAGTCAGTTGTTCCATGTTCAGTTCTAACTTGCTTCCTGACCTGCGTACAGATTTCTCAAGAGGCAGGTGAGGTGGTCTGGTATTCTCATCTCTCAAGAATTTTCCACAGTTTGTTGTGATCCACATAGTCAAAGGCTTTGGCATAGTCAATAAAGCAGAAATAGATGTTTTTCTGGAACTCTCTTGCTTTTTCGATGACCCAGCATATGTTGGCAATTTGATCTCTGGTTCCTCTGCCTTGTCTAAATCCAGCTTGAACATCTGGAAGTTCATGGGTCATGTACTGTTGAAGCCTGGCTTGGAGAATTTTTAGCATTACTTTACTAGCATGTGAGATGAGTGCAATTGTGCAGTAGTTGGAGCATTCTTTGGCATTGTCTGTCTTTGGGATTGGAATGAAAACTGACCTTTTCCAGTCCTGTAGCCACTGCTGAGTTTCCCAAATTTGCTGGCATATTGAGTGCAGCACTTTCACAGCATCATCTTTTAGGATGTGAAATAGCTCAACTGGAATTCCATCACCTCCACTAGCTTTGTTCGTAGTGATGCTTCCTAAGGCCCACTTGACTTCACATTCCAGGATGTCTGGCTCTAGGTGAGTGATCACACCATCGTGATTATCTGGGTCATGAAGATCTTTTTTGTACAGTTCTTCTGTGTATTCTTGCCACCTCTTCTTAATATCTTCTACTTCTGTTAGGTCCATACCATTTCTGTCCTTATTGAGCCCATCTTTGCATGAAATATTTCCTTGGTATCTCTGATTTTCTTGAAGAGATCTCTAGCGTTTCCCATTTTACTGTTTTCCTCTATTTCTTTGCACTGATCACCCAGGAAGTCTTTCTTATCTCTCCTTGCTATTCTTTGGAACTCTGCATTCAAATGGGAATATCTTTCCTTTTCTCCTTTGCTTTCACTTCTCTTCTTTTCAGAGCTGTTTGTAAGGCCTCCTTATGTTACTGAATTATAAATTTTTAAACTATATGCTTTATAATATTTATAAATATTTACCTTGTTCTCATTTTTCTGTAATCATTTTTTCTTGGTGATTAAGAAAAGAATAGCAGGTACAGAGCATTAGAGTTGGTGTTTTTAAATTTACTTGTCTGTAATCTTCGCCACTGTGAGTTTAGAAACAGCAAGATATGACTTATTTTAGCCAGAATATCCAAGATTCTTGATGAATCATAATGTTAAACACCTTTCATTAGTACACATAAGGATTATAATGTGGTAAAGATCAGAAATTAAGGTTTCCTGAGGATTTTTTCTTCCCTTTTTGTGAATTATCTTATTTCTGTCAAATAAGTTACATATTAGAAAATATTCAGAAGGCGAAAAGAACAGTAATCATTAGCTGTCTTGTTTTCTTATTGACTCTAAAGAACCATAATTTAAAAACTTGCTACTCTTTAGAAAATTCTGATTTAAATTTTGAAAAATAGTATTCATAAGTCAAGCCTATAGTAAATAACTGGCTCTTGTAAACTACTTACCGGTAGTTTACTGTCATAGTTCTTCTGTTAACTGTGTGCTGGTGTTAACTATTAATGACTATTTTTAGAAGAGTACCTTGTGTGCTGCAGCCATTTGGGGCCCTTTGGGTCACTTGTGTTGTCAATGGAAGTGTGCCCTCTTGTGGTCAGTAGGAAACAGAATTTCAGTTGTCAAAATAGTCATCCTAGCTTTCTCTGAGTTCATATTTTTTTTTGCTCATTCATTTGGAATTACCCAGACTCTGAATTTATTTTTCAGTAAACACAAAATAAAACTATTTCAAAATTTTTAAATGAAGAATTGAGAATTAGAGAGTGGTGTCTTATTTTATTGGAGAAGTGCTTAAAAAAGATATGGATTAAAGGACAGGGTGTCAAGAAGTCTAACAGAGAAAAGATATCACAGTTAGGCAAGCTGTTCTGATAGTGTTTGAGAAGATTTATGACTAATGTTGTTGTGATATAATGAGTATTTTGCACTCTTCTCCATCTTCTTTACAAAATGCTCCCAGAATGACACTCTGATTTTATTTCTATTCCATTTATGTGTGTGTGTGTGTGTATATATATATATATATATATATATACATATATATCCTTTCACCTTATCCTGGTGAAAGCAATAAATACTTGTGTGACACTATTGGAAACGTCTGTTTCATGTAATAGAAATTAAGTTAATTTGAAATAAATGTTGAAATCTGTTTTGAACTGCCTGTAGTTCAAAAAACTTACTGCTAAATTCAAAACTTACTACTCTGTAGTAAGTTGGCATCATAAATGTTTATGAGTTATGGGGATTTTTTCAAAAGGAATGAACTTCCCTTGAAATTTTAATTTTTCTTAATTTGTATTTTTAATACCTTTGTTGATCTTTGAGTTTAAAGGTTAAGTTTTTATTTATATGTTTTAGCAGTGACTATGTCCCATATATATCTTCTTAGAAACTGATTTTTTTTTTAATGCCGCAATATTCTTAGAAGGATTCCACTGTTAATATTGTTATCATCCCTTATGGGTGATTCACTGAGCTTTACCAGTCCATAAATAAGAAGTGTTACCAAAAAAAAAAAAAAGAAGAAGAAGTGTTACGACTAAGAATAATTCTCATCACATGAATGAATTTATCTGTGATGGGTGAATTGCATGTATTGGTCTTCATTAGTTGATATGAGATGAAAATCAATTTAAGTTTCAGTTCATAGTTTAAATATTTTGAAAATTTTGATTCAATTATAAAACATTTTAAATTTACAAAAATAACTGCCATTTTTATACAAATTGAAAAGACAGTTTCTGCTTACTTACATGTAATTACACTTGTAAACACTGGCAATCTAATATTATGCATTGATTTTTTTAAATAGTTTTTATTTTTAATATGTGGCTTGTAAAATATATTTGGTTTGTATTGAATTGATTTCTTTATACTATCAGATGTGTTTAAACACATATGAGGAGTTTGTTTTTATATAAAGTTATATAAAGGTTATATAAAGGTATTTGCTTTTCATATTGTAAAGTTTTTTTAAGTTAAAAGTTTAAAGCTAGTTAATTCAGAATTCTTTGAATGAAAGAGGACAGTGAAAAAGTTGACTTAAAACTCAACATTCAGAAAACTAAGATCATTGCATCTGGTCCCATCACTTCATGGCAAATAGATGAGGAAACAATGGAAAGAGTGAGAGACTTTATTTTGGGGGCTCCAAAATCACTGTAGATGGTGACTACAGCCATGAAATTAAAAGACGCTTACTCCTTGGAAGAAAAGCTATGACCAACCTGGACAGCATATTGAAAAGCAGAGACATTACTTTGCTAACAAAGGTCCCTCTAGTCAAAGCTATGGTTTTTCCATTAGTCATGTATGGATGTGAGAGTTGGACTATAAAGAAAGCTGAGCACCAAAGAATTGATGCTTTTGAACTGTGGTATTGGAGAAGACTCTTGAGAGTCCCTTGGACTGCAAGGAGATCCAACCAGTCCATCCTAAAGGAAATCAGTCCTGAATATTCATTGGAAGGGCTGATGTTGAAGCTGAAACTCCAGTATCTTGGCCACCTGATGTGAAAGACCCTGATGCTGGGAAAGACTGAAGACAGGAGAAGGGGACAACAGAGGATGAGATGGTTGGATGGCATCACCGACATGATGGACATGGGTTTGAGTAGGCTCTGGGAGTTGGTGATGGACAGGGAAGCCTGGCATGTTTAAGTCCATGGGGTCGCAAAGAGTCAGACAGGATTGAGCGACTGAATTGAACTTGAGTGAATGGCAGTGGAATGTAATGCTTAAAAAGCTCCAGCTCTTAGAGTCAGGCTGCCTGAGTTTGAATCCCAGCACTGTCCCTAGCTATACAGTCTTGGCAAGTTCTCTGTGCTTCAAATTCTTCATCTGCAATGCGAGAATATTACTGATACTATTACATTAGTACCTGCCTCTTAAGATTGCTGTAAAAATTCAATGAATTAATATAAAAACACTTGGAATAGTGCCTGGATATACTACAATCTGGGTTTCTATTAACTGCTGTTATTATCGTCATCATTAAATTTATACTTGGATTGATGTTGAAATTTCATTGGGAAGAATATACTGTTTGTTTTGTAAATATAAATCACTTTTACAATTCTTACCTTAAAAAATATTCTGATTAATTGACAATATAAGTAGTAAGCTAAAACAGCATTTCATAAAGTTGTTATGAAAGCTTTCTTTTCACAAGTATCTTCTTTTCTTTTTTAGGCACGGAATGTCAACACCGGTGAACTGGCAGCAATTAAAGTAATAAAATTGGAACCAGGTAAATTCATTGAAATTTGATGTTTCTTATTGCTCTCAGCCACTGGCTTGTTTTAATGATGTTTGGTCAACATTCTTTTGTTGTTCCCGACATCTGGCAGAGAGGGGTGTTGTCTGCTCCTCCACCTCTCAAGACCTGTAGACACCTTGCCCAGTACTTCCCTGAAAAACCGCTGATAATTGCAGGAGGACGGGGAGCTCCGGAGGAGACTTTGTTCCGTCTGGACTTCGCTGAGCTCACTTGTCACACCCTGATGGTGGTGTTTGTCCAGGTTGACTCTGTCCAGTGGCGAGAGGCAGTGTGCTGCAGTGGAGAGAACGGAATTGGGACCTGGTATCTGCAGACCAGTTCTTTGTGTCCCGTACTCCTGCTTTGTGAACTTGGGCAAGTAACTTCAGCCCTGAGTCTCAGTTTCCTTAATAAACCTGACTTTCACATTTTGGGGGTCGTTAATATTGAAATAGCTGCCTTCCACCTGGAGTAGCTTGTAAAGCCCCAGGACTACTCCCTATTTTTCATCTGCTTCAACTGTATTCTGTCCCTGGATTCCCCCCACTCCCTGCAGAACCCATGTCTTTCTGAACTGACTATATACTCTTAAAAACCCCTCCCCTCCCCCATTTCTCCCTCCCATCATAAGTACGTAAGGGTACTAGTGTCTAGACTGAATTCCACCTCAATGATAGTGCCTTTCTGGTGGTGCCTTTCTGGTGATGCCTTTCTGTGTGGCCACACATCCATCCAGTAATTTTTTTTTAATTGTAGACAACTTTTTCTATAAAAGTCAAGAGTAAAATATTGTAGGCTTTTTGGACCACATGTAGTCTCTGTATGTGGTTCTCTCTCTCTTCCTCCCTCTTTTTCTTCCTCCTTAAACGTACTTTGCTGAAAAATCATTGTTAACAAACCAGGTCATGTGCTTGTAGTTTGCCCACCCCTGATTTTGATCATCAGTACACTTAGAAGTGCTGTTAGGATGAAGTTTCAAGGATGTGTTGACTGACTGATCAAACTACACTCGAATATAATGAATTTAAAATAATTTCTCCTTTATGGGTATTTACAGATTTTTTTTATGCTCTAATTATATTCTAACATCACAAAACAAAGCCTTTTTCCTTTTCTTTGAAACTCTATTCTTTAGTGGATATTCAAAATTGACAAACTGACAAAAAAATAAAGGTTTGACATTGGAAGCAGGGCCTCCATTTTTAATCATTAAGAAGAGGCAATGTTATTGATGAAAGAGTCTGCTTAGAAGCAGTGTGTACATACACCGTTCCCTCAAATCAGTTTAGTGTCTTCTCTTTCAGGAAACCTTTCTCCCCGACCCCTCCTCCAATTAAGATGATTCCTACTACAGGAGTACCTTTGCCACAGCTGTGATTCTAGAGTTGCCTTTCTCTGTTCCTAAATTGTAATCAGATTAAGTCCACAGCATTCAATTTAGGGTCCATGCATAGTACGCACATCTTAAAATGTCCTTTAAAAAATTAGGAACTTAAAATCTTATTATTCATCAGGTCATTTGCTTTCTGATTAGTGAGTTTTTTGTTTTATGTTAATCTTAAATACTGCCTTTTATATATATATATATCAGTTCAGTTCAGTTGCTCAGTCATGTCTGTCTCTTTGCAACCCCATGAATCGCAGCACGCCAGGCCTCCCTGTCCATCACCAACTCCCAGAGTTTACTCAAACTCATGTCCATCAAGTCGGTGATGCCATCCAGCCATCTCATCCTCTGTTGCCCCCTTTTCCTCCTGCCCCCAATCCCTCCCAGCGTCAGGGTCTTTTCCAATGAGTCAACTCTTCGCATGAGGTGGCCAAAGTACTGGAGTTTCAGCTTCAGCATCAGTCCTTCCAATAAACACTCCTTTAGGATGGACTGGTTGGATCTCCCTGCAGTCCAAGGGACTCTGAAGAGTCTTCTCCAACACCACAGTTCAAAAGCATCAATTCTTCTGTGCTCAGCCTTCTTCACAGTCCAACTCTCACATCCATACATGACCATTGGAAAAACCATAGCCTTGACTAGACGGACTTTTGTTGTCAAAGTAATGTCTTTGCTTTTTAATATGCTGTCTAGGTTGGTCATAACTTTCCTTCTAAGGAGTAAGTGTCATTTAATTTCATGGCTGCAGTCACCACCTGCAGTGATTTTGGAGCCCCCCAAAATAAAGTCAGCCACTGTTTCCCCATCTATTTGTCATGAAGTGATGGGACCAGATGCCATGATCTTAGTTTTCTGAATGTTGAGTTTTAAGCCAACTTTTTCACTCTCCTCTTTCACTTTCATCAAGAGGCTTTTTAGTTCCTCTTCACTTTCTGCCATAAGGGTGGTGTCATCTGCATATCTGAGGTTATTGATATTTCTCCCGGCAATCTTGATTCCAGCTTGTGCTTCTTCTAGCCCAGCGTTTCTCATGCTGTACTCTGCATGTAAGTTAAATAAGCAGGGTGACAATATACAGCCTTGACGTACTCCTTTTCCTATTTGGAACCAGTCTGTTGTTCCACATCCAGTTCTAACTGTTGCTTCCTGACCTGCATATAGATTTCTCAAGAGGCAGGTCAGGTGGTCTGGTATTCCCATCTCTTTCAGAATTTTCCACAGTTTATTGTGATCCATATCACTATAATAAATGAAAATACAATTAAATAAAAAGAAACAAATGTATTCCTACTCTGCCACTCAGAGATAACAAGAATTACTACCATATATATGTTATGAGATATACACTTAAATTTAATTAACATTAGACTCTCTGGTTTTGTGTTCTTAGAAGACACCTGAATTTTTATATTAAATTTCTTTAATTTGTTTATGTCTTGTGAGAAAGGTTAAACTTGCCAGTGAGCTTGAAGTATATGGCCCAGTGGTTACAACCACAGACTCTAAAGCCAAGCTACTTTGATTCTCATCTCGCTTGACCACATTGCTTAGGCTTTTTGGATGGACCTTTGTATCCTCATCCCTAAAATGGGGATAATAGTAATAGCTTCCTCTTAAGGCTTTTGTAGGGATTAAATAAGCTAAAATATCCAAAACACTTTAAAAATTTCTTGAAAAGTTTATTAGTTTGCCATAATGACCTAGCAGTTCCACTCCTGTGTATCTGCCTACACAGCAACGTTATTCTTACTAGGCAGAGGTTGGCACCAACCTAACTGCCCATCAGCTGGGGAATGAATAGACAAAATACGTCTATACAATGCAACGGAATGCTGTTGAGCAAGAAAAAGAAACAAACGATACATGCTGTGACATTAATGATCCTTAAAAATTGTAAAGTGTACGCAGCCAGCCAATTCTGTTAATGTGGAATGTCCAGAAAAGGCAGATCTAAGAGTCAGAAAGAGGATTAGTCGGCTGGTGTGTGTGTGTGTGTGAGGAGGGATTAAGAGTTAATGGATGTGAGGGGTCTTATTGGTTAATGGAAATATTTTAAAATTGATTTATACTGATGGTTGCACAACTAGGTGAATTTACTAAAGAAAAGCCTTTGAATTATGCACTTGATGTGGATTAACTGTTGCTGTAGTTTAGTTCCTGCTGTGCCTGACTCATCGCAACCCCACACACTGCAGTCTGCCAGGCTCCTCTGTCCATGGGATTTCCCACGAAAGAATACTGGAATGAGTTTCCATTTCCTTTCCCAAGGGATCTTCCCAACTCAGGGATCACCCCGCGCCTCCTGCATTGGCAGGTGAATTCTTTACTGCTGAGCCACCGGGAAACCCATGTATGAACTACACGATTTTAAAATATGCCTTAATATAGTTTATAAAAATATAATCATAATACCATTGTCATCTCTTAACAATATTAATAGTAGCTTCTTAGTAAGAAATAAGCTTCACATGTTGCAATTAGTTGATATGTCTCAAACTTCTTTTATGTCTGTAGGTTCTGCCTTCACTTCTTTTTTATTTTTTTCCTTGTCCCTCCTGCCTTTTTAAAGAAACTTACTCATTTGTCCTACAGAACTTTCCCCCTCAACCCAGTTTTTGCCAGTTATCTCGCAATAGAATCTTTTAATGTGGTCTCCTGTGTTGGGAGTTAGCTCTCAAAGACTGATAAGATTCAGGTTTGATTTGGAATGTGGTAGAAGAGGACAGCTTCATTGGTAGTGTTATGTACTCATTTTTCTGAATTAGAATTCTAATATTAGAATATTAGTTTCTGACATTTTGAAAAACAAAAACTAAACCTGAAATAGTCAAGTGTAATGAAAAGAATTTTAAGAATTTGCATCCAAAGTAGTTGTTTTCCCCCTTTTTCTTGATAACTGATATCCAGTCTGAACCTGAAGCTAAGTGAAACCTTATTTGGGCAAAATTGTTTAAATTTTTTGTACAGAATTTGATGAAGAGTAACGTAACGGCTGGTAATGGTATTGTTTGGATATCAGAAGTAGATACAATAATATAAGATACTCAGTGATTTTGGAAAATAAAGGATTTCATAGAGGTGAATTTTCTAAAATTCTATTTAAATTGCCAAAGTTGTTTTAACCATTATCTGTAAGTATTTCTCACATGCATTTCATCTCAAATAGCATGCTGAAAGTAGAATAGTTATCATAATGTAACTAATAGTTACAAGTTGTCTTCAGCAGCTCATGACAAATAAATGAATGTCTCTCTGCCTCTTAGAAAAAGGCTCTAAATGGTGACCATTCCCCACTCACTGTCACTAGTTGCCCCCACTCCCCCCGACTCCCGTCTCTCTGATGGCCGTGCTGAAAGACTTAATAGAATCCTAACCACTGGACTGTCAGGGAATCCCCTGGTTGCTTCTCTTTACATCAGTTAATGTTTACTGACAATGTATTGTATTAAGATAAAATGATAAGGCACATTTGTTGATTTTGAAGTCCAGCCCTTTATATCTGCCTCCTCTGTCTGCTTGTTTCTGTTGCATTGTTGGCCAGAAGATTGGCCAGTCAGGTTTGTTAGAATTGTATCTAATGAAAAAGAGCATGCTATGAGTTTGTCAGAAGAACTTTCCTTTGAACTTTGCATCATCTCTCTTGTCTTCTCATGGTACCTTTTTGTGCATGCCTGATTCTCATTTATGTTCTGAAAGTTAAAGTTACTAAGTAAGTGCTTAGTTTGCAGCCCAGTTGTTTCTATGATGGGTAGTGGAAATCAAAGCACATATGGTATAGTGGTTAAGAATGTGGGCTTTGGACCCAAAATGCTTAGATTATTATTGAGGCTCTGTCACAGTGAACTGTGTGACCTCGGCAGATACTTAACTGCTCTACCTATTTTTCCTTTCTGCACAGTAGGGATATCAGTAGTTTCTACTTCATAGCATTGGTGTGAAAATTAAGTAGTTTAATGTATTGGAGAAGGAAATGTCAACCCACTCCAGTACTCTTGCCTGGAGAATCCCATGGACAGAGGAGCCTGGCGGGCTACAGTCCACGGGGTCACAGAGTCAGACACGACTTAGCAACTAAATCACCACCACTACCACCAGATAAACAAACGAGCCCTTTTTATATGTTTAGTTTGAATCTTTGATATATCCAATTTAGTCTTTAAAGTCTGTAGGTGTTGTATAGGTAACATTACTTTTCCCAGAGTCTCTCACACACACACATGTACTCTTATACACGTGCTTAGAACTATTGGAGATACTTAGAATAACATTAATAGGCTCTGAAATACTGACAGGTCCTTTAAAAATTAAAAACCTGGAAAGTGCAGCTATCATGATTGTCTTCTATATCAGAGAAGGTACAAAGGAGAATTTGGCCATGTCCGACTCTTTGTGACCCCATGGACTGTAGCCTGCCAGGCTCCTCTGTCCATGGAATTCTCCAGAAAAGAATACTGGAAAGGATTGCCATGCCCTCCTCCAGGGGAATCTTCCTGTCCCAGGGATCGAACTCACGTCTCATGTCTCCTGCATTGGTTGGCAGGTTCTTTATCATTAGTGCCACTTGGGAAGCCGCTGGCAGAATTCAAACACGCCCAGACATCAGTAGAAAATAATAATGATGTGCAGAACTTGGTTTAACAGAAATTAACTTTCTTATTAATGTTTTTCTAGATGGTGGAATTATTTTCCTTAAATTCACAAACTCACATAACAACAACAATAGTGCTAATGATGATAAAAGTTCCAGTAGCCACTTTTTGGATGCTTTCTTAGGACAGTGTGCCAGACCCCACACTGAGCCCTTCGTGTGTGTTGTCTCAGTCAATCCTCATAGTGAGACGCAGTGCAGTAGGTATGGTATTATCATCCCCACCTCAGAATAGAGACACAGAAAGATTAATTTGCCTAGACTGTATAACAGAGGAGCAAATTCAAATCCAAGTCTGTGTTTTCTTAGAGCCTGTGCTATTATGTATTCAATATATTGCCTTACAGATGCTTCCTGGAATTTTTAGAATAATTCCCAGTTCTCCAGCAACATTTTTTGAAAGTTTGCCTCTCTACTATAGAGCTTGTTGTTCATCATTTTCAATGTTAAATTAAATTTTAAGTTGTTACAGTTTTATTTAACATAATCAGACTTTAGGGAAAATTGGAAAGAATAGTACAAAGAATTTTAATATTTCATCTAGATTTCTCAATATTTCTTTTCCTACATTTAAAATACCCTCTTCCTCTGAATACTTTTCGTGTGTATTTTCTTAAAACAACGGAATGTCATTCATTGCCTAAATAACAGTACAATGATCAAAATCAGGAAATTAATGCTGCTACGGGGCTGTTATTTAATCCACAGTTCTTACTCAGATTTTGTCAGTTGCCCTAGTAGTATGTTTTTAGAAAAAAGAAAATCTAGGAGGATGTGTTGCAATCAGTTGCCCAGGTCTCCAGTTTTTTTGTTTGTTTGTTTTAATCTGAAAGAGTTCCTGAGCCTTTGTTTTGAATGCTGGGCCTGTTTATTGCTACTGATGCATGGTTTCTAAGGGGTTGTCTTCAGGGATAGAGCCAGGAAATAGGTGTGTATATGCACACATAAATACATGTATACCCACACACCTCTTCCCTCCCCCACCCCCATCTATCTTTGTTGAAAACCATGATTTCACGCTTATATCTCCAATACCAATCTAATACTCTTCTCTCCATTCCATATGTGTAACTTCCTTCTCCAACAGAGAGAAACTTCATTTCCATTATCAACAGTATATTTATTTATTTGCTTAATACTTGAACGTAAAAGTAATTTCAGAAAGAACTCAGCTACTAACTGGAGGTCAGTGTTTAGAATTCTGTGATCTCTAGGCTGAGGGCATATATTATTCTAAAATCTGGTTCTCCTCCTTCTCCCTTTCAAAATTGCTTATGTTATTCTTTTGAAGTCTGTATAGTTTTATGTTTCCAGGCTGCCATAACAAAGTAGCACAAACTAGATGGCTTGAAACAGCAGGAGTTTACTCTCTAACAGGCGAGGCTACAAGTTGGAAATCAAGGTGTCAGCAGAGTTGGTTCCTACTGAGAACTCTGAAAAATATGGCCAACAATTTTGGTATTCCTTGGCTTATAGATGGTTCCAGTCCTTACCTCCATCATCTCGGAGCAGAAACCCCATGTTCAAATTTCTGCTTTGTATGAAGACACCAGCTATAGAGACCACCATAAAGGCCTGATCTTAACTTGATTACAGCAAAGACCTTATTTCCAAACAGGATCACATTCAGAAGTACTGGAGGTTGATTTCACCGTATCTTTTGAGGAAACACATTTTACCCCATGGAAACCTGACCAGTTCATTTGTTTCTGTTTGTATTCGTCTTTGATTTCATTCCTTTAGAGTATTTGTGAAGTACATGAAACCTGAACATGATTTAGGGAAGTAGCATTCTTCTTTTTTATTCTCTTCCCACTCATCCCCTGTTGATAACCGCAGTTTATGGTCTTAGAGCATCCTTTCCATGTTGTGTTGTTTTGTTTACCCAAATGAGCAGTACTTGAATATTTTCTTACTTTCTATTTTTTCACAAAAGGTAGATAGCTAAAGCATACTATAGCTATCCCTTTGAATTTTGCCCTTTTCATTTAACATTATGTCTGAGAAATCATTCCACATTAATTCTCATTCTGTATAGTTACTCCATCATATGAATATACTGTAGTTAATTCAGTCACTGGTCTATGTGTGAGCCTTTAGGTTGGTTTCAGTATGTTGCATTTACAGATATTCCTGCTTGTAAAATTTATATCATCCATGCTGATAAAACTACAAAAAGGATGAACCTCAGAAACATTATGCTAAATGAAAAAAGCCAAACACAGTAGGTCGCCTATTGTATATTCTGTTTATTAGTATATGAAATATACAGCATAAGTAAATCCAAAGAGACAGAAACCTAGTTTGTTGTTTCCAGGGGCTGGGGAGAGGGAGGAAGGGGAAGTGACTGCTTAGTGGGTGTGGGCTCACCTTTGGGGCGATAAAGTGTTTTGAAACTAGATAGAGGTGATGGCGGCACAATGCTGTGACATACTAAATGCCGCTCAACTAAATGACACTTGGTTATACAGATGTCAGCTCAATAAAATGTGTATATTATCCATATCATTTAAATAATGCTTGTTTTAGTTTTTTGTGGATGTTGATGCCGCTGACGTTTCAGCCACTGGGTAATCAGTGCACCTTCAAATGCTTCTCAGAAAGAACATGCCCTGACGTTAACCACTTTAGTGCACATGTGTGTATATACTGTCTATTCACACCTCTTTTTGGCTGCTCAGTCAGATTTAATTTTCTTTACCTCCTCTGTCTTTCACTTTACAAAGTTATGTTTTGTTTTTCTGTTCATTGGAAAAAGCTGAAGTCTAGTGATGCTGGAGCTAAAGAACCTTCATGGGAAAAAGGGGGCATGGTCCAGGATGGGAGTGGATCATAAAGGATAGAAACCAGAAAGATACTTAGGGCCAGATTATGTACCATAATACCTTTGTTCCATGCCAGAAAGTCTAGAGCCATGGATCACAGAAGATTATTAGGGAGAGGACTGATATTTAGTCTGTGTTTTAAGATAACTGGTAGTAATGTGGCAGATGACTTGAAATGTAAATTCGTATTAGAAACAGAGAGAGCAGTGAAGAGGTATATTGAGAAGGGTATTAGGAAAAGAATGTGTATATATATGTTTAACTGAGTCACTTTGCTCTACCGCAGAAGTTGGCACAAATTGGAAATCAGCTATCAAATTTTAAACATTCTTTAAAAGAAGCATATTACATTCAGGTTAACTGCTATAGCAAAAAACCCCAAAACAAAGTGACCTAAACAAAATAGACATTTGTTTCTCTCTCATATAACAGTTGTGAGGTGAACCCAAGTTGGTAAGTCAGTTCTGTTCCATGAGGCTGTTCAAGGATGCATGTTCCTTGCGTTTTATGGCATCACGCAGTGGAGCACTCATTCATCTGCTGATGTGAGGTTGGGTCACTGGTATGTCCATCTTTAGCTTGCAGGTATAGAGAGAGATATTTTAAGGCAAGTAACTTTTCTTTTAAAAAAGTGAGGTTGGAAGTCACACACCAGTTCTGCTCATTTTTGTTGCTCATTTTGTTGCTAGAAGTTAACTTCAATGGCTGCAGAAATGCACGAAGGAAATGGAAGAGGCTGGGAAATGTGGTCGTTAGCATGTCCAAGAAGAAGGAAAGAATGGCTTTTGGAGGCACAAACAGTAGTCTACCCCATGAGGCAATTTGAGTGTTTTTTATTATGAGGATTTGAACCTGGGTAAGAAAATAGACAGAACTGACCAGTTAACAGTGATGGAATTGTTGTACAGTGTTGACTACCAAATTGTAGTTAGAAATCAACCATTTTTATTTTGCCCATTAACTTACCTATGCTGCTATTCAAGAACTGTCACAGGAATATCACCTAGAAACAATATGTCATCAATTTTTACCTATTAAAGAACTTTTCTTTAGAAATTAGTATTAAGGGAATTAGGGTACTACCCCTAGGTAGGTAAATTTGTCTCTATTTTAAAAACTGCACATTAGTGCATTTCCTGCCCCGTTATATAAATTATCCATCCATGTTACCTTTTCCCCAAAGTCTCAGAGGATAACAAAAATATATTTGTAAGTTTATTTTAAGCCTTACTCATGAAGTGGGTAAAAAAAAAGAAAAGAAAACCTGAGCAATACTAAGACAAGTATTTAATGAGAGATAGAAATATTAATACTTCTATAGGAAACAGAACAACATTACCCAGATAATGTCACTTCATGATCTCATCTTCCTGCAGAAAGTCTTCTTGATTCCCAGTATGTAATGCAGACCAGTGACTTCTGGCATTTTACTTGAAATACTGCTAATACAAATTTAATATTTACTGTACTCCCATAATACACCAGTATAGAAGAAAGTCCAGTTTCCATTTAAGACCAATTGCTTCTAACAAAGTTTACATTTTATTGATGTTTTATAAATTACATTGTAGTCCCAGAGATCTTCACAATAAAAATTAATCTACACTTGTTATCTTTTATATTGTTTATGATAACCATTCTAACAGACATGAGGTGATATCTTATTGTGGTTTGCTTGTATTTCCCTGGTTATTAATGATGTTGAGCACCTTTTATATACTTGTTGGCCATTTGTGTGTCTTCCTCAGAAAAATATCTGTTCAGTTCCTCTGTCCATTATTAAATCAGATTGTTCGAGGTTTCTCACCAATAACTTTCATGAGTTTTTTATATTTTTTTTTGGATATTAACCTCTTACCTGATATATGATTCTCAGATATTTTCTCCCATGCTGTAGGCTGTCTTTTCATTTTCTTGAGGTTCCTTTTGCTGTGTAGAAGGTTTTTAGATTTTTATCATAAAAATATCCCATTTTTTATCAAGGGATAAATGTTGGTGAGGAGGTGGAGAACAGGGCACCCCTGTGCACTGTTGGTGGAAATGTAAATTGGTGTAGCCACTGTGGAAAACACTGTAAAGATTCCTTAAAAAATGAAAAAGAGAACTGCAGTGTGATCCAGCAGTCCCACTTCTAGGTATATATCAAAAGGATATGAAAAGATATCAAAGAGATACCTGCACTCCTATGTCATTATTCACAACTGCCCAGATAAAGAAACAACCTAAGTGTCTGTGGATGAATGGATAAAGGAGATATGGGTGTGTGTATGTGTGTGTGCACATGTATATACATATATACATGATGGAGTATTGTTCAGCCAAGAGAGAAAAGGAAATCTGCCATTTGCAGCAATGTGGATGGACCTTGAGGACATTATACTATTTGAAACAAGCTAACACATTAAATGAGTACATGAACTTCACTGAGGTAAGATAATGTTTCTTCAAAACCAGTGTATCTGCTGAAGTTGGACATCTTTCATAGAGAAATTGCTGTATAATAAAGAAAAGATAAATCGGCAAACAAACTTTTCTGAAGAGCATAATGTAATCAGTTTAATTAGCAAGCTGTTCTTTTACATGCTGACATAAAATGGAGACAGGAATCTTAAATAGCAGAGAAAGTCAGAATTTGGCCATTTATCAGGCTGGAATAGCAGACATAGATAAACCTCAAACTCAACAAGAAACAATATTTCTCCCAAGAATGGTAGAGCTGTAAAATGTCATAACAAACCCTGTCTTTGAATGACTGTGGCTTGCCAACTCACTGAAAAACTTTGTTTTGGAAAATCAGACTGTCAGAAACTTGACTTGAGTATAATTATATCAGGAAGAATAAAACATCCCACTCTTGCCTGGAGAATCTAGGTCTCCCTGACATAGAGTAGTGGTCTTAATTTACAGCCAAGACACACAGCTCCAGAAAAGGGGTTTCTGGACGCAGCATCCACATCTGTCTTAACTTTGTAGTTCCTGAGGAAAGAGGATCTTGGTTCACTCTGCAGTCCAGTCCTGAAGTAGACCCTTTACACACAGCTCTGCTTTGCTCTAAGCCTATCAAAGCACAGCTTTATGTGAATTTCAGCTGGACTCTGTGCGTACATGCTAAGTCACTTCACTCGCGTCCGATTCTTTGCCACCCATGGCCTGTAGCCCACCAAGCTCCTCTGACCATGAAAGTCTCCAGGCAAGAATACTGAAGTCAGTTGCCATGCCCTCCTCCAGGGGATCTTCTCAACCCAGGGGTTGAACGAGCATCTCTTACATCTCCTGTGTTGACAGGCGAGTTCTTTACCATAGCGCCACCTGGGAACCCCTATACTCTACTCTTTTATAACTACTTTAAATATTATTATAGTTGTAAGTCTTACAGCTTTCATACTCTGTGCTTAGTCGCTCAGCTGTGTCCAACTGTTTGCGACCCCATGGACTATAGCCTGCCAGGCTCCTCTGTCCATGGGGATTCTCTAGGCAAGAATAGTAGAGTGGGTTGCCATGCCCTCCTCCAGGGGATCTTCCCAACCCAGGTCTCCCACATTGCAGGCAGATTCTTTACCATCTGAGCCACCAGGGAAGGCCAGCTACTCTTCCCCAAGTCTTATAGCTACTCTTTGTCCTTTATTTTGTGAGACAGCTGAAGATTCCCCCGGGGTGCAGTCTTCCTTGTTGCAGCGGGTCAGTAAACCTGCTCTCGTCAGACTGCAGGTTTGTTTCTGCGGTTGTTAGGATGATGGAGCTAGTACACTGCCAGCTCTTGAGACTTACTTTAAAAGAAAGTTAAAAAGGGATCCAAATGAACACTTGTGGCAGAGCCTGCTAATAGAATAGAATGCACAGATAGGTATTGGGTTAGCCCAAAAGTTTGTTTGGGTTTTTCTACATCTTATGGAAAAACCCAAATTAACCCAGTACTTTCAGACTTCACTTTCAAGTTCTTATCTTTTTTCTTCTTGAGTTTTAAAGTCTATTTTAGAGCCAGAAGATACTTTTTAGGTCATAGATAGATGGTGGTCAGATTTTTTTTACAATTTTCAGAACTTGGAGTAGAAAACACCTGATGGCAGAGAAGTATCATTTGAACAGTCTCTTCAGCCTAATGCTCACATTTCCTATTGCAGGGAAGTAGGCACTGCGCTTGTAATTTACCCAGGGCCATTCATCTTGTTTGTGGACCTGATTCCTTTGACTCTTTACCTGCTGTTCTTTAGTTCTTCACACTAAAGAAATAGAATTTAATTAAAGTTGCTTGTAGTTACTCATTTGTGGTATTTTTTACAGCTTTAGTTATTAAAGTAGAATATAAATGCAGACAAATAACACTGATTAATTAGGTAGCACCTCACGGGAGCAACTCTTCTAAGTAGGGAAACTCATTCCTCTTCCAACACCATGAAAAATACTGAGATTGATAAGCAGGAAAAATTCATCATGAGAAAATAAGGTATGATGTTTTGTTTTCAGAAGAGCAATATTTATTAAACTGTAAAGCAAAATTTTTAAAGTGTGGCTAAGTACCAGTAAGACCCATGCCACGGTTTTTTCATGGGTCGCCAGAGTTAAGTGTTATGAGTCTTCTTTCCTGCCAGCCTTTGACGTTAACCTTCTCTGTCCTGAGCGCTGGGAGGGTGCTTTTTCCTCCTTCGTCTCGCGTCACGGAGGGCAGGGAGGGAAAGGAGTTATCTGCACTTTCCCACCTCCCTGAGAGCTTGCTTGAATCCCTTGCCACCAGCTGTTTATTCAGTGCCAGGTGTTTATGGCCTTCATGAAGAGAGCTGTTACATCATTGGTGATAATTACTTCTCAGAGGTTAACCATGGATCGCCTAGCCACTCCTTAACATACTGGAGCCACGTTATTGTCACAGTAAGCTTGAGGCCCACTGTACTGGTCAGATTAGACATTTACACAGGGCAAGGGAATAATGTTCAAAAATAAAGAAGGCTTTTTACTTCGTGTATCTGCAGTATCTTCCTCCTCCTCAACCCCGTGTCACTTCAGCGATTCAGCTTCGTGAATGTTTGCTTAGTACTCGGTTTAATTAGAATAGAAGGTACAAAGACGTGGTTCCTCCCTTCAAAGAGCTTGTCACCCAGCGTGAAAACTAACCAGCCAGAGAGCGTGTGTGAGTAGCCTGATGGCGGAGTGTGTGTGTGCGTCGTGGGGCTGGCAGTAAGGAGTGGTGGTGACCGTGGCTGGAAACTGTCGTCCATTCACAGGTCTCTGAGTAGCTGGCTTTGGCTGTTTTCTCGTGAAATACTCTAGATTGGGCCTATTTAGGCAAGACGCTGTGTGAAAGAATGCTGATAGAACAGAGGAGCTAATATCTCCTGATTCACTTGGTGGGTCCAGAGAGGTTGTGAGATTCATTTCACTTGGGGTAGTTAAGAAAAGAACAGTTCAGCTGAGTCTTTAAGGCTGGTTGGGATTTTGCTGGCAGTATAAGAGAATGGAGAGTATTTCATATGAGGATAATGTGGAAGCAGAAGTGATATTGACTTACTAGGCCTGTTTGGACAATTGTAGTTTGATTTAACTACAGCGGTATGCTCTGTTGGATTCCCCAGTGGCTCAGATGGTAAAGAATATGCCTGCAGTGCAAGACACCTAGGTTCAATCCCTGGGTTAGGAAGATTCCCTGTAGAAGGGAATGGCTGCCCACTCCAGTATCTTGTCTAGAGAATTCCATGGACAAAGGAGCCTGGCAGGCTATGGTCCACGGGGTCACAAAGAGTCAGACACAACTGAGTGACCAACACTAGTGACTATGCTCTGTCATAGTGGGAAATAAATAGGAAATATAGAAGGAAATAAGATGTGAAGAGCAGATTGATTATAGTTTATGGAGAACCATAAATGTTATAGCACAGAGATTTAGACTCTACCCTGTGGATGATGGGATTTTTTAAAAATAGGTTAGTGATGTGGTCAGTATACACAGGATAGATGGAGAAGGGAGACTCCCCTGGTAAGAAGAACTATTCCTGTTAAAACATCCACACTTGAGTAGCATGGTAGGCAGGGATGGGCAGGATTTTAGGGTGAAAGAATGAGACTTAAAATGTGACTGGTAAGACAAAGGATAAGGAAGAGGTACTGTCTATGTTAACATTAGAGGCAGTTGTAAGTCAAAATTGAGTTTGTGGGGAGAATAGATTTGCCATACTTTTTTGCTTTTCAGGAATGATAGCTTAGTGAGTTTTATTTGATTGTGGTTTATGCCTTCATGGCCTCAAGACTAGATCAAGAGCCACTAAAAACTTATTTAAAATCAAGTCTTCTGAGAGAAAACCAGAATGTCTGAGAGCTTGAAGCATCTCAAAATTAGAACTCTCCATGAATAATAGACTGTGGTTCTCACTGGTAAGTGTAGTAGAGATAGAAGTTTTACCCTTGTATTCCTTCAGTTCAGTTCAGTTCAGTCACTCAGTCGTGTCTGACTCTTTGCAACCCCATGAATTGCAGCACGCCAGGCCTCCCTGTCCATCACCAACTCCCGGAGCCTACCCAGACTCATGTCCATTGAGTCGGTGATGCCATCCAACCATCTCATCCTCTGTTGTCCCCTTCTTCTCCTGCCCCCAATCCCTCCCAGCATCAGGGTCTTTTCCAATGAGTCAACTCTTCGCATCAGGTGGCCAAAGTATTGGAGTTTCAACTTCAACATCAGTCCTTCCAATGAACACCCAGGATGGATCTCCTTTAAGATGGACTGGTTGGATCTCCTTGCAGTCCAAGGGACTCTCAAGAGTCTTCTCCAACACCACAGTTCAATGGCATCAATTCTTCAGCACTCAGCTTTCTTCACAGTCCAACTCTCACATCCATACATGACCACTGGAAAAACCATAGCCTTGACTAGATGGACCTTTGTTGGCAATGTAATGTCTCTGCTTTTTGATATGCTATCTAGGTTGGTCATAACTTTCCTTCCAAGGTGTAAAGCGTCTTTTAATTTCATGGCTGCAGTCACCATCTACAGTGATTTTGGAGTCCACAAAAATAAAGTCTGACACTGTTTCCACATCTATTTCCCATGAAGTGATGGGACCAGATGCCATGATCTTAGTTTCTGAATGTTGAGCTTTAAGCCAACTTTTTCACTCTCCTTCACTATCATCAAGAGGCTCTTTAGTTCCTCTTCACTTTCTGCCATAAGGGTGGTGTCATCTGCATATCTGAGGTTATTGATATTTCTCCCGGCAATCTTGATTCCAGCTTGTGCTTCTTCCAGCCCAGCGTTTCTCATGCTGTACTCCGCATATAAGTTAAATAAGCAGGGTGACAATATATAGCCTTGACGTACTCCTTTTCCTGTTTGGAACCAGTCTGTTGTTCCATGTCCAGTTCTAACTGTTGCTTCCTGACCTGCATACAGGTTTCTCAAGAGGCAGGTTGGGTGGTCTGGTATTCCCATCTCTTTCAGAATTTTCCACAGTTTATTATTACTTATAATTTGACTATTTCTCCAGAAACCAAAAATTAGGTGCTGGTTTTCTGGTTTTACAAAAAATATCTTACAATAGTATGTCATTATTACTTAAAGCCAGTTTTATCTTTTTAAAACCAAGTCGTTAGATCTCATGTGCTCTTAAGATAGTAGTTGAATTTCCTGGTAGTCTGGTAATTTGTGATAATAATTGGCAGCTTATTTAAGGGAATCACAACAGCTCTGGGTTGTGAGCCATGGTTTTACTGAAATTATTATTTCCATTTATTGTTTCTGTAGTGTGAAACGGGGTTTACAGATTGTGTACTTTGAATGGCACGTGCTCAGTCACTTCAGTCATATCTGACTCTTTGCAACCCTATGGACCAATTACCATATTAAAAGATAAATTAAAACTGATCTTATAATTAAAATACTTTCACATAATAGGATAGATAAATATTACCATTTCTCTGTGTTTAAAATAGAAGGAAGACTTGTGAGTACCCATATCTTGGGTGTGAGAAACCTTACTTATTCCCATAGTTTAACTTTTTTCCTTTGGCCATAAGACACTGTGTGTGTGTCTGTGTGTTTTTATGTAAAAAAAAAAATAACATTAGGTCTACCCTCTAAATAAATGTTTAAGTGTATCAGGCATATCAATAACATGATATGCTGTTGAGTATATCATGCAATACAGTTATAGCAGTATTGCTAACTGTAAACTTAGGCTGTATAGAAGATCTCCAGCATGATTGAAACTCTAAATCTATTGAACAGCACTTCCTCACCACTCCCACCCCACTCAGCCTCCAGATCCTGGCAACCCCCATGTTTTTTCTGTTTCCATAAGTTTGACTACTGTAGATACCTTATAAGTGGAATTATGTAGTATTCATCTTTCTGTGACTGACTTATTTCACTCAGCATGTCCTCGGGGTCCATCCTCAAGGTTTATCAGTGTTGTTGTGTATGCCAGAATTTCCTTCTTTTTGTGGTTGAATAGTGTTCCATTGTGTGTGTGTGTGCGTGTGTGTGTGTGAACGCATCACATTTTCTTCGTCTGTTCATGCATCACTGGACCATGGGAGTGACCATGGGAGTGCTGATACATCTTCGAAATCCTGATTTTAATTCTTTTGGTTAAATACCCAAAAGTGGTATTGCTGGATCAGATGATGGTCCTATTTTTAATTTTTTGATCAACCTCCATTCTGTTTTCCATAGCAGCTGCATCATTTTGCATTTCCACCAAGAGTGTACACGTGGTCTGATTTCTTCACATCCTTGTCAACACTTGTTATTTTCACTATTTTTTTGTAGTTGCTGACCTAAGAGGTGTGAGTTAATACCTCATTGTGGCTTTGCATTTGTGGATTTGCAAATGTGGATTTGCATTTTCCTTCTGATTAGTGATGTTGAACAAGTTTTCATATACTTCTGGGCTCTTTGTAATGTCTTCTTTGGAGAATTATCTATTGAAGCCCTTTGCCCATTTTTTAATAAGGGTTTTTGTTTTGTTGGGGTTTTTTGTTTATTTTTGCTATTGAGTTGTAGGAGTTACTTAGATATTTTGGATACTAATCTCTTATCATATATATGGTTTGCAAATATTTTCTTATTCTTTAGGTTCCTTTTTTGCCCTGCAACAGCTTTCTAGTTTAATGCAGTTGCACTTGTCTATTTTTCCTTTTGTTCCTTGTTCTTTTCATATCATATCCAAGAAGTCATTTCTAAGACCAATGTTAAAGATGTTTTCCCTGTATGTTTTCTTTTAGCAGTTTATTGTTTCTGGTCTTGGGTTTAAGTCTTTAATCCATTTTCAGTTGATTTTTGTGCATGGTATAAGAGACAGATCTAATGTCACTTTTCTGTATATGGATATCCATTGTTCCCATCACCAGTTGTTGTAGGGACTGGTCTTTCCCTATTCTGTAGTCTTGGCACCTTTGTTCAAAATCTATTGATCATATGTATATGGGTTTTTTCTGGGTTCTCCATTCTCTTCCATTGGTCTAGAGGTCTGTCTTTATGCCAGTACTGAAC
Source organism: Cervus elaphus (assembly GCF_910594005.1). Taxonomy (NCBI): domain Eukaryota; kingdom Metazoa; phylum Chordata; class Mammalia; order Artiodactyla; family Cervidae; genus Cervus; species Cervus elaphus. The sequence continues at coordinate 81,778,319 of NC_057825.1, forward strand.
GGTTTTGATTACTGTAACTCTGTATCTTGTTTTGGCTAATCAAGGTCCTTCATAATGGTTTCATATGACCTTTAGGGTTGTTTTTTCTAATTCTGTTTTTTCAAAACTGCCGTTGGGATTTTTATTGGGATTGCACTGAATTTGTAGATCATCTTGGGTAGTTATGGACACTGTAACAATATTAAGTCTTTTAATCCATGAATATGGGGTGTCTCCATTTATTTATGTCTTTAATTTATTTCAGCAATACTTTGTAATTTTAAGTATGCAAGTCTTTCATCTTCTTGATTAAGTTTATTCCTAAATATTTTACTCTTTTTTCATGAGATTGTAATTGAGATCTTCTTCATTTCCTTTTCTGATTGTTCATTGCTTGGGTATGTTGATTTTGTATCCTAAAACTTCGGTAAGTTGATTTATTCTGATAGTTTTCCTGTGGAATTATTATAATTTTCTACATAGAAGATCATCTTATCTGCAAACAAAGACAGTTTTACCTCTTCCTTTCCAATTTGAATGCTTTTTATTTCTTTCCCCTGTCTCTCTGGTCACAGGACATTTAACATGATCCAACATAGACAAAGAATCAAAAAGATGAGAATTCTTATCAATTTTTAAATAAGAGCTACTCATTTAAAAATAATGCCTAGTACAGAATCGTTCCCTTGTGTCTATTTTTTCCAGATGAATTTAGTTATAATTTTTTTATGTTCAAAGGAAGATTCAGTTGGTATTTTGATTGGAATTACGTTAATTCAGAGATAAATTCATGAGACAGTTGCCATCTTTACCATAGTAAATTATTTTGTTCATAAGTGAAATGTTTGTCCATTTTTTTGCATATCTTTTAACTCCAAAAATACTTACAAATATTTTATTTAAATGTAGCCTACACACTTTAAAGCTTATCTTTAGATACGTAATTTAATTTGATGTATGTATTCTAACTTGTTGACTTGATTTTTTGTTGTTGTTTCGGTTGTTTTTTCAGTTGATTTTTGTTTTCTTGCTTTCTAAGAACACAGTTGTATATATTGCAGATAGTGAGAACTATATATTTTTTCACTTGTGGGTTTCACTTGCTTAGTACTTCTAGAATAATTCATTAAGTCCTTCAGACTGCCTTCAGACTGAATGCCCGTATTATGTGTTAGGGGACAGAATAAATAAACAGAGAGTGTATTCGATGTGCTAAGTGCTGTGGAGCAAAGTAAAGCAGAGTAAGGGTGTTGTAGAGTTGTAGTCGTGAGTTGCTATTTTATGTGGGGCTATCGAGAAGGTCTCATCTTAGAGGAACAGTTGAGTAGAGCCCTAGAGGAAGTGAGAACTCAAGGCAGCTGCGCAGAAAAGAACATTGCAGGCAGCTGAGTAGAAAGTCCACAGGCTCTCTCTGAGTCAGGAGCTGTGTGTGGTATCCAGGGACGCGCACGGCAGCCAGTGCGGCTGAAGCACAGTAAATGGGGGATTCGTGGGAGAAATGGAAGGAGGAGTACAAATAACAAATCATACAGGTAATAGTTATTAAACATGTGTGAGACCTTGTTCTAGCTACTTCTTTCATTTAATCTTTGCAGTAACCTTCAGAGGGAGACAAGTGTTATCTCCATTTCATAATGAGGAATCTGAGCTCAGAGAATGTGAATATGAATGAATTTGCTTAAGATCATACAACCAGAACGTTGTAAAACCAAGTTTCATAGTTCAACATTTTGATTCCAAAATACTTGTCCTTAATCTTGACCATCTGCTAGACATTGTGAGTTCAGCAGGAAAGCATAGATTTAATGTTACAGAAATAAGGGAGTCAGTCCATTTCAGTGAATGGCAACTGCATCTTTCCAGTTGCTCAGACCATACGTTTGAAAGTGGTATTTAACTCATCTCATTTTCTCATACTCTGCTTCCAGTCGGAGTGAACCAGCTGGCCCTATCTTTAAACTAGACCGAGGTGGTGATCACATCTTACGTCTTCAGTGCTCCAGCCCTGTGCGAGCCAGTACACACCTCCAGGGATTGATGCCTGACCTTCTGAATGATTTCCCTGCTCGCACCAGTGCTCCTTTTGTTTTCCACCCAGCAGTCAGTGTTAGCATGTCAGGTCTTTGCAGATTCCTGTCTCGGGGTACAAGACAAAGTGCTCACATATGATACACCCCCTCACCACCCTCATCTTCTGCACTCTCTCTTAGCTCACTCCACACCAAGCACAGCAGCCTGCCTCCTGTTCCAGGAAGCCATGCAGTTTGACCCTTTTCAGGGGCTCCCTTCCCTTTTGTGTCTTTAGTCAAATATCTTCTTTCTCACCCACTCTCTTTAGCCATTCCTGCCACATCCCTATTCCCTCCTTTGCTTCATTTTTCACCTTAGTACTCATTGCTTTCTAATATACTATATAATTTTGCTGATTTATTTTGTCTATTGCCTGTCTACTTACATTAGAAGGTAAGCTCTACAATGTCAGGGATTTTTGTTTGTATTTTTTTTTAACTGGTGCCATCCCATTGCTAGCACATAGTAGTTGTTAGTAAAGATCTGTTGAATAACTTAAAAAAAAAGGGAGTTATTTAAGGTTTGACTCTAAGGTATTATAGTTATGATTGTGCAGCATTTTTTATCCCCTGTGAGTTTCTTAAAGTCAAGGAAAGTCTTGTTCATTTCTAGAACTCTATCCATGCTCTTTAGTATGTTCTCTTTTATGTCATATTAGCTGCTCTGTGTATGGTGATTGTTGAATGTCTTCTCAACACAGAATGTCCTAAGAATAACTATTCATCTTCACCCAAATGAAAGCATTAGATATTTTCACAAATAATATATATACACAAATACATGCTCATAAACATATTTCTTTACATGCTCACACACTAAGGTAAATCAGATCTATAACAAAATAACTTGCTTTTAAACTCTTCAAAATTTATAATTAAATGTTTTAAATTCTAATCTGCTCTGTTGTTAGTCACCATGTTAGTTAACTTTTGATACTGCAAAGAATTATTTCATTATCATGACATTTGTCATGACACTTCTAGAAAAACGTGTCAGCTTCTGATAGACATGAACATGTTAAACACTTAGAAGAGACGCATAAAGATGACCCAAGGAAAATTTAAAAAACAAAGAATTAAAATAAGAAACAAAAAACAAAAGGTAATCGAGCACCCTCAATTCATAAAGAAAGAACTAGGGAAACAGAAGACACAGTTTACAAGTAGACCCAGACTTGGTTTCCTAAAGACTTGTCTGTTGGTTCACCTCCCAATACAGGTAATCCTTAACATTTGCCTGTTTTTCTTATAACCTCTCCTTCCACTCATTGTGCAGATACACATAAAAATACTCTTCACAATGGTAGTGCTACCCTGCCCGTAGTTCTCTTTTGACAGCATCACCATATTTATCTAGCAACAGTATTTGTGAAATTTTATTTGCTTTACTGAATTTTTTGCCTATTTTTTGAAAATGTGAATGGATAGATTATTAAGACAAAGTGCTTATGTTAATAATAAGAGTAGGTCTTATAGCTCTCACATATTTGAATAGCTTTTTATAGGAAAGCATTAAATTAAAAATGTATAAAAAATGAAGCAAATACAGATGTCTGTAATCTTATTCATTTTATCTACCCTCTGTCTGTTAAAAGGATTGAGTGTTACATTTGTTAATCCACTAAAACATTTGTGAATTAACAGTTTGGAAAACCTCCTACAGTTTGGACAGCCTTTTTCATAAACAGTTGGTAATTACATCACTTAGGATAATGCTAACTGTTATAATAACTAAACTAGAGCATAATAAGTTTTCATTATCTTCATTATGTCCACCATAGTTTGACCTCAGGTCAAACAACAGAAAGGGAACACAGCCCCGCCCATCAACAGAAAATTGGATTAAAGATTTACTGCCCATCAGAATAAGACCCAGTTTCCCCCTAGTCAGTCTCTCCCATCAGGAAGCTTCCATCAGTCTCTTATCCTTATCCATCAGAGGGAGAACAGAATGAAAACCACAGTCACAGAAAACTAACCAAACTGATCACATGGACCACAGCCTTCTCTAACTCAATGAAACTAGGAGCTATGCTGTGTAGGGCCACCCAAGATGGATGGGTCATGGTGGAGAGTTCTGACAACACGTGGTCCACTGAAGAAGGGAATGGCAAACCACTTCAGTGTTCTTGCCTTGAGAACCCCCATGAACAGAATGAAAAGACAAAAAGACAGGACACTGAAAGATGAACTCCCCAGGTCGGTAGGTGCCCATTTGCCACGGAGATCAGTGGAGAAATAACTCTAGAAAGAATGAAGAGATGGAGCCAAAGCAAAAACAACACCCAGTTGTGGATGTGACTGGTGATGGAAGTAAAGTCTGATGCTGTAAAGAGCAATATTGTATTGGAGCCTGTGATGTTAGGTCCATGAATCAAGGCAAATTGGAAGTAGTCAAACGGAGCTAGCAAAAATGAACATCAACATTTTAGGAAACTAAAACGGACTGGAATGGGTGAATTTAACTTAGATGACCATTGTATCTACTACTGTAGGCAAGAATCCCTTAAAGAAATGGAGTAGCCATCATAGTAAACAGAAGAATCCGAAATGCAGTACTTGGATGCATGTCAAAAATGACAGAATGATCTCTGTTTGTTTCCAAGGCAAACCATTCAGTTATTGAGTAATCCAAGTTTATGCCCCAACCAGTACTGCTGAAGAAGCTGAATGATTCTATGAAGACCTACAAGACCTTCTAGAATTAACACACAAAAAAGGATGTCCTCTTCATTATAAGGGACTAGAATGCAAAAGTAGGAAGTCAAGAGCTACCTGAAGTAACAGGCAAATTTGGCCTTGGAGTACAAAATAAAACAAGTCAAAGGCTAACAGAGTTTTGCCAAGAGAATGCAGTGGTCATAACAAACACCCTCTTCCAACATCACAAGAGAAGACTCTACTCATGGACATCACCAGATCGTCTATACAGAAATCAGATTGATTATTTTCTTTGCAGCCGAAGATGGAGAAGCTCTATACAGTCAGCAAAAACAAGACTAGGAGCTGACTGTGGCTCAGATCATGAATTCCTTATTGCCAAATGCAGACTTAAATTGAAGAAAATAGGGAAAACCACTAGACCATTTGGGTGTGACTTAAATCAAATACCTTATGATTATACAGTGGAAGTGAGAAATAGATTCAAGGGATTAGATCTGATAGAGTACCTGAAGAACTATGGACAGAGATTCGTGACATTATACAAGAGGCAGTGATCAAGAACATCCCCAAGGAAAAGAAATGGAAAATGGTTATCTGAGGAGGCCTTACAAATAGCTGAGAAAAGAAGAGAAGTGAAAGGCAAAGGAGAAAAGGAAAGGTATACCCATTTGAATGCAGAGTTCCAAAGAATAGCAAGGAGAGATAAGAAAGACTTCCTCTGTGATAATTGCAAAGAAATAGAGGAAAACAATGAAATGGGAAACACTAGAGATCTCTTCAAGAAAATCAGAGATACCAATGGAACATTTCATGCAAAGATGGGCACAAAGAAGACAGAAATGGTATGGACCTAACAGAAGCAGAAGACATTAAGAAGAGGTGGCAAGAATACATGGAAGAACTATACAAAAAAGATCTTCATGACCCAGATAATCACGATGGTGTGATCACTCACCTAGAGCCAGGCATCCTGGAATGTGAAGTCAAGTGGGCCTTAGGAAGCATCACTACGAGCAAAGCTAGAGGAGGTGATGGAATTCCAGTTGAGCTATTTCACATCCTAAAAGATGATGCTGTGAAAGTGCTGCACTCAATATGCCAGCAAATTTGGGAAACTCAGCAGTGGCTACAGGACTGGAAAAGGTCAGTTTTCATTCCAATCCCAAAGAAAGGCAAAGCCAAAGAATGTTCAGACTACCACACAATTGCACTCATCTCACACACTAGCAAAGTAATGCTCAAAATAATCCAAGCCAGGCTTCAACAGTATGTGAACTGTGAACTTCCAGATGTTCAAGGTGGATTTAGACAAGGCAGAGGAACCAGAGATCAAATTGCCAACATCTGTTGGATCATCAAAAAAGCAAGAGAATTGCAGAAAAACTTCTGTTTCTGCTTTATTGACTATGCCAAAGCCTTTGACTGTATGGATCACAATAAACTGTGGAAAATTCTTAGGGATGGGAATACCAGACCACCTGACCTGCCTCCTGAGAAATCTGTCAGGAAGCAACAGTTAGAACTGGACATAGAACAGCAGACTGGTTCCATATCAGGAAAGGAGTACGTCAAGGCTGTATATTGTCACCCTGCTTATTTAACTTATATGCAGAATACATCATGTGAAACTCCAGGCTGGATGAAGCACAAGCTGGAATCAAGATTGCCCAGAGAAATATTGGTAACTTCAGATATGCACATGACACCAGCCTTATGGCAGAAAGCGAAGAAGAACTAAAGAGCCTGTTGATTAAAGTGAAAGAGGAAAGTGAAAAAAAGTTGGCTTAAAGTTCAACATTCAGAAAACAAAATCATGGCATCCGGTTCCATCTTTTCATGGCGTATAGATGGGGAAACAATGGAAACAGTGAGCAACTTTGTTTTCTTGGGCTCCAGAATCACTGCAGATGGTGACTGCAGCCATGAAATTAAAAGACACTTGCTCCTTGGAAGAAAAGCTATGACCAACCTAGACAGCATATTGAAAAGCAGAGACATTATTCTGCCAACAAAGTTCCGTCTAGTCAAAGCTATGGTTTTTCCAGTAGTCATGTGTAGATGTGAATTGAACTATAAAGAAAGCTGAGTGCCGAAAAATTGATGTTTTGAACTGTGGTGTTGGAGAAGACTCTTGAGAGTCCCTTGGACTGCAAGGAGATCCAACCAGTCAATCCTAAAGAATATCAGTCCTGAATATTCATTGGAAGGACTGATGTTGAAGCTGAAACTCCAATAAGTTGGCTACCTGATGTGAAGAACTGACTCATTTGAAAAGACCCTAATGCTCGGAAAGATTGAAAGCAGAAGAAGAATGGGACAACAGAGGATGAGATGGCTGGATGGCATTACGGACACAATAGCCATGAGTTTGAGTAAGCTCTGGGAGTTGGTGATGGACAGGGATGCCTGGGGTGCCACAGTCCATGGGGTTGCAAAGAGTCGGACACGACCAAGTGACTGAACTGAACTGAAGTTTTTATTACAAGTTTATGTCATAGTTTAGAGCAGATGTTCAAGTTGTTGGATGAAATTTTTCTTACGATGACTCAGAGACCCAGACTTATCACATTTTCTGGGACCTCACAGTGTCATGTAGTCTGCTAATGGGAAAACAAAGAGCAGGAAAAGGGCATTTTTTTTTTTTTTTTTTTTGCCCACATCCCATTGGCAAGAACTAGTCTCTTGGGCACATCATGTTGACAGGGAATTGTCTTTTGACTGGCTGATTGCCTTCTAGCAGTAACTTCCCTACCGTGAAAGGGAGAGCGCAGATTTTTTGTGAATGGCTAGTCAGCTCTGTCACACCATAGTAATGTTGATGGTAATCATGTGTTAATTTCCTGTGGCTACATTTGCAAGTCCCACACTTGATGACTTGAAACAGCACAAATTTTTTCTTTTTTTTCTTTTTTTGCCTTTCTCTTTTAATTCCTTCCCTGCTCCAATTCTTAAAAAAAAAAGTACACAGAAATTAAACACAAGAAAGCTCAAAGAGCCAAGGCAAGCCAGCCCAAGAGTAGCAGGCTCCCTCCCACAGGAGCCAAATTCTGGAAGCTGGGGTCTCCACCCAGAGCCTGGTAGTAAAAAGTGGTGCAGGTGAGATAGTTCCAGAAGCTAGCAGTAACCCAGGCTTTCTGCACAGGGTTACCGCTAACAGGGCCAGGCTGCATAAGAAGTGGTGTTTGTTGGACTTGTCAAAGAGCTCCTTCCTGTAGGCATCCGGAAACTGGGCTCCATGCACCTTGTAGGAGGCCAAGCCTAAGGCCCCAGCTCCGGACAAGACACCCAGGCAGCAGAAAACAGCCCCAGGACCGGCCATGGCTGTCGGTGGGCCACAAATTTATTCTTAATCTTTAAAAGTCCAGAGTGTGTTTCATTGGGTCCAGATCAGAGTGTTCATGAGGCTGCTCTTCCTCTGAATACTCTAAGGGAGAATCAGTTTCCTTGCCTTTTCTAGCTTCTAGAGCTACATTCCTTGCATTTGTTAATTCTTGGCCTCTTCCTCCATCGTCAGAGCCAGCGACATAGCATCTTGCTCCCTGCCTTCTTATAGTCAAGTTTCCCTCTGTGCTGCGCTCAGTCGCGTCCAACTCTTTGCAACCCTTTGGACTGTAGCCTGCCAGCCTCCTCTGTCCAGGGGATTTTTTAGGCAAGAATACTGGAATGGATTGCCATTCCAGTCTCCCTCTCCCTCCTCTTACATTTGATCTTAGCCACAAGATGGAGCAGTGATCCCCTCTGCCTCCTGTTAAAAGGACACTTGTGATTACACTTAGAAGGCCCACCCAGATAATTCAGGATAATCTCCCCCTTACAAGATCCTTAATTTAATCACACTTGCAAACCCTTTTTGCCATATATTCAGAGATTAGCATCTGGCTATCCTTGGAGCCTCAGCCTACTAAATAGTTAACATTTTTTTTACCACTTAGTATGTGTCATGTTTATTCTGAGAACTTTGCATGTATTAGTTTGTATTTTTCTGTGTGCCTACTTGGTTTAGTCGTGATCTCTACTTCTAGGCTTGCCTATTTTTCTCAATTAGGTTTTGTTTTTATTTTTGCCATCCTCTGGAAGATGTATTCTTCACTTTCATGGCTGAAAATTTTACCAAAAACTCCTAAACTCTCAAAATTGGAAAGAATTTGCAGTATCCAGTTAGGTGTGCTAAGATTTAGGCGGGGAGGCTGTTGATTTATTCTTTGGAATATTTCTCTTGAACTTTGAAGAAAGTCCTTTAAGTCTGTTAGGCTCCTTTGGATTAATTAATGTAATAAACTGCTTTCTTTTTTTCTTTCTCAAATCTACCTTTTTCAGTTACCTTTAAAAGTAAAATTGTGAGTTTTTTTCCTTTGCATTTTTTTTCCCCGCAAAAATGTTGAATTTCATTTGGCCATTGTCCTAATCACAGGAATTGACTTAATAGGATAAAAAGGAAGCACTTTGTATCAACATTTCCTGGGAAAAGATACAGTTGAAGACTTAAAGTCACTCATAGGTTTTAGGAATAGCACAGGAGTAGCAAGCAAACAGTTGTATAAAACATGCTAATAACTGGATGAAATTAAACCAAAAGCCGATGTTCCTGATTTAGAGTCCTCAGATAGAGGCATTATGTTCTGTCATGGATTCATTCAGGCAACAGCATATTACTGATTACATATTAGGTGCTAGGGATACAAAGATCATAAAAGCATCATCCTGTTCTGTAGGATATAACAGTCCAGTGAGGACATAGACACGCAGACATCGATACATTGATGCTTGCAGATGTGACAGAAACTACAGCTCAAGGTGGCTTAAACAGTACAGGAAATTTATTGATCAAGAACAGGTATATCTGAAAATGACCAAAGCAGATGAGATTTCCAAGTTTAATTACATTGTCACATGCTTTTCCCCTTCTTCCCTTTTTTTGTTTCTTCTTGCTGTTTTCTGCAGATCAGTATCATTCTGGCTCCCTTAGAGGTTGTGTGATGACTAACAGCTTCAGGGTTGTCCCCCAAAAGAGAGCAGCTGTCCTCTAACCATTAAACTAAAGTCCTGGAGTTCACTTTATCTCAACTTTGATCTCCTGTAACCCAGTTACCAGATTAGGGAAAAGGATAATCAAGAGGCAGGTGAAAAAGCAAAGTTTAGAGCTTTCAAAGTATTTAGTATATCCCTGAAAATTGGTATTAATCTCATTATGGCTTTATTATTTTTATCTTGGATTTTTCTTAATATACTGAAAATCAAGAATTCTTACTAGTGGAAAGTAAACCCAGCAGAATATCTTCCTGGTTTAGTGATTTTCTTTTGAAATTTTGAAGACATAAAAATTTCCTACTCTCCCTTTGGAGATCTTTGATTTTCATTTCAGTGCAGAAATGACAGATCTGACATACTGTCTCTTTGCTACTACTTCTTCCCTGTATCTGGGCCTGTAAGGTGGGTATTGAGTCCATACGTTTCACAGTTAGGCTACTTCAGGTCTCAGTTACATTTACAGGTGGAAAATGCCAAGAGCAGAAATGTCGGGCTTCTCATTACGCCGTTGCTTTTATGATTTAGACTGGTTTGGGAAGCCTCTTTTTGGCTTTGCCACTAATACACATTTAATCAGATTTTTCATAGTATATAATGCTTTAAAAACTGAATTAGTAATAAAAAGCTGCTTTGATTTAAATGTCAGTACTTCTGCATGTTCTTTTTCTGCATAGTCTCTGGTTTACATTTGCATTCATGGCAGTTCTTTTTCTCTCTATGATAAGTGTTCATTCAGGAGGCATGGTGTGTGACATTGTTATAGGATTGCCAGATCTTATTTCGAAGAATTTGGGCAAGGAGGAAAGGAGTAGAAAGGGAGAGATTATTTGCTTACAGTCTGCTCGGGCTTAAATACAACCCCATTCCACATCCCAGCACACCTGGGACAAGGCACTCGAATACAGGATAGGCCTGTGTGTGGGGACCACCTGGGAACCCAGTGACGCTCAAGGCCTCTCGACTCTACACAGAGAACTGTGGAGGTGCGTTTGATAGTCTGGGTGTCTAAGGTTCCTCCCCGACTTGAAAAAGAACTGCTTCTTTGTGTAAACTTATATTAAATGTTATTTGCTAATAAAGGGAAAAAATAATGTATTTCTAGTGAATTGCTTGATGATTATATCCAGGGCATAATTGTAATAATAGTAAATGCTTATCAGTGCTTTCTCTGTGTCAGATACTGTTCTAAGCATTTTACATATATTAGTTGACGTAACCCTTCCAACAGCCCTATGAGATAGGTTGTTACTATTTTTTATCCCCATTTTACAGAGGAAGAAATTGGCACAGAGAGATTAAGTAACTTGCCCAAGCCCACACGGCTTCGTCAGGGACAGAGTTAGGCTCCGAATCCACATGGTCTGGGGCCAGAGTTCATGCTTTTAATCACTGTACTTTACTTTCTGTCAAGAAGGGACTGAAGTTGTCATTAAAAATCATATCAGCATAATTTATTATGTTTTGAAACAAATTGACATTTTGAAATTTACCTACTAAATATTCAACATGCTTATTTTTTATTCTAGGAGAAGACTTTGCAGTTGTGCAGCAAGAAATTATTATGATGAAAGACTGTAAACACCCAAATATTGTTGCTTATTTTGGAAGCTATCTCAGGTACATTGTTTGTTTCCCTTATGACGAGCAATAATGATTTCTGTCACTTAATACATTTAACAAAATTAAGTTAGCGCAAATACCATGTTTTGTATGTTTCTTCATGCTTTGGAGATACAATATTTTCACATGAATGGAATTTTTATGACCTCTCTAATTCTGTAACCAGTACCACAGTCTGTGATATGTCTGTTGTACTCTTGGGAATTCTGGATGTAGTTTCACAAGCAAAAAGTCCTATGGTTAGTCTTTCTGTGGTAGAGATCTAAATAAACCATTCTTTTGCCCCTTTCTTCTAGTCTTGGGTGAATTTAGAAAGTATATCTTGTTTTTATTAGAACCTTTTTTTTCTTTTGTGCTTCTGTCTTCAGAGTACTGTATCATCCCTTCCTTTTGTTTTATCCAAAGGACTAGGAATTATATTTATTTCACTAGCTTCTTATTTTCCCAGGTCCTAAAGTGAACTTAGAAAGACTTAATTTCCCACCCCTTGTTTTGGTTGGCAGGACCAGGCTGGGTTTCCCAGATCATATTCCATAAGCGAAGACCTCAAGGTCAAATCTTGTGTTTCATTCACTTCTGTATGTAGTTATAAGTTGAACACTGTGACCTAATTGTTTTTAAGGTTCCTTCCAAAAGGGGGAATTGCAGAATGTTTTCTTAGGTATTAAAAAAAAAACCCAAAAACTCCTGTTTGGTTCCCATACATTGTAGGGTAAGTAAGATAAGGATGTAACTTATTACAGCGCCCATTCCATCTACGAGCCAAGTACAAAACACTTCTCCTCTTCTGATGCAGGCACAGCATATGGAAAAGACTGGGCAGTTCTGCCCTCTCTTCTTTCCAGCTTGTGAAAAGCCAGCCGGACCAACTCTTCTTGATTCTAACTACTCTTGGACAGCTTTGATTGCCCACCTTCATTGAGGTCGAAGGGTGGGTTTAATGGAGACTTTAGTTCACATAGGGACAGGTACTACCCCCAGGTCAGTGACTACTAAACATTTTGAATGGGTTCTTTAACAGCCAAGTTAAAACTGCTTTAATGGTGAGTGGTTCAGACAATACTCTAACAACCGTTTCTGCATCAGTTTTTATTTTATGGACAGACCCAGCACAGGCAGTTACTGTTATCAGTTCAAAGAAGTCTCTTAAAATCTTTTAAACTCATGATAGAAATAATCGATTGCTATCAATATGTTAAAATTATTTCAAAACAATTTGTTTTACTGTTGTTGGTTCTAACAAAATGACCCCGCTTAGACTCATTTGGGAGAAGTATTCCAAAGTTTTCTTCCTCCAAGGAAGAATAGGCAATTTAAGAGTTTCTGTGTTTCCCCAAAGACATTGAACTGAGTATTTCTCAAACATGGCCTGAGTCTTCTAGAAGTATGGGACCATCCACAGTCTAACCTGTTATTCCAAGATAGCTGCACCCATTTACATGGCAACCTTGGGGTGGTCTTTTTGCTAAAGAGACAGGAGTACAGTTGCTAGTTTAGAGAGTCTAGAGTTCTGGAGTCAGGTTGGTTGAATCCTGACGCCATCACTTACTAACTGTGTGACTTATGGCAAATTACCTAATTACTCTGTGCCTCTGTTTGCTCATCTCTAAAATGCAGATAATATTAACAGATACAGGATGTGATAGCAATTGAGGGTAATTGGTAAATACAAGTGTTTAGAACAATGGTTACAACATGCTCGATCAATGTTAACTGCTATTACTACTACTGTTGGTACAATTGCTATTACTATCAGCTATTTTTTAAATACCATCAGGTCAGTGCCTTGTTTGATTTTTTCAACAGTGCTGTTAACAATATTACTCTGGTAAATATTCTTCCAGTTTTACATATAAGGTGTTTGAGAGAGTTTCCTACCAAGTATTTAGTTCCCAGTCTCATTTCAAATTATTTACGGAAGCTTTTTGTGATACTCTGCTCATGGACCACATGACTTTTGACTTGGCCTTTCTACTTCTTGGTGAAAGAGCTGACCAGATAAACTTCCAATATTTCACATCTTACCCCCCGCCCTGCCCCAGAAATCCCCCAAGCTCATGTTACACTAAATTGGACATTAGACTTTCTGGCTTCCTTAGGCAGAAGCCTTCTCACACAGGTTAAGCAGCAGAATATTTGATCTTGTTACCAGAATGAGACTTGCTACAAGCAAGCCAGTTTGAGGTTGTGCCTAACAAAAATAGTACTTTGGTTTAGATTTCAGGAAACATGTATTCTGACTATATTTTGACTACCCTTCTTTTAAAAGTAAACTTTTAAAATTGAAAGATAGTATACATACAGAAAAGTGTGCAAATATCTGTTACGTGTATAACTGGATGGATTTTTTTTAAAGAGGGTACTTTTATTTTAATCTGAATATAAGAATGCAAAGGGCAAAACTGTCCAGAAATGACAAAATGAAACAGACAAAATTAAGGTTATTATTATTATTATTTTAAGTGAGTCTGTGTTCATTTAGAGTTGAATGATCTGACATAGGAATACTGGGATTTTTTAGGGAGATTTGTTGTTTGGTTGGTGGTAGGTTTTGGGGCTTTTGTTGTGTTTTTTTGTTCTTTTTGCCACATGGTAAGGCATGTGGGATCTTAGCTCCAAACCCATGCCCACTGCAGTGGAAGCTCGAGGTCCTAGCCCCTGGAACACCAGGGATTCCCAGTACTATTGCTTTAAGTAGATAGCTTTATTCTGTAACTTGTATAGCTGATGAAAGTAATATGAAAGCAAATGGTAGTATTAATATAAAATAGCAGTTAATCCTCTCTTTCTCTTTTCTTCAATAAATTCTTCCCTGCTTCCCTAGTTAAAGTCTAGACCCAGCCAAATTCAGACAATAGGATAATGATCACTAGCCTTGTAGGGTGTCAGAGCTGGAAGGGACTGAGGTCTTGTCACTTTAGCCCACTCTTTTTTTTACTGATGAGACGATGGAGTGCTGGATAAATGACTTCCTCAGGTTATCCACCTACTCACTGTGGCACTGGGATTTAAACCTGGCTTTGCAGATCCCTAGCCAGCGTTCTTTTAGGTGTAGGTATTACATAGTCCAGAAAGGGCAGATTTAGTCTCCAAGGAAACGTGGCTTCTTGGATTCTTTCTCATTACTGAATGATTTTACAGAAGGCAAGGAACTTGTTTGTTTGAACTTGATACAGGCCCTCCAAAATGTATATTGTTCTTAGTGACTTTCTTCTATCTTGTTGCCATTGTAGCCTAGTGTAACAAATTTAGGCCAAAAATTGAGGAAATTTAACTAATTTAGTTTGTTAATTAATTTCCCCTCCAGAAAATTAGACTTAACCCTTGAATTTACTGAATAGATGACCAGCATATAATTAATTTCAGAAGCATATTTTATAACAGGATCATAGTGAGCTATGATCACTTCCCAAGGAAATCTCAAGACTGAGCCTCCTGAAAGACAGGAATCTAATATTCTTGGTGGTGCCTTCCTTATTTGCTCTTCAATATCTTTAAAAGCCTGTGTTTATTCCAACAAGGACCTACTATAAAACACATGGAACTTGACTCAGTATTCCGTGATAGCATAAATGGGAAAAGAATTTGAAAAAGAATTGTTATTGTTGTTTTTCAGTCACTGAGTCATGTCCGATTCTTTATAACCCTGTGGACTGAAGCACGCCAGACTTCCCTATCCACTGTCTCCCAGAGTTTGCTCAGATTCATGTTCATTAAATAAATATATATATATGTATAGCTGAATCACTGTGCTCTACACCTGAAGCTAATGCATAACTAATTAACTATGCTCCAATATAAAATTAAAAAAAAATTTTTTTAAAGCCTGTGTTTATTGAGTGCCTAATTATGCATACTATGTAGTAAGAGCTGAATATATAAAACATTTCTTTGGAAATTTAAAGTAAATAGTCCTGGTTCATATATATACATTATATGTGTATTTCTGTGTATATATTTATAAAACAACAGATTTAAATCACTATAGGCCTATTCTTTATTCCCAGAAGAACTTCTTTTAAGCTTCTTTTAACTATTGCTTCTTTTAAGCAAATTATGATTTTGACTTCACATTGCTTCTAAGCTTTCCTTAGCCCAGCATATCCTTTGAATAACAGCAAGTGCTCCTCAAAAGATAAGCCTTTGGAAGATCAGAGCCAAAATTGTAAAAACAATTTTATTTAGATGATGAGATATTTTAAACCTTTGAAATCCAGAGTACTTGAACATAATTTAATTTACAGTAATAATATACTTATAAATCACCACCACTTACAAAGTGTTTTTATATTATTTCTTAGCATGTCTGGAGTGCTGTATTGATTTCTGGAGATGTTAAGATAGATAAAACAGCCCTCGCCTTTAAGGAGCTTATTAGCCAATGGAAAAAACAAACATGAGCAAATAATTGCAACATGATATGCTAGGTGGGGCCCTCCAGGTGGCGCTAGTGGTAAAGAACCTGCCTGCCAGTGCAGGAGACGTGAGAGACCGGGGTTCAATCCCGGGGTTAGGAAGAGCCCCTGGAGAAGGGCGTGACAACCCACTCCAGTATTTTTGCCTGAAAAATCCCATGGACAAGAGGAGGCTGGCAGGCTACAGACTATTGGGTCGCAAAGAGTCGGACATGACTGAAGGGGCTTAGCACGCAATATGTTAGGTACAATAATCATTTGATATCAGTTACAAAGTGGTAAAGATTGTAGAGTATCTGATTTTGCCAAAGCAAATCAGAGAGAGCTCTTTGAATGATATGATTCCCAAATGGTGTTAAAGGGTTAGTAAGCATTTACTGTGGTGTGTGCATGTGTATAGAAGATTATAATTTCTGACAAAGGAAATACATGCATGAAAAAATCATGAAGTGTTCAGGTGACAGCAAATAATCTCACATTAAAGCTTAAGGGGAAAGGGTGTAGTTCAGAAAGTAAGGCTGAGGAGATTTAAGCAAAGAAAGAAACCTTATATGCCTTAATTAGGAGCTGTAAGTGTAGAGCATACTTGTTGGAAGGCTTTAACTCAGAGATAGTATATTCTATCTCTGAGGGAAGGACTTGGAGTGTAGGAGATTGAGACGAGGAGTCAGTTAATTTTATACAGTATATTTATTACAGTAATCCAAAGAAAGAGATGGTAGTCTCTTGAGTTATACAGAAAGTGGAAGAAATTTCTTTTCTAGAGCCAGAGAGAGGACTTGCCAGGGAAACCACAGAATCTTAACTAAAAATGCCTTTTTGAATATTCACACTATGAAAATTAAAATTACAGTTAAGTCATTTTAATTTATACCTAGTTACTCTGTTTTTTAGAGCAGGACATGGCAACCCACTCCAGTATTCTTACCTGGAGAATGAGACAGAGGAACCTGGCAGGCTACAGTCCACGGGGTCACAGAGTCAGACACGACTGAAGCGACTTAGCACACACACTAATGCTAAGAAATTAGCATTAATACAAAACTATCAGTTAAACTAAGATACTTCATTCGAATTTCACCAGGTTATCCCTAATGGTCTTCTTTAAGTGAGAGATTTGATGGAACTACCTTACAAGGTACTTTCTTACACCAGTTTTGCTGGGGTATTTCTACTGAACATTTGTTTTGAGGGGTGCTCATATGTGGGTTTATGGAAAAAATAGTTTGGGGGCGAAGCAAATCAGAGAATTTGTATTTCCTCTTTCTCTTTATCTTCCCTCTCCCCTTCTGCTCTGCTTGTTCTCCTTCCTGCTCCTCCTCTCCCTTCATACCCTTCCCAGCTTTTTCTGTCTCCCTTCCTCCCCCTTTTCTTCTCTTCGTCCTCGTTTCCCCACCTTTTCCTCCCTTTCCTCCCTTTCCATCTCCTCCTTCCATTTCTCCTTGTACTCCGTACCCCCCAACCCCACTGGTTTTCTCAGAGCCCTTTAAATATCAGTGGCATTGTTAATTTCCAAGAGAAGGCTAATATGTGACATTTCTAAAACTCATTTCACTGTTCAGCAGTTAATTTTGAGGGAGCATGCTTCATGTAGAGCTGCTGTCCTAGGATCCGTTCTTGGTCAGATACTGTGCCGAACTGGGGCATGTTAGGTAGAGTTACAGAGAAGTAGGTCACCCTGTATCCCCTGAATCCATAGCTACCCCTCATTGTTAAAGGGGAAGCAGATGGATGGGTTCCATACACCTTTTTGGAAGGCAGTCATTTTTTTGCGTATGTTTGAAAATGAACCAAAACATTTTAAATTCAGCTTCCATTAAGATAAGTTATGCTAAATTAAAACACCCAACAGTTAGTGAACTTTATATTTTTCACATGGGGTGGGAGGAGTAACTTGATGTGCCGGTTCGGAGCAGACATTCAGTAGCTGTTTATCCTTGGTGATCATGCTCACGTTTTATTTCTCTTTTGAAACATTGTTATATTTGGGCAAAATATATAAATAATTGTGCTTAGTTTGTTCAGTTAGGGTGGAAAGGTTTAAAAGGTGCTTTTTTTTGATAGAAGTGATAAACTCCTCAATGAAATATATACTCTAGTAAACACTGAACTAGAAGGTGAGAATAGTGAATTTCCCCCCTACTTATTTTTCTATTCCTTGTCAAATAGAACAGTGATTTTAGAGAATAAGAAAGAAGAATTCTAAGGATTTGTTGAGTCAGGGAATTAAGAGACACATATGTTTACCTCAGTGATTAATTGTATTTCAGTCCCAAATACCCAGGGACAAAGATTTTATAATTTATTGGCCTGCATAAAGTGGGCTAATGTGATTCAAGTTCTTTCCTGTTAGACAGATGGCTTGGTGAATGACCAAAAGCAAATGAAGATTCACTATCACAAGAGAGACATTCATGGAACAGATGGAAGTCATTTTTCTAATAAACTCAGAATATTCAACCATTTTTTATAATAGCAGAGTTAACTAAATAGAGCATTATAAAGGTGAAGTATTTTAGACATCTTGAAAAGTAAAATATTAAATGTATTATTACAATTTTTTTCCTCAGTCTGTAAGTTGGAAAGTCATTTCACATAGAATGAAGAGAAAATTGTACTTTTAAGCAAGGTAGGCAAGGGAGTAGACCAACTTCAAGGAGAGGATGGTATAATACTGAAATATGTTAAAAAGCAGAGAACTCATTTCCTACATCCATTTTCTTTACTAAAGGAGAATTGTTTTCAAAGTAGCAGGGTAGGAAAAGCATTATTAAGAAGGAATTGAAGCACAGATAGATGAGTGGATAATTACAGAATACTAGACACTTTACATGAATCTAAGCCGTTTTAGATTTATATAAAGTATATATCTCATTACTATACTGAAAATATAGCAGACATGATTGTCATCCACTGTCAGTGAGTGCCTTTTGACGAATAGGAGAGATGTCAAAAGGTCAGTGATCAGCGTTGACCAATTTGGAAAGGAAAAGGTGATTTCTAGAAAATATAGACCATTAAACTTGTTGTCAGTCATCTGTCCCCAACAAGCATATAAGATAATTAATCACATAATTAGCACTTAAAAGAAGGAAGTGGTGATTAACACCACTTTAGTAAGAAGTTGCATCAAATCAATCCCATCTCTCTTCTATTTTTTTTTTTTTCCTCTTAGAAAAGGGCAGTTTTATCTATTTACACCTCCTCTGAGTTCTAGGAGCAATGTAAGCAGTGTAAATAACTGCCCAACAAGATGAAATATAAGAAAAAGAGTAGAAATGCCTTAATATTTATTGGACTTATTAAATTCCAGGTCCTTTACTAAGCAGTTTACATATTATTTCTGTTTATCCTAAGCAGATCCCAGAACAACCATTCAGCCAGTTTTTGTAAGATGTGAGGAGTCCCTGCTGCCTGTTTGCATAATCACTTGCAACAGGAATTTTACATCAGATTCATGTGCAGCAGATGCAAAAATATTTTAGAGCCATAGTTCTCAAAACATTTTGGTCTGAAAGCTCATTTTTTTCTGCACTCTTAAAAATTATTGAGTACCCCAAAGAGCTTTGGTTTCTATGGGTCATATCTATTGATACTTACTATATTAGAAATAAAATTGAGAAGCATTTGAAATAAGAATACATAAGGATATATTCCAATAGCCATCAGGGGACTGACATCATCATCTCACTTCTGCAGCCTCTGGAAAACTCCACTGTATTCTCAAGAGAGAGTGCAAAGGGCAAGTAATTTTTAGTGTTGTTATGAAAATGGGTTTAACCTTGCTGACCCGCTGAAAGGATCTCTGGCACTCTTAGAGGGCCCCAGACCATACTTTGAGAACCATTGTCCTAAAGAAAGGATTCTGTCTAGAGAGATCAGGCTATGAAATCCTCCATCATACATCTTGAATTATAGTCTAAGCATCATTTCAGAGAATATTGGTTGATGGACTTGCCTGAGTCTTATACCTCTCTGTGCAAGCAAAGGTGCAGAGAGGTGCCAGGTGGTAATTCAGAGCAGTATATTTAGAGTGCTCTTCATGTCACTGAAGCTCATTAGTAACCTCACTTCTTGTTGTTTAGTCGCTAAGTCGTGTCTGATTCTTTGTGACCCCATGGACTGTAACCTGCTAGGCTCCTCTGTCCATGGGCTTTCTCAGGCAAGAATACTGGAGTAGGTTGCCATTCCCTTCTCCAGGGGATCTTCCCAGCCCAGGGATCAAACCCACGTGTCCTGCACTGGCAGGTGGGTTCTTTGCCCCTGAGCCCCCTGAGAAGCCCAGCCAGGTCCCATTTCACCGTCAGCTGCCCTGTCCGTTTCACTGTGCGGGGACCGCCTGTGAGTGTGAGCTCCTGATTCCTTTCGCTGGCTCCACTCTCCTCAGCTTTGTAGAATCATGGCCGCTTGTACTCTTGTGTGCTGACCACACTCTTAACAGTTTGTGTTCGCCGGTTACATGGTGCGTGGTCCATCGCACCCAGCCAAGTCAGCTCACCCTCAGGCCTGCTTCGTCACACCAGCACTGCCACACGAGTCCACTCCCGACAGCAGCTCCTCTTGTTAGTATGCTGGTCGTGTACTGCTCTGACGGCTTCCCTTGTGGCCCAGCTGGTAAAGAATCTGCCTGCAATGTGGGAGACCTGGGCTGGGAAGATCCCCTGGAGAAGGAAAAGGCTTCCCACCCCAGTGTTCTGGCCTGGAGAATTCCGTGGACTGTACAGTCCGTGGGGTCACAAAGAGTCAGACACAACTGAGCGACTTTCACTTCTCACGTGCACTACTCCGAACAGTACTTAACTCTGGGTGCCGCGTTTTCGGAGACACTGACACGCTGGAGACCATCCAGATGAAGGTAACTAAACCGCGGCGTCCACGAACAGACCGTCGTTTTACAGGACGACCTCAGCCCCTTCTGGCTTCATGTCTTGCACTCTCTCTTCAGGTAGCCTGAGTTCAGCTCATGCTAAATCATCCTGTCTCTCAAATGTGGGTCTTCTTTCAGATTTTCATTCTTTTGCACAGACCTTTTCCATGTCTCTTGGCAGTGAGTTCCTACTTTACCTTCAAGACCCACCTCAAACGTTTTTTCCTCCCTTAAATATCCCTTAACCTTTGCTAGTTATTTTACCTCTGGGTTCTTGCAGAACTTATACATGGCCAGATTGTGCATCAGTCAAACTATAATCCTGTCCAAGGGTCACCAGAACTTTTCTGCAAATGACCATATAGTAAACGCTTTAGGTTTTGTGGATTTTGTGTGTTTCTCTCTAGCACAATAGCTCACCTTTGCTTTAAGTACAAAAAACAGTCACAGATAATATGTAAGTGAAGACGTTTGACTATGTTCCAATAAAACTTTACACGGATACTAAAATTTGAATTTCACATCATTCAAGAAACATTCTTCTTTTGACAACCCTCCCCCAACCATTTAAAAATATGAAAACCATTCATAATTCCTGGTCTATGCAGAATCAGGCAGCAGGTTAGATTTGGCCCACTGGCCATAGTTTGCCGACCCTGGATCTAATCAGTCTGTTTATTCTTTCAATCACTCATGCATTCGTTCATTTATAGAATAAATACTCATTTGCTGGATACCTAGGCACTATTGATACAGGGGTGAGAGAGACAGACATATTATGAAGACAGAATCTTCTGTGTTAGACTGTGCTTGCTGAATTCAGAGACTTTCTATTGCATCTCTGACCCCCAAGAATAGTACATTTCCTGGTACATTTTGAGATGTAATGAATGATTCAACAAAGGAATGAACAAAGGAATAAGCAATTATTTCTTTGCTAATTATTTCTCCTGTGACTTATGATTATGCTGTCTTATAATGTAAATGTGAAAGAGAAATGCTGCTAAAGACAAGTGAGTGATAGTTTTTTTTTTCTTTTGCTCTAAGTCATAAATTTTTAACAAAGGTTATTTTGGAAAGATCTTTGTTGAGTCTAGATATGAGGGTAAAATTTACACTTTGTCTATTTTGTTGATAAGAGCGCCATCAAAGTGATGTAGCTTAAGATGTATTGCTATTCTATGTGATAAATCATCTATATGATTTTTGGTATGAACGTTCTAATTAGCATTTAACTTTTATAATACAGTCATAAGGTAGATGGATAACTGATGGAAGGGAAGTTTTTAACTAAAGGGACATTTTCTCTCATTTGAATGTGCTGGATGACATCTTTATATCCTGCAAAAGGTGTATTTTAAGAATTAAAACCTTAGGTTGAGTTACGGTAGCACATAAGTATCGAAGATTCGTTTACTCATAGAGATTAGCTTCTCTCTTAAATAGCACATTGCATTTATGTGGTTTTTCAAAGTATTAACATACAGCCTTCAAATACTTGTTACTTCAAGTAGTTTTAATCATGAAAATGTGATAATGCTTATTTTCTTTTTATAGGCGAGATAAACTTTGGATTTGCATGGAGTTTTGCGGAGGTGGTTCCTTACAGGATATTTATCATGGTAAGACCAAAGTTATATGTTAAAGAGATTAAGTAGAATTTCTTAAAATACAGTTATTTACTATACTAAACATCAATATTTTGTGGAAAGTATGTTTTATCATTATACTGTATGGATACATAAGGAAATTTAAGATATATACAGGCGAAAGGAGCATTTGCTTTCTAAGTTAGAAAGCTGCATGCAGTGGAATTATTTGCTAATACTAAAGAAGGCATTTTATACATAGTTAGTTCAGTTGGAATAGGAAACAGGAAATGATAGATTTTCCAGAAGTGTTTAGAAGGCGTAATGAAAAAAGTGGGCTTTAAATTGGTCTTTAAAAGATCGGTGAACTTTGAGTACAAGGAAGAGATAGATGTACGCTCCTGGGGGTAAAGCAGCAGCACAGTGACATGAAGGTGTGATTCGAGATCACTCTCACTGTCTGGGTATATCTGGGATCGGATCCAGAGCCTTGAAAGCCAGAAGGAGGGACTTACAGGTAGTCTAGTGGCTGAGACTCATTGCTTCTACTGCAAGGGGCATGGGTTCGATCCCTGGTCAGGGACCTTTAAAAAAAAAAAAAAAAAAAGGCCAGAAGGAAAAACATGAGAATATTGAGTATTTCTGCTTTATGAAAAGTTAATTATTTTCTGAGAATATTTTTTATTAAGGGTGGCTATTCTATTTGAGAATTTTTTCCTTTTTATTAATAGCATTTTGATTTCAAAGGTTCAGTGAAAATTGAAAAATATTTGGCACCATTTTGCATTACAGACCATAGTGTTTCTGGAAGTTTGTTATATTAAAAGCTATTTTCCCTTTTTATTGCCTTCATTTGGACTAATTTCTCTACTATGGTTTCCATACTTACTGATTTAATTTCCTTCTTTCTAAAGTTTTTTTTAGCTACGTCTCCTGGTGGTAAACTCAGTCTTTGATCCTCATTCTTAAATGATAAGATTAAGTAGACATAGGCACATTTTCTCCACTGACGGATGTTCTCTGTCAGCATTTCAAAGATACTGGAGCATTGTCTTCTAGTTTCTGTAGTTGTTGGTACCTTCTGCTAACTATTGATCCTTTGCAGGTAATCTTCCTTTCTTTCTAATTACTTTTAAGATTTTTCTCTTCATTTCTGGTGTTTCTATTATCTAAATGTAGATTACTTTTCCTGCTTGAAACTTAAAGTGCTTACCTATGAGATTTTAGTTCTTTTATCACATCTGACAATGGCTAATTACTGTCTCTTCAAATAGTTTCTCCTTCAGTTTCTCTGATTGTTCCTTCTAGAATTTCCATTCCATGTCTCTTAAAGTCACCTTCATATTTTCCTGTCTTTAGTCCCTCAGAACACTGAGGATACTCATAGCCGTCTTCCAGTTCACTGATTGTACACATGTGATAAGTACATCCATTGGGTTTTAATTTTTGGTGACTGTGTTTTTCATTTCCAAAAATTGATTCTGTTTCAGGTCTCCTTCAGTTCTTTGTCTTATTCTTTTCTTGTAACTTTTCATCCATTCTTTTATATCTTTAGTTTTTTGAAGCATATTTATTTTTTAGTCTTAGATTGCTTCATAATTTAATCAGATATGTATGATTGGTCTTAGATGTCTGATTCTTCTTTCTTCATTAGGAAGCAAGAAAGCCGATTTTTACAGAAATAGGTTGTCATGTTATCTTTCCATATCAACCTTCTGATGGAAATAACATAGTAATATGAATTGTTGGTACTGATTTGTTTATGAAGAATCTATGGAAGAAATAATTTTGTATTAACTTGGGTGCTGTCAGACGTACATACTGAGAGAGAATATACATGCTTATACACAGCTCCAAAGCCTCTTTCTCTGCATTCACTCCTTTGATTTCACCTAGGTTTCTACCAAATAGCCTCCTCATGGCAATGTATACTTCTCTTTGGCTGTGGTCTACAGTGCTGTCTACTTACATAACCGTATAAAACGTGTACTTCCATTTCTCTGTGTGTGTCTGTCTGTCTCCTCCTCTCCTCTCTCTCTCTCATCATTTTGTCATTCCTTCGGGAGTAGTATAAAATATCCTGGATTACCTTGTTTGGTCAAAGAGATGTTCTACTTTTCTAATAACCACAGTGCTTATGGTGTTTTTGTTTGTTTCTTTGCTGGCATATACAAATTATATTTTGATTCATTATGCAATTTTTTTTATTAAAGCTGCTTTTAAAAAATTATTTCTGTTTATTTCTAAAGTACCATTAAGTGAATTTTTATATTTTTTCTTACTGTCCTTAATTCCATCATCTACTCAGTATGATTTTCTTAAATTTAAATCTTCTTGAAAGGTGAACCATATTAGTTATCTGTTGCTGTGCAACAATGATCTTAAAATTCGTTGTCTTAAAACAAACGTTTGTTATCTCACAGTTACTAAGGGTCAGGAATTAAGACTAGCTTAATTGGGTGATTTGCCTTGTAGGACAGGCCAAAACATGCGTAAGACATTTGGTCCATGCTAAAAGTCCTTGCAGTTTCGCCCTGTGCAGTGAGCGTATTTGGTTCATGCCACATGGTTTTATACAGGACCTGATATCAATCATCTTTTAGCATGGGCCAAATGCCTTAAGGACATTGTGGGCAGGACCAAATATGAACAAATACCAAGAGCCTTTTGGTGTGGATCGAAAGTCTTACGGAGGTTTTAGGCAGACCCAAATGTTTGCTAAAATGGGTGATTTTGGTTCATGGTCACTCATGAAGTTGTAGTCAAACTCTTGTCTGGAACTGTAGTCATCTGAAGGCTTGACTAAGGTTGCAGGATTTACTTTCTAGATGATTCACTTACATCAATATTAGCAGGAGGTCTCTGTTCCTTACCATGTAGATTTCACCGTAGGACAGCTTGAGTCTCTTCATAGGATGGCGACTGACTTCTCCCAGAGGAAATGATCCCGAAGAGCCAGGAGGAAGCCACAAACTTTTTATGATGTAGTCTTAGAAGTTGTATTCTGTCACTACCGTTACAGTTTGTTCTTTAGAAGCAAGTCATTTTTGTCCAGCCCACACTCAGGAAGGGAATTAAGTTGCAACTCTTAAGGGGGCTGTATCAAAGAATTCATGGACATATTTTTGACCACATGGCTGGGGGCAATGGGGCAAATCCTTCTTCTCTCCTTTTGCTTACTTTTCTTTGCAGAACTAACATTAGAACTTTATACTGTTGCAACATAATAGATTTTTTGGTCTCTGTTTTTCGTTGAACATTTTTCTTTCTGTTTGATGTTGTCCTTTAACAACTTTCTACACTCTGTTAAATCATTTATGTTGAATTCTTTTACTCATTCATTTCATAATTTTGAGATCATCTTCAGTGGGAGTTCCATATGACTTTAAAGAGTGTGTCCTTTCAACAATATTGGATTCTTTTCCCCAGGGCTCCAATGGCCTCGTTGTTTTCGATATATATTTGAACTCGAAACCTCAGTGACAAAGAGGCCTTATGAATTCCAAGGGAAGATATTTTTTTCCCCTGTCCAGATCCCAAGCCATGACACATCCCTAGTCATCTCCTGGTGCTTGTCTGCCGTTTTAATGAGGATGTAGCCTTTGAGGATTCTGGTTTTATGTGGGTGTTTGTTTTAACTCTTCCTTTGCCAGCCTATAACCTTTTCTTCTGTGCCCATGTAGGGGATAAAACTAACACCCTAGATACAAGATTGGCCTTCTCCTAAGAGACAGCTAGAATATTTGACATTTTTACCATCCTGTTTTTCATTTTTCTTTTTGCTTTTGGCTTCTGGGGAAGTCTTTTACTATTTATAAGCTTAGCTTAAAAATTATTAAAAATTATTTTAAAATGTTTACCTCGTGTTACTTTCAGGGTTTTCAGGTTATCTTATTTGTCATATTGTGGGAACAGACTTGTCAAGGAGGCCTTTCTTACTGGATGAGAGTAGGCTTATAAGCCACAGAAATTAGTTACTATATGGTTTATCCTCAGACACTGAAATTTAGCCTTGTGTCCCTAAAAGAATCTAAGTGAAATAGATTCTTCTCTCCCACAGTTGTAAAATACAAGCAGTCTGAGCTACACATGTTTACAAAACGGTTAAGTTTGTGTAAGTGGGAGATCACTATCTAGTATATGATTTCATCATTGGGATTTAATTCAATTTCTGGAATAGTTTCTCCCACCTAACTTACTTCTTATATTCTAAAGTGATTTAATAGTGAAAAAGAAAAAACTGTTTAAATGTTTTTCATAGTCAGCAGATGCACACAGAGGAAATACTATTCAAATATTATGATTAAACTATATGTATATAATATATATATATAGAGAGAGAGAGAGAGATGGAAAGATGTCCGTGATAAGTGAAAAAGGCAAGTTCCAGAATTGTATGTGTAATATGATTCCATTTATGTTTATGTGTGTGTGCACCGCCTACCTGCGCTATATAAAACATCTGTGTTTAAAGTCATCTGGTAGAGATAGGCCACACTGTTGATTTTGTTTATTATTGAGTAATAGTGGTTTGGATCAGGAAGAGACCTATCTCTGTTGATTGAAATTTTTTATAGTGAACATGTGTTACTTTTATATCTATAAAGCAAATAATTTTAGGGGAAAAGTATTATTTTTAACTTAGCCAATAATTCATGTCTTGTCCATTTTTTTTTAAAAGTTTTAATAAAAACTAGTTAGACATCTTGGCTGTGCTTTCTTTAACATTTAAGAGGTATTATGATCAGGTGTAAAAAATGAAAATGGAAATTAATTTCATTGACTATTTCACTGTTTTATTCATTCTGCGAATATTTACTCAGTAGCCTTTCCATGCCAGGCACTGTTCTAAACACTGGGGATACAATGAGCATATCAGACTTTTTTTAATTCCTGCCCTCATGGAGCTTACATTTCAGTAGAATTTAAATATATTAAGTCTGTTGCTTAGTGGAACTTTTACAACTTTGTCTTTTACTGAAAAAACACACTTTGAGTAATTTTTAATAAAATTAATTGTATTAATTTTCTCCTCTTATAGTAACGGGACCGCTCTCAGAACTGCAAATAGCGTATGTTAGCAGAGAAACACTACAGGTAAATTCAATGCTAATTGAAAAGTAATGTTCTTTTTTTTTTTTTTTTTTTTTTAGTAATGTTCTTTATTAAACTAAATGTTTGATTATTGTGTATAACCTGTTAAGTAGAATAAGGATTAAATATTCCAGTTTGGAAAATTCTTGAATTTGCAAATTATATTTGCAAATAAACTATTTAAAGCTCTAGTATGATAATATACCTCCTAAAATTGGATTTACTTATTCATTTTTATATATCTCTTAGTACCAAAGAAAATCTTGAAAATTACACACTTTTATGGAATTGAAACTGATTCTGATACTAATTGGATATTTATTTTTAAAATGTTATTTCAAACTGAGCAGAGTTTAGTGAAAATTAATTGTCTTAGGAAAATTAGCAGTTCAGAGTGAGCTCTGCCTCTTTCATTTTCTTGATTCTTTTATCCTTTTGGATATTCCGGTAAAATAAAGTGATTGTCCCTAGAGCTTTCTGTGATGAGTAAATAAGTAAGAGAGACTACTACTCAGTTAACCACTTTAAATCGTAGAGAGTTTTTTGTAGTAAAGTCTTATTACTGTTTCTGCCTTTTTTTTTGTTTTGAAACTCCAGGGATTATACTATCTTCACAGTAAAGGAAAAATGCACAGAGATATAAAGGTATATGTCATATGTTTACTTAATGGCCCTCTTTTTCTTCTTAAAATATTTTGATCAAACTGAGCAAAATTGTCTCAGTTATTCTATTTGATGAATTTGTTGTCTTAATATGTTACTATAATAAAGTTGAGTGATACTTTGAAGATTTTCATTATTTTTATATAGCAACTCTATTGAGATACAGTTTACATACCACCAAATTCATGCCTTTAAAGAGTACAATTGTGGATTCATGTTTCAATAACACATTTTATCTTGTTTGTAGTTATTTATTTATAAAATGTAAATTAGGTCCATAATTTCCATTAATTTACAGACTTTAGGAAGTTTCTGGTTGGCTAAAATGTTTGTTCAGGTTTTCTTCTGTAAGATGTTTAGTAAATTTTAGCAGTCTTAAGGAACTGTCTTTAATAATGTATCAAGATGGATAAATTAAACCTTGACCTTTTCTGCTAGTCTTTACCTGGCAGGAGAGAGTAGGTGCACCAGGCGTGCTTGGTAAAACACCTCTATGAGGACGCTGAGGTTATTGCCAAAGATAACTGACATCTCCTTTCTTCTTCCTTATCCACCTTACCTCCTGCTTTTTCATTCCCCCTTTTGTTTCCTGAGCTTTTCTCTAACAGAAAGGTGCTAGCCCTTTTGGGGGGAGGGGTGGATCATGTGTTCTTTGAGTCTCTGATGAAAGCCACGGACTCTCTCCTCAGAAAATGCCCTTATGCACGTGCCTTCAAATAGTGCATGAAATTTCAGTGGACTCTCAGATCAGCTGCTGAGATCCTCTGCTTTAAGTGTGGTTCGTAAGCCACTTAAAAGACATAAGAAAAGAGCCTTGGATTCAAAGGTAGGAGGGATCCTAAGAAGATAAGTAAATCAAGAAAGATTCTGTCATTGGCACTTCAGTGATCTGGAAGAAGTGATAGATTTTTGTTGGAAATGGAGGTTGGAATGCTTTTTAAGCAGAGGGAACAGTGTGGGCAAAGATACAGAGATCAGAAATTGTGGGGTCATTTTAGGGATTGTAAAGTCTGCATCTTAGAGATTGAAGAGAAGAAAATGTAGGAGAGTGTTAAGAGATGGGGTTGGCCAGGAGGTTTGGTGCTCCATTATGCAAGAACTTATATTCTGGACTCCAGAGTTTGGGCCTGATTAGGTCGCTTCTGGCCATTGCCACTATTTCTCCCCTGTCTAAGCCACTATTATATCTCACCTGAACTTATGGAATAGCCTTCTAACTGGTCTTCCTGCTCCCATTCTTGAGTGATCCTACAGTCAGTTCTCTGCGTCACAACCGAAGTGACCTTTTTAACCCACATCTTTTCACCCTTCTGCTTATAAACTACCATTGGCTTCCCATGATACTCCATATATATTCAGATTTTTTAACGTGACCATTAAAGTTATGCATGATCTGGCCCCTGCTTTCCTCTCTGACCTCATTTCACACGTCTCTTCACTTTACTCATTCTGTTCTAGCCACACTAAACTTGCAGTTCTTGGAACATGTCAAGTTCATTCTGGTCCCAGGACTTTGTATTTGCTGTTACTGGAATGGTCTAGATTTTAGCATGACTCTTACCCTCTCTTCATCTGGATCTCTGTGTAATTATCACTGCCTTAGAGAGGCCTTTTCTTCCAGCTTTATCTTCAGAGTACTTACCCGTATCTGTCTTTGAACCATTTGTTGGTTCATTCATTCATTTG
Organism: Cervus elaphus; assembly: GCF_910594005.1. NCBI lineage: Eukaryota > Metazoa > Chordata > Mammalia > Artiodactyla > Cervidae > Cervus > Cervus elaphus. The sequence goes on from NC_057825.1 coordinate 81,807,993, forward strand.
TATGATGTGTGCGTGTGTGGGTTCATTTTTAGATTTTCTTTCTCTCCTGCTTGGATGTCAGCTCCATGAGAGCTATAACTTTTTTGTTACTATAACCCCAGAGCTTAAAATAGCATCTGATTGCTGGTAGTCTCTCAGGGAGAGAGGGGTAAATGGGTGTGTAGATGGATGGATGGATGGAAGGAAGCATCATAACTACAGGTGACCTGATATAAACTGTAATTTAAAAAAATTAATCTGGAGAGAACAAATTGAAGACTCTGCAAGAGTCTAGATTGCTAGGGCTTAATTCAAGTTGAAATCACTACTCTAGTTTTTTTTCCTTTTTCTCATCTCTCCCATTACTGCTTAGAGCTGCAGTAATATCGGGGTGCAAATTTTGGTTATTTCTTCCTCTTTGGGGTGTGGGAAGGGATTTCCTGATATTTTTTCCCCAAACTTACTCTTATGTAATTGATTGCATCCTGAACCATAGAGGCTGCTTGCTTTTGCTTTCTCATTTAAAAGTTGCCCAGAGAGGAGGGGGATGCAGCCTATAGTACCTTTGGGAGGCAGTATTTCTATTTAACATTTTAATTGGACATACTTTAAATCATAAATCATATTTCTAGGTCTGAGGCTGCCATTTGTTATTTTAAATATGTATGTTTAATGTATTATATGTGCGGTCTGATAAATGGTTTCCTACTTTAACTAAAATGTTCTCACTTTGAAGGGAGCTAACATTCTATTAACGGATAATGGTCATGTAAAATTAGGTAAGTAAATTTGAGCTTCATCACTTACACAAATTTATTTCAAAGCATAGTAAGTTTGTTTTCCTCTGTAGGACTAGGTTTCCCCTTTCTCAGAAGTGTCTATATATTTTTAGGTAGAAATTTCATTGCAGGACATAACATATATAATCTCTCTGTATCTGTTTCCTCTTCTCTTAAATGGGAATCAGATTTGTCCTTCACATATGACAGATTTGTTATAAATAATGATTGATGATATAATGAATAGTGAAATAATATACCTTGAAAATTCCTTCACCTCTAACCCTAAAGGAATGGGACTTCTAGTAAGAAATCTGTACAAAATTACCCTGTAACTAAAAAACAAGGTAAACAGACAAAAGCAAAAAATCAATAATGCCAAAAACCCTATCTACTTAGGTAAGCTTTTAAAATAAAACACAGTATTAACTTACATAAGAATGTAATTTAGATGCTTAATGGGCTTTTATTTTGTAACTTTCGGTTGTCACCTGATGATTAAAGCAGTTCAAAACCTAAATTATAACTTAATTTGAAAGTTTAAGATAGAAAACATGTATAGTATAGTAACTTTATAAAATTGTGTCTGTTAGGTTTGAAACAATTATTTTGAACTACATGCCACTATAAAACAAATCAAAATGCAAATATTTATTTTCTAAAAATAAGATAAAACTATTTTAGTCTATAGCCTATAATAGGACTAAGCAAATTTAAAAGTACAATAATTTGCATAAAAAAATTTCCTAAGTCACCTCTATATATGAGAAAAGCAGCTGTCTAACTATTGATGGCTTAGTGAACAGTTTCCATCTGCAATTTAATGTTTTGTGTCAGTATTATGTGCCTTAGAGACCTCCTATATATGTGTGTATATATATATATATATATCTTAGTTTGTACAGATTTATAAATCATTCGTTAAAAAACTAGAAAATATAGAACTCAACATACTTAATAGCAACATAAAAATAAACTAGTCTGTAAACTGGAAAATATAGAACTCAACATACTTAATAGCAACATAAAAATAAAGATAAATTTCTTGATAGTGATTGGTATTGGTATTAGAATGTATTGCCAAGGTAAGATTTTTAGAAAAAGTCTGTTTCAATGCCGTTTCATGGTAGATTTGCCAGTAGAGATTTATTATTATTATTTTTTAATGTCAGCTGTCGTGTGTATGGCAGGAAATGAATGGAATGTATTCCTACTTAAGGTCCCTTCCAGAGACTTTCCTTGAGTTTCAGGTCCTGGGAATTAGAAATTATAACATTAAGTCTGGCAGCTTAGAGTCTCTCAGTTGTTTCTTCATCAGAATTATTGATCTTGACTTTTGTTATTGTTTGTTTCACATGGGGATATATGGGAATCCACATGGCTATCATACACCATATTTTGTGATATTTTAATGCTAGTCCACTTAAAGATTTTAGAGTGATGTTTGAGAATGTCTCATTTCTATGAAATTAATTAAAATATTGAAAATTTTTCATGTTACTTTAATTTTACTTTCAGTTTTATTTTCTAAATGTTTCTCTCTTTTTTTTAATAGCTGATTTTGGGGTGTCTGCTCAGATAACAGCTACGATTGCCAAACGGAAGTCTTTCATTGGTACACCATATTGGTAATTTTATTTTGACTGATAATTTAACTTTCTGTTTTTCGATCATCATTGTATGCAGTGTTTATTTAAAAATAGACTGAATGGTCTAAAACAGATTAAGAAGGTCATCAACAGGCCAAGTAATTTAGGCATATACACTGTGGATGAATTACATAATCACTGAATATTCTACCATGTTATTTTTCATTAAGTAGAAAAAGCATTAAAGATTGATGTGGCTTTTAGAAAACCTGATACAAACCTGATAGTTCCAGTTTTGCCCCCAAAAAACCCTCAGCTCTTGGTCCTACACATATTATATGTATTTTCATAGATCAGTCTGTATTCTGACAAATTTTTCAACATTATATTATTCATAGTATTCTCTTGCTCAAAACTTTTTGAACCAGCTAGTTGGAAGGAACCTAGTCATCAATAAAGTGATAATTGGCTTACATTAAATTTTGCTTATTTCTGGGGTTCTTGGCTTGCTCATTGGTCTTTTCCTCTACACACTCTTAGATTTGTCCTTCCTCCTATTTGCCAGATCATTTACTATTATTTTACTTCTGTCCAAATATGTCTTCTAGATTTTTCAAAGATGCTATGTTTATATTTCTCTTTTTGTTCTCATTATTTGAGGTTGATTTCTGAGAGGAATAAGAGATTAAAGACTTATCTGTTACAACTCTTTTTAGGTACTCTGTCTCCTCAGTTTGATTTTAAACATCTGGAGGAGGTCTCATTCAATCTCCAGGATCTAAGATGATTCTCCTCCAATTCTTCAGCTCTCTCTCTAATATCACATCTTTCCCACCTAAACTCTAGGGATGGAGAATATTTACAGAATCTCTCATTCACTAAGGTTGGCGGTTATTTCAGTTAATCAAAAAAAGTCTGTGATATTGGCAAATCTCAAAATTAATACACTACACATGTACCTTAAACATTTATTTCAATTTAAGGTGAGTGTACTTTTTTTTTGGCAGGGGACAATTTTCTGATATAGGATCAAGGCCTTTTCTTTGTGCAGATAACTAGTTAGATGTATGCAAATAAACCATGTTTTTTAGTTTGTATTTCTCTAAAGTCTAGTGAGAGCCCAGCCAGACAGGTTTGTTGAGGTATAAATGTAACATTTAGGTGTACCATTCTATGAATGTTGAGAAACTCTGTGGTTGTGAAAAAAGCCGCCACAATCACTGTAAAACATAGGTTTCCATCACCCAGAAAAGTTTCCTTTTGTCCCCTTTTTATAAATTATTTTTGCCCATCTCTAACCTCTGGCAGCACCTGATCTGATTTTGTCTCTGTAGTTTCGCCTTTTCCCCCAGTGTCATGCAAACGGAATGATGCAGTCTGCAGCCTTCCTAATATTTTACGGCTGTCCTGTTCGTAACCTGGTTTGCCAGGGTTTTTTGGTTTTTCATCTTTAGAAACTTGTCTTCAAGAATCTTTTCTAAAGCATACATTTTCATTTTCATGACAACTTATTCTTTTTACCTTCATAATAACTTAGTTTTTATAATACTTGATTAAATTACATGTTCATAGTAACAGATGTAACAGACAGGATCACAGATGACTCAGTTGGCTGTGGTAAGGAGGCAACCTCACTGGCAGGAGTAGAAGTGCACAGGGTGGAGTCTATCACTCATATTTTTGTAGAGGAAGAGGGAGCCTCACCTGTGAGCTCGTTAAGGTGCTGGCTGTGCGCACCTGCATCCCCTAGGGCATTTCCACAGCTGGCTGGAACCTAGCCATCAATGAAGGTACAACCGTCATCCTTAAAAATTCACTTTTCTTAGGATAATCTGCATAGTCATAAGAGCTACTTTAAAGTTAAAAACCATCAAGGGTTTAGAAAATTAGAAGGAGTTTTATTGTTTGTTTGTTAACTGGGACTTTCCTGAAATAATACCGGGAAAATAAACATTCTTGTAAGGCTGCCTAGTTAAATCATACTTTTTTTTTTAATCATACTTTTGATACGTAAGAGTTGAAGTGTTTATCTCATGTAGTTATTTTCAGAACTACTGCTTAGGATTTGAAATTTTTTATATTTGAAAATCAGTGTAGGTATTTAATAAAAAATAGATTTATAGATATAGAAAAAGACTATAATAAAGTTGAAAGAAACAAAAAATTTACTGAATTTAGGTAACTTTCCTCTGAGTAAATATATTTCTTTAAAAAAAGCAGACACTCATTTTTATAACTTTCCACCACCAATTAAGTTTATAGTAAATACTAGTTAAGTACTAAATCAAGATTCTTGGTGCTCTGGTAAATAGTTTTGATCAAGTGAAAACAGTCAGAGACCAGATGGTTATTGATGTAAAAAGGAAGAGCTAAAAATGATAAATTATTTATTACAGTATGTTATTTCTCTATAGAATTTTGCATATACAGAGGAAGAGAGATTGGGGTTTGGACAAATTTAGTACATGTTGCTCTATTACATTTGTAAATTGTTATAAACCTTTATACGAAATAGCTAACTTAGCAAAGTAACAGATGAGAAACCAGTAGGGGCTTGGGATGAGGTCTTATGAGATGTTGCCATCTCATCTTATGAGATGTCACGATCTTGGGAAATACGAGCCATCTTAAGTACTACATACTTATTTTTCAGATGTCAGGGTCTAAGTAGGCCTCAGCTTACACAGTGATGGTTCCATGTGTCTGGTGGGAATAAGAAGATTAAAATATAGTAAACAGGTTTTTCTTTCTGGACTGTTTCCTTCAGGATGGCTCCAGAAGTCGCGGCTGTTGAGAGGAAAGGGGGCTACAATCAGCTGTGTGACCTCTGGGCGGTGGGGATCACTGCCATAGAACTTGCCGAGCTGCAGCCGCCTATGTTTGACTTACACCCGATGAGGTCAGTGTGCCAGGCCTGAAGAACGCTGTGCTCAAGTCAAGGTCCCGTCCCCCTCCCGATAGTATTTAGCATGCCATGACCAAATAGCGTTCTTAGTTTTGCTTCCCCTTATTTGGAAATAGTAGTAGTAGAATTAATGTTATATACTAAAGTATGCAGTCTTAAAATGCTGTGTAATGATTGTTGATTTTTCAGAGCATTATTTCTAATGACAAAAAGCAATTTTCAGCCTCCTAAACTAAAGGATAAAATGAAGTGGTAAGTATTTTTGTGCTACTTACTTTTATAGTCATGAGCAAAAAAACAGAATTGAAATTTTAAAATCTGATTTTCAAAATTTCTTAGGTCAAATAGTTTTCATCATTTTGTGAAAATGGCACTTACCAAAAATCCAAAGAAAAGACCTACTGCTGAAAAGTTACTGCAGGTATTTTTTTTTTGCCCTGAAAAATGTCTTTTTTCAAAAGGTAAGATGTCACTTAATCAAGACTTCTAATAAGTACTATATTGTTTTATTTTTATAGCACCCGTTTGTCACACAGCCTTTGACACGATCTTTGGCAATTGAACTGTTGGATAAAGTGAATAATCCAGATCATTCCACTTACCATGATTTTGATGATGATGATCCTGAGGTAGGAACTGTTTTTACCATTTTTACCAAGTGGTATATGTAATGTTTGTGTATATAAGTATATACATCTCGGAATCAGTTTGCTTAAGGTCTGGGTCTAATTTAAACTCATGAGGGAGGAAATAACCCCTTGATTTTGCCTGTCCTAGAGAAGTCATGAGCTGAGTTTTTTTCTGTTGACTCTTTTGGAAGACTGTTTTCTGAAAATATTAAAGGTAAAGGCTGGTGCTCGCTTCGGCAGCACATATACTAAAATTGGAACGATACAGAGAAGATTAGCATGGCCCCTGCGCAAGGATGACACGCAAATTCGTGAAGCGTTCCATATTTTTAACACATATATATGGAATTTAGAAAGATGGTAAAGATAACCCTATATGCAAAACAGAAAAAGAGACACAGAAATACAGAACAGACTTTTGAACTCTGTGGGAGAAGGTGAGGGTGGGGTGTTTCAAAAGAACAGCATGTATACTATCTATGGTGAAACAGATCACCAGCCCAGGTGGGATGCATGAGACAAGTGCTCGGGCCTGGTACACTGGGAAGACCCAGAGGAATCGGGTGGAGAGGGAGGTGGGAGGGGGGATCGGGATGGGGAATAAGTGTAAATCTATGGCTGATTCATATCAATGTATGACAAAACCCACTGAAATGTTGTGAAGTAATTAGCCTCCAACTAATAAAAAAATTTAAAAAAAAAAAAATAAAGGTAAAGGCTGCATTGCAGGCAGGAAGGTCCAATAGTAAAGGCAGAATCATCTAATCCACTTCTTGAAATTACTCTAGTTATTTTAAAGTAGTCATTTTAGATGAAGTTGCCAAATAAATAATCCATTGTAAAAGAGAATGCAAATGGGAACCACCTATACAAGATGTTAGAATATACACAAAATTTCTGTTCTGTTTTCTTCTCAAAAAGAATCCATGTACAGTACTTCATGAGTTATTAGTGGTTAGTGGGAAGTATAGGATTGAATTTGTTGGTGACTAATACCCTAATTGTCTGCTGTGTTTATCCAGTGTAATTAGAGAATTAATTAACCCTAGTGTATGGGAGAATAGATATAAAAGGAAGCTTTCACTTTGTTTGGCATATGTAACATTCCTAACTCAGCTAGTAATTGTGACACCAAAGATCAACTCCTCTATGTTACATGTCAGGATTCTGTTACTGATTATGTAGCTGAGGTGGATAGTCTTGAACTTGACTGGCTTTTAGAAGGTACTTAAAATGGTGTAAATTTCAGCGATGATACAAGAAACTATGGCTCTCAGTGGTCAGAAAGATGGTCTCAGCTTACCTTAGGTCAGAGAACCTTTCTATCAATTCACTATTCTAACTTATATTTAAACAACTGTAAATAAGCCACTGTCCTTTTGTTTAAAGGTCTGGAAAGATATTTGGAAATTAAAAAAACTTTAAAATTATTAAATATTATTGACTTTATACTAGGGAGAAATTGGGTTTTATTGTTTTGCTTTATAAATTCTTCTTTAATTTAATATATAGGTGTTGCCTTGATTTGGATGGTAGTAAAGGACTGTAAAAATGATCAAGTGAGCTGAAATCCTGCAAAGCAATCTAAATTGTCCATAAGGAAAATTATAATTGTTTTGTGATCTTAAAAAATTTTTGTCAGAAAATTAAAATCTCTCTTATTGTCAGTTTTAAATGTATAGAGAAGTGAAAAATAGTAAAACTAGTATTTTATTTAGTACATTGTGATATATTAGAACCTGTGAGAATTGTTTCTTTTCTTTGTTTAAATAAAAAAAAAAAAACTTCAGTGGATTATTTCACTATCAAGTGGTCTGTTTATTGAGTAGATTGCACAGTGTCTGCCTTCTTCTTGTCATTTAACTTCATGACACAGAGCAGGAATTTTTATGCTTTGGTGAATGTCATTTTCCTAAATTCAGAGTGCCTCTAGCATTTTATCCTTTGAACTTTCAAAGCATGAAATAATCTCAGTATTCTGTGATGTGGATTTTTTGCCCCTTCTTCTAGGGCGTCTTCATCCTTTTTATCAGAACTTTCCCCGCTGTCTCAGGTTCGCCTTCGCTAAGTTGCCGTGGCTGTGTGTCTGCAGTCTCAGTGGCAAAGTCAGCATTCTCACTATCGTCTGTTTTATCTCGTACTTTCATTTCCAACATTAATCCAGAGTGATCACTTTCTACTTCTTTGCAGCAGTTTTATCTTTGTTGGCTAATTCCCTCCTTCAGTTACGAGTTTTTGTAAAAATGCCACATGAGTATATTATCCCTGGGAGACAGGGAAACACAGCTACACGCTTTGCTGTCTGTGCATGAGTTGAGTAACAGATGCTCAGGGGTCGGTCACAGACGGACTTTGAAAGCAGTGATGTGATTAGCCACTGATCGTGATGTACACCTGTTATTATAGACAGACTATAAATCGTCTTGCCTGGTAGCTCAGTCAGTAAATAGTCTGCTTGCAGTGCGGGAGGCCCGGGTTCAATCTCTGGGTCAGGAAGAGCGATCCCCTGGAGAAGGAAATGGCAGCCCACTCGAGTATTCTTGCCTGGAGAACCCCATGTATAGAGGACCCTGCTGGGCTACAGTCCATGGGGTCACAAAGAGGTGGACACGACTGTGACTAACACACACACATAAATCTATAGTCACTTGTGGACTGAAGAGCTCACAGTAAAGTTTCTATCTTATGCAATTACAATCAATATACTGAATGTTGATAAGATACTAATATACTGAATAACATATAATTTATAATATACAATTAATATATTGGTGACTAAAATTTGAATCATGTTATAGAGGACGAGTATAATTTAACTATGTTATAGTAACTGGAATTCGTGCGTATCGAGATTCAGACATGGACTACCTGCATTCTTCCAGTGCGTTAGATGCTGCACTGTTGTCTCTCACTTCATCCTGTTTACTTGTTGTGCTGGATTATAAAGTCCTTTAAAATGTGTTTAAAGAGGAGAAATAATAAACCAAATGTAGAGGCAAGCTGTAGAATAAAGGCTCTTCTGAAATTTTCTCATATGGCAGAGAAAGAAATTTCTCCTTATCAAGACTGTGTTATTGGTGTTTTAATTATAGGTTAAGGATGGGGGTAGCTTTTCTTCTGACCACAGTTTAAGATCTTTTTATTTTATTTTTTTTATCACTTTCCCCAGAGAAATTTATAGTAATTTATACATACATACTACAGTATATGTTATGCATAGAAGGTAATATCTAACAGTCTTATTATTTGTAAATGATTTGTAATTGCTAAATGCTGTGTTGTCACTCAGAATTTGAATGTGTTGAGTATTTCAGCACTTGCTGATACTGTATATATATTGTGGAAACTGAATTCTCTTGAAAATATTTAGCATGTGCACTAGTTCTACTTTAGTCTTTAGTTTTTCTTTAATTTATCATACATTATTCACAATGGAAGAAAGTCCACTTTTCATGTAGGGTTCCCATGTAATTTCTATTTTAGAAGTATTGCATGTTGAAGTAATTGTGATTCTGGTTTTTACTTGATAGTATTTTCTTCTATATGTTAACCCATTTATTAGGTACAACACTGTAAGATTTAACAACTTTATAATTACACCTTTGAAGCTGGGAAAGTAAAACAATTCTCGTAGAAAGGGCAGATTTCATCCATGTTCACTGATAACGGCAATATGTGTTACTAATCTAACATGACACCTATTTTTTGCTTGTTTTTGCTCCAAATATTGTTATCAAAGGTCCAGGGTTTTTCTCATTCTGCAGCTAACTAGCTGAATGTCCTCATCTATAAAATGAAGATAAAGATTTGTTTCACAAGTTTGAGAACAGAATGGGCTAAGGTATATGAAAGCACTTTGTAAACTACAACTCACTGTGTATGTTTGAAGTTTAAGTACTTACTTTTTAAAGTTATTTTTGCTTCTGTTTTATTACCCACTGGTGTTTTAATATTTGGGTCTCTCAGATTCATATATCTTTATTTCCTGAGAGACGTCTACACTGAGAACAGTTAACTTGGGACCTGTTCTTGATTTGCCATAAAGAGTCTTAAGAATTCGAGCTCAAGTGTTTATGAATTACATTTTCCAAAAAGGTAGATGTAACAGTGTATCTTCCTCACAGCTAATAACTTCAAAGATAATGTTTCACACACAGGGAGAAAAACCTATTTGGTACATGAAATAGATGCTGGTATGTAGAGTATATAGAATGAAGTTGCAAAAGCTTTTCAGATAGAGCCATTTTTACTCCATAAGGATTAGAGAATGTCCATGTGTTAGTATTAACAGGAAGAACTCACCCCCACTTCCCCTCGCCTCAGGATACCTCTCTCTGAACGTGACAGTACACATAGAGAGGTTTTAATAAAGTAAAAGGAAAGAAAATAAAGTGCTACTTCTACAAGAAAAAACACTAAGGTGGGGGAAATGTTGTGTTTACTAGGTAAGACCATAAATCATTTATGCCTTTAGCATTATTTCATTTATTTTATCCTTGATATAAGAAGTTGAGGCAGATTTTTTTTTAATTAGTTTTCTCTGAAACAGGGAAAGCTTGCTGCAGCTTTTGAACACCTCTTGTATTGTCAAAATATTCATTTTTGAATATTTATTTATGTTCAACTCATAAGAACACTCCTATATTCACTTATAAGAATATGCCTGCAATGCGTGAGACCTGAGTTCAATCCCTGCATTGGGAAAATCACCTGGAGAAGAGAATGGCTATCCACTCCAGTATTCTTGCCTGTAGAGTCCCATGGACAGAGGAGCCTCGCGGGCTACAGTCCGTGGGGCCGCAGAGAGTTGCACACACTGAGCAATTGGCACTTTCATAAGAAAACTTCCTGGGAACCTGCTGTGGATAATGTTTATCCCTAATCTCAAGCTCCCAATCTGAAGAGAAAAGAGTTTTCAATTTGCGGTTGCCATTTAAAAATAATAATAATAAAGTTGTATTTTGTTCCCATTTTACATGAAGTGAGAGATTTCTTTCATATGTGGGTAATTCTGTGGACAAGACAGTGACTTGTCCGTGACTTTGTTCTTTCCCAGCCTCTTGTTGCTGTCCCACATAGGATTCACTCAACGAGTAGAAATGTGAGAGAGGAAAAAACACGCTCGGAGATAAACTGTAAGTATATATTGTATAGAGTTTGTAATTTAACAATGAAAAATAAGATTTCAAGTTGTAATTTGGTTGCCGCTATTTTTGCTCCATTTTCTTCCAAATAGTTTTTATGTTTTAGATGCTTTGAAAGGTAGAGTTTAATTAAGGCAGTAAGAATTTTGTTTTCTTGCTCCTAGGAGCTTTCTGGCAGTGGCTGGGGATGTGTATTTATGTTGTTATTGTTTGGGAAAAGGAATAAAATTCCTAGAGTAGGCAGGATAGAAGGAATCAAGGCAGTGCTCCCTAAACTTCCTTGTTAGTAGCACTTGCCTAGAGAGCTTGCTAAAATGCCCTTCCTGATTCAGTAGTTCTGAGGTGAAATCTGAGGTTCTCTGCTTCTGACAAGCTCCCAGGTTACATAGAAGCTGATGGTCCAGAAGAGGAGAGGGCTGCAACCTTAAAAGCTAAGTAATGCAAATAGGGACAGACACTATCACCATTTAGTAGAAAATAAAAAAGAAATGCAAAGATGAATAGATCTGCCTGAGGGGTGGAGTCATACAACTGATTAGTAACAAGCCCAAGATCACTCAGCTTCCAGGCCAGAGGTCTTTGGCTCCACAGAAACCACCTCGGCACAGGTGTGACCTTCACCTCGGCACAGGCACCTGTGTGACCTTCACCCTGGAAGTCCTTTGTGAACCTTCCTTTGGAATTGTGGCTGGACCTTATACTGTGTATTAAGTTCTTGGCAGATTTTGGTGCTGGTGCTACCTAGAAATGCTCATATAAGATGGAAATTCTTGAAAGATAAGCACCATCTACTTGGCAAAAAGCCCAGGACTGGGATTTATACTTTGCCTACAGTCAGTTTTGTGACCATGTTAAATTACCTTTGTAGCTCCCACTGAAGCCATGTGGTTTAAATTTGCTAATTTCTCCTCAAAAGTGTTTTTCTGAAAATGACAACCTTAGTATACAAGCATTCCCCATTAAAAATAAAATCTGTTATTCTTATTTATTTTATTTATTATTATTATTTTACTTTGGCTCTGATGGGTCTTTGTTGTGGCATGTGGGCTTAGTTGACCCGTGGCATATGGAATCTTCCCAGACCAGGGATGGAACCCGCGTCCGCTTCATTGCAAAGTGGATTCTCAACCACTAGACCACCAGGAAAGTCCCCCATTATTTTTTAAACTCTAAAAAATTCATTTATTTTATTTTTGACTGTGCTGGGTCTTTGTTGCTACGCGTGGGCGTTCCCTAGTTGGTGGCAAGTGGGGCCACTCTAGTTGCAGCACGTGGGCGTCTCATTGCGGTGACTCCTTGTTGCAGAGCATGGGTTCTAGAGCACGAGGGCTCAGTAGTTGTGGTACAAGAACTTAGTTGCTTGGTGGCATGTGGAATCTTCTCAGACCGGGGATTGAACCCATATCCCCTGTATGATAGGTGGATTCTTAACCATTGGACCACCAGAGAAGTCCTCCATTATTTTTTAATATGTGAAAGTAATTACAATATGTCTTTGTCATTTCTTTAATAATACAAAAGGTGATTAGAGATGCCTTTGTAGTTGATTCAGAAAACCTTATGTGTTCAGTACTATTGAAAATCTGAAGTACTTTCTATTATGTTATCCAGTTATATTTTTAAGTTGTACTGTCAGGCCCTTTATTGCAAAGTGTAGTTACCTCTGGGTCCTTCTTTAGTAGTTTGTATCAGCTCCTAACTACATATGCGTGTATATTCTATTTAGCTAAATACCGTCTATTTAGCTAAATACTGATTTTTCTGAGATTCTGATACATCCTGTTTTTGGTGGGAGCAGGTGATACATGATGGACATTTTCTTCCCATTTACCTGTAAGAAAGGTGTCATGTCCCTCCAGTATGTTGAGGTAGTAACAGGATTAAAATCACCACTTCTTATAACTTGTGGGTTTGATATTTGAGCCTTTAAAATCTTATACAGTGTTCTAGTATATGCTTTCTTAGGATGTTTTATGATTTTATATGAGATTTATAAAGAATAGGCAGTCATGCTATTGACAATAAAGACAGGCTTTGAAAAATAACTTATTTTAGTAGTCGTATATCTTTGTTCCTTTAATAATGTTTTATGTTTACGATTACATGATGTCTCTTCATGTAACTGAGGTTTTCTATTTATTAAGCTAAACGGTGTTAAGGCAATATTTGTAAAAACTGACTCACTTTCAGAAAAGTCTTTCCCTCTTAGAAAGTCCCCTCTGCCTTCAGTTAAATATGATAAGCAAAGACTTGCTTTGAGAAGAAGTAATTCTGGGGCTCTTCTTGTCTGCCATAATAGGATCAGTTTTGACCCTAATAGTATGATGAGTCAGCAAGTGATTATGTCAGAGCTGTTTCAAAGAACTAAGAGGGAGTTTTCATCTGGATGCTGCCGCTTAGTCACTTCAGTCGTGTCCAACTCTGTGACCCTATGGACTGCAGTCCACCAGGCTCCTCTGTCCATGGGATTCTCTAAGCAAGAGTACTAGAGTGGGTTGCCATGCTCTCTTCCAGGGGACCTTCCCAACCCAGGAAATGAACCCGGATCCCCTGCGTCGCACACAGATTCTTTACCACTGAGCCACCAGGGAAGCCCTTTCATCTGGATAGTAAAACATAAATTTACAGTTTGTAACTTGACGTATGTTCAAGGAGATAGTAGCAGAAACAGAGATCAAGACAGTTACAGATAAGTAGGAATTTTCTACATTATTAAAAACATCATAAATAGTGCTACAGCCGGGGGTGATTGTCCAGCAGTTATTTGAACAGAAGCTGGAAGGTCCTGTGGCAGAAACTGTCGTAACTTTAGGGAAGTTGGAAAGAACAGAAGAGTGATACCAATGTAAGGCGTGAAGAATGAATCTCCAGAGGGGCTTTGTGACTCTTTCTGGGAATGCATTCCCACAGAGTATAAGGGTGTTGAATACCTGTGACAGTTGGGGTCCTTTCCTTGTTATGAAAGTTAGTCTTAAGACAGTATCACTTAAATCCACGCACCTTATCTTTGACAAAGGAGGCAAGAATATACAATGGAGAAAAGACAATCTGTTTAACAAGTGGTGCTGGGAAAACTGGTCAACCACTTATAAAAGAATGAAACTGGAACACTTTCTAACACCGTACACAAAAATAAACTCAAAATGGATTAAAGATCTAAATGTAAGACCAGAAACTATAAAACTCCTAGAGGAGAACATAGGCAAAACACTCTCCGACATAAATCACAGCAAGATCCTCTGTGACCCACCTCCCAGAATATTGGAAATAAAAGCAAAACTAAACAAATGGGACCTAATGAAACTTAAAAGCGTTTGCACAGCAAAGGAAACTATAAGCAAAATGAAAAGACAGCCTTCAGAATGGGAAAAAAATAATAGCAAACGAAGCAACTGACAAAGAATTAATCTCAAAAATATACAAGCAGCTCCTGCACCTCAATTCCAGAAAAATAAATGACCCAATCAAAAAATGGGCCAAAGATCTAAACAGATATTTCTCCAAAGAAGACATACAGATGGCTAACAAACACATGAAAAGATGCTCAACATCACTCATTATCAGAGAAATGCGGATGCGGATCAAAACCACAATGAGGTACCATCTCATGCCGGTCAGAATGGCTGCTATCAAAACTTCTACAAACAATAAATGCTGGAGAGGGTGCAGAGAAAAGGGAACCCTCTTACGCTGTTGGTGGGAATGCAAACTAGTACAGCCACTATGGAGAACAGTGTGGAGATTCCCTAAAATAACTGGAAATAAAACTGCCATATGACCCAGCAATCCCACTGCTGGGCATTCACACCAAGGAAACCAGAATTGAAAGAGACACGTATACCCCAATATTCATCACAGCACTGTTTACAATAGCTAGAACATGGAAGCAACCTAGATGTCCATCAGCAGATGAATGGATAAGAAAGCTGTGGTACATATACCCAATGGAATATTACTCAGTTATTAAAAAAAATGCATTTGAATCAGTTCTAATGAGGTGGATGAAACTGGAGCCTATTATACAGAGTGAAATAAGTCAGAAAGAAAAACACCAATACAGTATATTAATGCATATATATGGAGTTTATAAAGATGGTAACGATGACCCTATATGCGAGACAGCAAAAGAGACACAGGTGTAAAGAACAGACTTTTGGACTCGGTGAGGGTGGGATGATTTGAGACCATAGCATTGAAATGTGTATTATCATATGTGAAACAGATCGCCAGTCCAGGTTGGATGCATGAGACAGGGCGCTCAGGGCTGGTGCACTGGGACGACCCTGAGGGATGGGATGGGGAGGAAGGTGGGAGGGGGGTTCAGGATGGGGAACACATGTACACCCATGGCTGACTCATGTCAGTGTATGGCAAAAACCACTACAATATTGTAAAGTAATTAGCTTCCAGTTAAAATAAATAAATAAATTTTTTAAAAAAGGAAGACAGTATCACTGTGCCCCCGTGCTCAATAATTATGCAGTTCAGTGAAAACAGACATTTCCCATGTGATGATAGCAAGGCAGACAATGCATGAACCTGTCCTCATGTAGCTTTATTAGAGATGTAACTTTGCTATTTGGTGACAGGTGTAGGTGAGAGTTGTTCAGTAGGCCTCTATCAAGGTGAGATACATATATATGTATGTGTATATATATGTGTATGTATGTATAACATGTTTTAGTATCTTACTAAAAACTATTTTGTAATCTTTGATGTGTGATCATATGTGAACAGGCATGAGGAACCCATTATTGAAGAGCCTGCTTATCTCCAAGAGCCAGAATTTTATATCTAGCTCATAACAGCTATAAAGCATATACATAGCTCACACACAGCTGTGTATTTTTAGGGCTGTTTCTCAGCCTTCTTTACGTGTGCTTCCTATTGCTAAATGCTCGAATCTCATGATCTCCTTTCATTGTTATTAACATTCACAGTAATCATACATACTAAGCTAAAATCAAAACAGTTACAAAATGAGTGTGCTTTGACATATCACTCGTTCCCCTGCCTCGATTGAAGATTGTTGTTTTCGCTGGAGCTCAGGCTCTCCCTACTTGAGCTGTAGTATTCTGACTCTGTCTTGCTGCTTTTTCGTGTTTTCTATTTGTGCGCCTGCTTTTATCTCAGTGGTCTTGAATGCAGGTATAAAAGCAGATAGTGACAGTGAGATACAGAAATTAAAGACAGAGGTAGTGAATCATTCATTAAATTAGAATAGCAGGGGGAAAAGTGAATTAGTATAGTAAGTTTATGTTGGCTCTAATATTTAGGTTATACTTTCGCTGTAGAAATGTGCTAGTTATTTATTGTTGTCTAACAAATTACCCCAAAAATGTAGCAACTTAAAGCAATAAACATTTATTATCTCACACACATTCAGGGATCCAGGACAGCTTGGCTGGGTGGTTCTAGCTCAGGGCCTGTCATGAAGCTCCAATCAGAGTGTTGGCAGGGGCTGCAGTTTCCCAAAGGCTTAACTAGCATAGCGGATTTGCTTCCAGGGTTACTCACATATTGTTAGCCCAAGACTTCAGTTCCTTGCAGTGTAGCCTGTCCATAGTGCTGCTCAACATGACTTCCTCCAGTGCCAAGTGATCAGTAGAGAGAGCACCCAGGACAGAAGCCTTATCTCGGAAGCTATATGCCATCACTGTGCCGTCTTCCTCTCATCACATAGGCCACCCCAGGATGTAGGAAGGGACTACACAGCATTATGAAGGTCAGGAGGCAGGACTCATCAGAGACCACCTTGCAGGCTGGCTTTCAGAAATACTCTGCCTGAATTGCTGTCTGTCTATAAAGTCCTAAGTTAAGATTGTCTGTGTTTAATGCTGGGTCACAGTGAAGTTAGTCCTGACATAATTTTGCTAATCATCTTTGGGTTAATAGATTAAGCTTTAACAGCTTAGACTTTCTTAGGTTTCTTCCAGCTAACAGATTGTTTATTTAAATCTTTGGATATTAATCAATCTATAGGAAATGGTAAAATTAAATGTGTTTTGCTATGGAGTAACTTTTAAAATTATTATTAAGAATGTTGAAACAGATCACAGCTTTACTTTTTTATCTTTTTTAGTTGGCCAAGTAAAATTTGATCCACCCTTAAGGAAGGAGACAGAACCACATCATGAACTTGTAAGTAGTGTAATCTTGGAATCTTAACACTGAAAATAAATGTTTTAATTAGTCTTTGTGATTTGTTGGCACTGACTACAAAAGCTAAGTTATTAAAATTTTCTAAGCCTTTGGGGAAATAAAAAGGTAAGTAATTCTAAAATTCAAAATAAATAAATCTGTGTTGCTGAGATTAAATATTTTCAAAATTACTTTAGGAGAAACTTAGTTTTGTACCATTCTCTGATTAAATGTTTTTAATGATTTTTTTTCTTTTTTCTTTTTGCTTTGCAATTTTTGAGGGGCTTTTTGCAGATATATTTGTTAGGATAAATGCCACAGTCTTAAACAAGAATTTTGGACCAGTGATAGTGTTAATACCTCTTCTCATTAAATTTATGGGCAACTTTTTAAGAGTGTCAGCCACTTTTCTAAACATCAAGGCAGAATCCAATCTTCTTGGAGTAACTGAAATTCAGGAGAGACTAGGTGTACATAGCAGATTAAGTTTATCATTTATTTAAAGATTGCTAAAATGTTCTTTTCATGATTCTTTTTTGTTAATTTTTTATATACTGCTTTCCAGATATATGATAAAACATTAAGTGCAATCTTGGAAGCAAAATGCTGTGCAAACTTATGAGATGTTAATAGTCTACAGAGGAATAAAAAATGAGACTTAGAAAACAAACAAAATCAATCTTATGAAATTACTTAACCAAAGTTCCAGATTGTATGTTTCTTTTTTTTTTTTTTCCCTTTCCTGCTTAATAATGAGAAGAAGGTAACTTAATGAATGCTCAGGACTGAAGTGGGAACTTTCTTCTTAAATTTAATGCTTATCTCAATCCACTTGACTAACGGCATACAAAGAGAGTCTTTAGCTTTTAATCTAAAGAGTTGCTCTCAATATACCAGCATGGAAGAAAAATTCTTAACATGTTAAGAATGTTAAAAGAAAAATTCTTAACATGATCATGTTACAGTACTTCAGCCTGACCTTTATGGAGAATGGAGAAGGTTAACAAGAAAAAGTCATGATGTTTATAAATGCCAGTTGTTATTTTCTGCTTCTCTTTTTAAGTTAGCATTGCATGTATTTAAATTCTGTACTAATTTAGTAACTGTATTATATAGCAAAGTTGTTGTGCTATTGCTTTTTTAGAAGCTGCTTAATTGGATTTGACTTTGCATTTACTTTAATGAAATGATGTAGCGGGCCTGACTGACTTCCTTTGTGGAAGCCTCCCTGTGTGAATGTGTGGCTTTTAGTCTGAGTGTCAATAACTTGGGTTTCTTGGTCTCTGCCGAACAGCGCGACAGTGATGATTTTTTGGACAGTTCAGAAGAAATATACTACACTGCAAGATCTCATCTGGTATTTCTCATCTTCTGATTTTCTTTGTCAGCATTGTTTTAGTCTTAATTGTTTTTAGGTTTTTTTTTTAATCAACCATTTTGTTCAGTTTTAATGAATCAGTTTAAGCATTGTTTTATAAATTCCTGCCAGTAAGCAGCCTACCATATATTAAGGATTATGGCAATTTTTTCTACAAGGTAAACGTATTTACTCAAAGATATTATAATGTTACAGTAAAAATCAATTTTTTAATTTTTTGTAAAAACTTTTTTTTCTCACTCAGATATAAATTTTTTCTTTAGATATTGCATTTCCCTATAAACATGCCCAGTGTGAACAATGTAACTTGTTTTAGTGAACTATAAACCATCCGTGTATATACATATCCATATATTACAAAAATAAAATATATATAATTTAAAAAAAATAATTTACCCCTAATTAACAATGAAATCCATCTCAGATGAAATTTTAACTTGGTAATATTACATAATATCCAGTTTTCTCAGGCCAAAATTTGGGTTATAAGGACTTCCTGAAGTTTTAAATACTAAGACTGTCTTACCATTAGGTAAGAAAAGATGAGAAATTAACCCTAGCAAATAAATATTAAATAGTACTTTTAAGAGCTGTTATTAAGTAGTTTTTTCAATTTTTGTAGCTGGCCAGGGCCCCAAGTTGCCTCAGCATTTACTTCTAGATCTACTTTTCTGCCTTTTCAATTGAATTTTCCTTCTCTTTCCTTCCTCTCATACCCGTTTTAGTTCTGGTTAGTTTAAATGATTCTTTATCCAAATTTCTAAATCTATGCCCAATAACATTTGTAGAACATGAAAAGAGACTTAAGATATAGTTTTCCTTTTAGGAAAGTTGCTATCTTTATACGTGGAAAAGACTTGTATATGTAAACTCTTTGCCTGGCAACAAATGTATAGTGCACTGCCAGAGTTTCTTCTGGTGGTGAGTGTTGTTGAGGAGAGTCTAACATATAATAGGTACTATGGAAATCAAAGGAGAAAAGCTTTGGAGTTAATGTGATTCATCTGGTTTGTGGGAGGAACTAAAAGTCTGATTTCAGTATTGTGTAGGAATCATATGTTTTTCAGGGAAGGAAATGAACAAATGACTCCTGTGTTTCATGGGAATTAATATGGGAACAGTCATTGACAGTTTTGAGAGATGGCAGATAAAGAGCTGAAATTATGGAGTGGTTATACTACTACTAATTATGAGATTAGCTCAGAAAAGGAAGGTTCATGTCATCAAAGAGGAAATGATAGATGAAGCCATGAGATTGCATGTGTTCCCCAGTTAGGTCTGAAGAAAGAAAGTGCAGAAAACTAGTTACCACAGCAGTGATGCCTGTTTTGTGGTCAAAGGTAGAACCAGCACTGGAGGTAGGGAAGAAGCAGTTGAAACACTGAAAGAGTCAGTAAATGGCCCAGAGACGCCAGAAGACATGAGGCCAGAATTAATCATCTGAGGGGACAGGTGAGATGGAATGTCTGAAGACAACACTGCCAGTGATTCGTGGATAGAAAATTTCTTCAAAATTAGGCATATGCATATGACCCAGCAATCCCACTTCTGGGCATACACACCGAGGAAACCAGATCTGAAAGAGACACGTGCACCGCAATGTTCAACGCAGCACTGTTCATAGCACTGTAATAGCCAGGACATGGAAGCAACCTAGATGCCCATCAGCAGACAAATGGATAAGGAAGCTGTGATACATATATACCATGGAATATTACTCGGCCATTAAAAAGAATACATTTGAATCAGTTCTAATGAGATGGATGAAACTGGAGCCCATCATACAGAGTGAAGTAAGCCAGAAAGAAAAACACCAATACAGTATACTAATGCATATATATGGAATTTAGAAAGATGGTAATGATAACCCTATATGCAAAACAGAAAAAGAGACACAGATGTACAGAGCAGAATTTTGGACTCTGTGGGAGAAGGCGAGGGCAGGATGTTTCGAGAGAACAGCATCGAAACGTATATTATCAAGTGTGAAACAGATCACCAGCCCAGGTGGGATGCATGAGACAAGTGCTCGGGCCTGGTGCACTGGGAAGACCCAGAGGAATCGGGTGGAGAGGGAGGTGGGAGGGGGGATCGGGATGGGGAATAGTGTAAATTCATGGCTGATTCATGTCAATGTATGACAAAAACCACTACAATATTGTAAAGTAATTAGCCTCCAACTAATAAAAATAAATGGAAAAAAAAATTAGGCATATGTAGGCTAGAGTGACAATTAGTGAAATTTGTTGTGGAAGTAAAAGACCATAGACTCAAAAGTTTAAAATGACTATTTTATGTATTTATATTCTCCAGAAAAAAAAACAGCAAAACAAGAAATCATTTTAGAGTTACAGTCTTTTTCTCTGCCTTGTGTGTAACTCACCTAGTAACTTGAGTGAGTTATCATGGCTCTGTTCCCTTGAACTATGTCCCACACCCCTATCTCATGATAGTGGGGACAGTTGACAAGGGGGTCTTGTGACAGGGAAGAGCTTTAGAGACATTCAACTTGTGGATAGTTCTGGAAGAAGAGGAATGAACAAAATATTTGTCAGATCCTACCATTTATAAAATCAACCTTTAAAAATCCACTTTCATTGATAACACTCCCATTCCCCCATCCCCAGCCCCTGGCAGTTGCCATTCTATTTTCTATGTCTTTGAGGTTTTCTGTACTCTATGTAAGTGTATTCTATATCCCATGTAAGTGGAATCATGCATTATTTGTCCTTTTGTTACAAATAATATAAGTGAAGTGACTGGCTCACTTCACTTGGCATAATGTCGTAACATCTTCAAGATTCATCTGTGTTGTAGCACGTGTCAGAATTTCTTAAGTCTGAATAATATTTCATTGTATTTGTAACTGCATGTTGTTTGTCCATTAATCCATCAGTGGGCTCTCTTGTGAATAATGCTGCTGAGAACCTGGATACACAAACATCCGTCAAGTTTCTGCTTTTAGTTCTTCTGGGCACATAACTGGAAGGGTGATTGCTGGATCATGTGTTACTTCTATGCTTGATTTTGGGGGGATTTACCATGCTGTTTTCTACAGCAGCTGCATCATTTTACAGTCCCACCAGCAGTGCACAAGGGTTCCAATTTTCTCCACCTCCTCAATGCTTGTTATTTTCTGAGTGTATGTTTGTTTTATTGAAGTATAGTTGATTTATAGTATTCCATTAGTTTCTGGCGTGTTGCATAGTGATTCAGGTTTTTTGTAAAGATTATATTCCATTATAGATTGTTATAAGATATAAGGTATAATTCCCTCTGTTATACAACAAATCCTTTTTGCTTGTCTGTTATATATTTTGTAGTTTGTGTCAGTTAATCCCATACTTCTATTTTTCTCTCCTCCTTCTCTCTCCCTTTTGGTAACTATAAGTTTATTTTCTGTGTCTGTGAGTCTGTTTCTGTTTTATAAATAGATTAATTTTTATTACTTTTTAGATTCTGCATAGACTAGGCATAATATTGTATAGGCCAGTTCACATTGATGCTAATGGCAATATTTCATTCTTTTTTATGACAGCACTATTTCATTGTGTGTACAACCACATCTTCTGTTGACAGGTACTGGGGCTGCTTCCATCTCTTGACGTTGTAAATGTGCTGCTGTGAACTTTGAGGTGCATGTGTCTTTTCACATCAGCGTTTTTGTTTTTTGGTGTGAAGTATCCATAATTATATCAGTCTCCTACTTTCATAGTTCTTAGCACTGTAAACAGGATTTCAACTCTTAATAAATACTTACTGCTGGCCGCTAAAAACCTGATGGGCCCAAAATGTCTGGCTGTTATCTTAGTAGACAGTTGGCACCAAGATGACGGCCCTAAATCTTTTGCGACCTAAAGAAGCATTTACCCTCTTAGAGACCTCACCACCTTACTTGTCATCCGTGATTGCTGGTTGCAATTATTTTCATCTTATGGGTTTTGTAAATGAATCCAGAATATTATTATACCTCAATTTTCATTACTATAATAGAGGTTTTTTTAATCAGGCAATCTTAATATGTGAAATATATATGAAATATATGAAACGAAAAGAACAGAGCGTGATTTTAGCATTGTTAGTTTAAAAAAAAAAAAGTCTTAAAATTTTGAAAGATGCCTGAGTTAAAAAAGCAAAGAAAAAACTCAGCAAAATTCGATAATAGTAAGAGTTTTGCCCATAACCATATAAATGGATATATCTCATCTGCAAGATGCTGTCTTTATGTTAAAAGAATATAGTACACATCTGTTCAGCTACTGCTGATTTTCCTAATTGTACTAGGCATTTTAGCCCATATACCAGTGAAAAATATATTGAAAGGTAATTGCAGTTTACTCTTGAACAACAAAAGGATTAGGGACACCAGCAGTTAAAAGTCCGAGTATAACTGTAAAGTTGGATGTCCAGTGCTTCTGCATTTTCAGGTTCAGCCAACAGCATATCATGTGGTATTGTAGTATGTCCTTTGTGAAGAAAAGTCAGCATATTAGGTGGATGCATCCAGGTGGCGCTAGTGGTAAAGAACCTGCCTGCCAATGCAGGAGATGTAAGAGACTAGATCTGATAGACAGAGTGCCTGATGAACTATGGATGGAGGTTCGTGATATTGTACAGGAGACAGGAATCAAGACCATCCCCAAGAAGAAGAAATGCAAAAAAGCAAAATGGCTGTCTGAGGAGGCCTTGCAAATAGCCATGAAAAGAGAAGCAAAACGCAAAGGAGAAAAGGAAAGATACACCCGTTTGAATGCAGAGTGCCAAAGAATAGCAAGGAGAGATAAGAAAGCCTCCCTGGGTGATCATTGCAAAGAAATAGAGGAAAACAAAACAAACAAACAAACAAAGAAATAGAGGAAAACAATAAAATGGGAAACACTAGAGATCTCTTCAAGAATATTAGAGATACCAAGGGAACATTTCATGCAAAGATGGGCTCAATAAAGGACAGAAAGCAGAAGCAGAAGAAGATAAGAAGAGGTGGCAAGAATACACAGAACTATACAAAAAAGATCTTCATGACCCAGATAACCACAACTGTGTGATCACTCACCTAGAGCCAGACATCCTAGAATGTGAAGTCAAGTGGGCCTTAGGAAGCATCACTAGGAACAAAGCTAGTGGAGGTGATGGAATTCCAGTTGAGCTATTTCAAATCCTAAAAGATGATGCTTTGAAAGTGCTGCACTCAGTATGCCAGCAAATTTGGAAAGCTCAGCAGTGGCCACAGGACTGGAAAAGGATTGCATTCCAATCCCAAAGAAAGGCAATGCCAAAGAGTGCTTAAACTACTGCACAATTGCACTCATCTCACACGCTAGTAAAGTAATGCTCAAAATTCTCCAAGACAGGCCTCAACAGTACATGACCCGTGAACTTCCAGATGTTCAAGCTGGTTTTAGAAAAGACAGAAGAACCAGAGATCACATTGTCAACATCCGCTGGATCATCGAAAAAGTAAGAGAGTTCCAGAAAAACATCTATTTTTGCTTTATTCACTATGCCAAAACCTTTGACTGTGTGGATCACAATAAACTGTGGAACAAATTCTGAAAGAGATGGGATACACCTGACGTGCCTCTTGAGAAATCTGTATGCAGGTCAGGAAGCAACAGTTAGAACTGGATGTGGAATAATAGACTGGTTCCAAATAGGGAAAGGAGTATGTCAAGGCTGTATATTGTCACCCTGCTTATCTAACTTATATGCACAGTACATCATGAGAAGCTCTGGGCTGAATGAAGCACAAGCTGGAATAAGGATTGCCGGGAGAAATATCAATAACCTCAGATATGCAGATGACACTACCCTTACAACAGAAAGTGAAGAACTAAAGAGCCTGTTGATGAAAGTGAAAGAGGAGACTGAAAAAGTTGGCTTAAAACTCAACATTCAGAAAACTAAGATCATGGCATCTGGTCCCATCACCTCATGGGAAATAGATGAGGAAACAGTGGCAGACTTTATTTTTTGGGGCTCCAAAATCACAGCAGATGGTGATTGCAGCCATGAAATTAAAAGACGCCTACTCCTTGGAAGGAAAGTTATGGCCAACCTAGACAGCATATTAAAAAGCAGAGACATTACTTTGCCAACAAAGTTCCGTCTAGTCAAGGCTATGGTTTTTCCAGTGGTCATGTATGGATGTGAGAGTTGGACTGTAAAGAAAGTTGAGCACCAAAGAATTGATGCATTTGAACTGTGGTGTTGCAGAAGACTCTTAAGAGTCCCTTGGACTGCAAGAAGATCCAACCAGTTCATCCTAAAGGAGATCAGTCCTGGGTGTTCATTGGAAGGACTAATGTTGAAGCTGAAACTCCAATACTTTGGCCACCTGATGCAAAGAGCTGACTCATTGGAAAAGACCCTGATGCTGGGAGGGATTGGGGGCAGGAGGAGAAGGGGACAACAGAGGATGAGATGGTTGGATGACATCACCGACTCAGTGGATATGATTTTGGGTAAACTCCGAGAGTTGGTGATGGACAGGGAGGCCTGGCGTGCTGCAGTCCATGGGGTCACAAAGAGTCGGACATGACTGAGCCACTGAACTGAACTGAACTGAAGAGACACAGGTTTGTTGCCTGGGTCAGGAAGATCCCCTGGAGGAGGGCATGGCAACCCACTCCAGTATTCTTGCCTAGAGAATCCCATGGACATAGGAGCCTGGCAGGCTACAGTCGATAGGGTCACACAGAGTTGGACAGGACTGGAGTGACTGATTACGCATGCATACAGTTTAATCCCATTGTTGTGCAAGGGTCAGCTGTATGTGTAGAACACTATGTTAATTGCTTTGGAGGACCATCAGCAGTAACATAATCATTGCCCAAAGAACATGGGTCTCCTGCATTGCAGGCGGATTCTTTACCAACTGAGCTACAAGATTACCGCACAATTAAGTCAAAATTGAATAAAGTCTGTAAATAAATTTACTATGGAAAAGAAACAGATCAGCTTTTTTTATTTAAAATCTGTTAAGCTATTACTTACTATAAAATTTATGTTGTGTGGTCACATTTCTTACCTTTTGTAAATGAAGATAGTTTCTAGGGAGGACTCGTTTTATAATTGCATGATGATAGGATTTTTGCTGGAAAATCACACCTAACCTGTTTCAAATATACTTCAACAAAATTAAAAAGAGAAAATAATAACCTACTGATATTCATTCCATATTTATTCAGTT
This sequence comes from Cervus elaphus, assembly GCF_910594005.1. Taxonomy (NCBI): domain Eukaryota; kingdom Metazoa; phylum Chordata; class Mammalia; order Artiodactyla; family Cervidae; genus Cervus; species Cervus elaphus. Next base: position 81,833,726 of record NC_057825.1, read on the forward strand.
TGCATCCTCTTAAGTCTTCTGCTTTTATTAGTCAGTGTTCTAGCCCTACTTGCTTTTGTTTTTAAGAAACAAGAATCATTTAGGGTTCAGTCCCTTTTACTTATGTAAATTGTCTACCACATTAAAAAATATTTCCTAACACTTTACTCATGTACCATATTTTCTCTTTTTTTTTAATGAGAAAAAAAATTCTATTCTTGGTTAAAATATATTGCTAATTTAAATAAATGAAAAAAAATAAATTTTTTTTAATATATTGCTAAAGTATTTCTTTTGTGTTTTTGTAGCTAACTGTAATAATTCTTTCGACTTCCTGCTGTTTCCTTATCAGTTATAGATAGACTTTGTAATCTCCAGCTAAGTTTAAAAAAAAAAAACAATAATGAGATTTTCTTGGTCATATATTCTCCTTTTCCAGTGTTCTGCATCACATCCTCTGTTTATTTTCAGTTCTTGCAAGGACCTTGTTTTCTTAGAGCCTTTATCCTACTTCAGAAGTTTTCCCCTATTCATTAAAACATTTAGGACTTTCTGACCCCAAAAGATATTTTAATTGGGCCTAGGTTGATCATCTTAAGTTTTTTGCTGAATGTTCAGTTTGAATCTGTTCTGGGCTATTGCATGTTTGCAGTCTATGTTGTTGGCTTCTTTGTTAAACACTGTCACTCATTAATAAGTTGATACCTGATTTATGATGCTGAATTTTTTGTCTATCCAGGCATGTTCAAATATATCTTATTTAGCTTATAAAGAATGGGCTTATTTTATTGTCATTTTATAGGGTTAATTTGAGTGCTTTGCCGAAAGTTTTGGTAGCATTTTTCTATTCAGAATAGCTTCCAGGTCCCGTTGGAAAGCTTTTGAGATCAGTCTTTCTTAGACTGCCCTAAAGATACATAAATAACTATTAACTTTGCCCAAACTTCACTTTTCTTCCTTTCCTTTTCATTTCTTCTCATTTTTCTTATTTGATTTGCTATCTGAATTCCTGCCATTTAATAAGTGCTTGATAAATAATAGTTGAATTAAATAAGATTAACTGCTTATTAGAAGAACGTAGTATAGTCCTTTTACTTGATGACATGCCTAGCATATTTTCCCCCCACTTTGGATGCTAAAACATAACTTGATTTACAGAGAAGGAATTACTGAAGAGTGAAACCCTCTCAGATTTAGCTTTCCTGGTAGGGCTTAATACATGGCATATTTAATCATCAGACTTAGATCTATCAACAAATTCTCCCCAGCCTGAGTGTTATTCTGTATCGGAACTTAGGCTCCATTTTCTATTAAAATATTTCATTAGTTATTTTAAATCCTTCTCTTACCTTTCTAAATATCTCAGTTGATTTTTTTAAAGTTATTATCATTGACCTGATAATTGTCATACAGCAGATGAGCTAGCTATTCTTAGGACCTATCTATATTCATATAACACAAGCCACGGCCACTCTGCACAAATGTGTGCTTTCGAAAGCTGTCATTTGATTAAAGGCTTAAGAGATTATATTGGCTAAAGAGGTTGCTGGTCTGGCTTTTAGAAGGGCCCAATTACCAGTAGCTAAAGAAAATAAACTTGATTTCAGTAAAGTATGCATTGATACTAGTATTTTTCTCTTCTAAATACCAAAGCTTAAAAGTTCCTATGTAACATGACCACTTAAATAATACAGCATAATAATTTGTGTGGTGGTCTAATGATAGTAGTGATTTCATCCTATTAAAACGTATCATTACAAATTATAGAGAACAAGTGTCCTTTTTCATTAGGATTTTATGTGATACCAGTGTGACAGTTCACTAATCTTTTTTGTTTATGATATATTATCTTTTCTGTCACTGGTAAGAACATATATTATGCATGGAAGAGCACAGTTATTGAAGAAGACAAAATTTGAGCCTTGTCTAAACCAAGCTTTTGACTTTTATTTTCATCAGATACTTTTTTGGACAGGTCTTAGGGTATTTAAATGTTAAAATGCTTTTCACTTAAATGTGATATATTGCTTAGAAGTCTCATATTTCTCAGCTTAATATTTATGTGATCTATGTGTATCCTAACGACGCTGAATATTAGTTATTAACAGGAAAATAAACAAATGGCATTTGAACAAGCTTTTATTTAGGGCCTAATTACTGTGTGCCAGGTACGAATCTAGACCCTAGGCTATAGGGAAAAAAGATGGATTTAACAATTTTCCTATGTTCAAGGAGCTTACCGCCTGGCTACTATTTTTATAGACTTATAAATAAATTAATTAAAAGCCAGTGTAAATGCTAAAGGAGACATATGTGTTAAGTACTGTGGAGTCATGTCACATCAGTCTTCCTGGACAGTCTTGGAAGGCTGCTCCAAGAAGGTAACTTTTGCATTAAGTCCTCATTGTGCATCTGGCACTATCTTGTAAAATTAGAAAGCACTTTAAGTACACTAATGTATTCTAATGAAAATAACATTCATTTAAAATGTTAAATATTCCCCCCTTAATCATTAAAACAATGCTTGAAATACCCTGGGACAAAATGAAACTGTACTTTGCGTAGTTGTTGGAAGGCACTTTTTCTTCAAGAAGGCATTTGAGTCGAGCACACTTATTATTAGTTCCCTTAAATTTCAGCTTTTAACTCTGCAACTTGCAGCGTTCAGTGGAAATGTTTAAATAGTTGAACTACCTTAATAATAATTACATGAAGTTTTGCTATGTAACTCTTTACAAAAGTATTAAAAGTCCTTAAGTGCAATTTATAATCTTGTGCAAGTTCACATGTATAATTTACTTTAAAAAAACACCTTATTTTTTAACCTTTAAAAAATTATTACCTGATTGAGGCCATAGTAGAAATATGTGAATGTGTGTATATGCATAATTAATGCAGATCTTATTTACAAAGTCAAACCAAGATTTTTGTTGCTTGTTCTCTTTTGTAATCGTTTTTGCTTCATTATAGCTTGAGCATAAATACCTTATTTAAGCTTTTTTCTTTCCAAAAACTTATTTTTACAAATGTTAATTATAGTAGCAGTGACCATAAATGAAACTTGCATATATTACTCAAACTAGTTGCCAGAAAATTTTTGGTAACTTAAATCATAAAATCTATAAAGCAAGACTACAAACTTCTGAAATCTTTTATTGTTGTAAGTCATACCTTGCCTCCTTTTTAAGAACATATAGCAATACAGATTTATTTGAAGTCTGGGGCTTCTCTTTTTAAAAAATATTTATTATAGTATCATGATTTGTGATATACAACTGTTTTGCTAAATATTGTATTTTGTACCATTAGGATCTACAGCTAGAATATGGACAAGGACACCAAAGTAGTTACTTTTTAGGTGCAAACAAGTAAGTAAAATCCTTTTAAAATTATATTTAAATTTAAGAATAATTAAGTTGCCTTTAAATATGTTATTAATTTTATTTTAAATATTTACAGTAGTAAATTTACTAGTCTGGTGGATTATATTTTATAATAATATGTTTTAAACTTTTTTTAAATTACTGCCTTGCCAATCAATAATTGTCATAATGGGGACAGTCACCTTAAATTTTTTATGTCAAGCTACTTTGTAGACCTTACCTGTTAGGGAAAGCTAAGTACATTCCAACTGAAGAGGAATATATGTTTCAGCAATGCATTTCCTTTATTTGCAGAGTTGACATGTTTATTCCTTACAAAACTTGTTCCGGTGCATCTTCCAATTGTGTTGGCCCGTGAAAACAGATGGAAATAGTCACACTGTTTAGAAATCTTTGTCTTAACTTTTAAAAAAATAAATAGATACAATGAGTCTCAAGTTTTTGAAGTTATCGTATATTTTATGCAAGAAATAAATCCAACAGTTAATGCAAGGTCCGCTCTATACCAGGCACTGTCTAGCTGATGCAGCCCAGCGGTGAAAAGGCACCTGGCTTACAAGGTGTAGCAATTGAAGATGTTCACAGGCCTGAGTTAGCCTGTTACCGGGCCAGGGTCTCTGCTGTTTCTCAGTCTCATTTCCTGAGTTCATGGATAAATTATCATTATAAAAGCTAATTTATAGGAAAATATTTAAACTGACAAAATCTCCCAGCTATGTGGCTATTATTTCAGTAGTCAGAACTACTTAAAATTTCAAAATATATTTTCAGTGAAATTAGAGGTTTGAGACATATTTTAAGTTAAGCAGGTGACTAAAAGACGGGCAACTCAGATTCTCATATTTAGAGATAGTAATGCAAAATCTTGTCTCTTGTTTTTATAAACTCAATGTTTAATTTAAATATTCTTTTTTTAACTCAGAGAAAGCTTTGAATGACAAGCTAGAGAAGTGCATTAGTTATGATTTAGCTCAAGGTTTTGTTTTTTTTTTTTCACCTTATGTTTCCTAAAATTTAAAATAAGTATAAAATTTCCCTGCTAGGAAAATGAAGTTTTGTCAAAATAGTAGCAATCTTTTATTTATAGTTTGTCCTGATTTATTGATGGGCAACAAAGGAAAGTCTATCTCATAATGGGTTAGCAAAAAAATTCTGATGTGTTTCTGTGTTATTTTTGCCTTAATTTCTCCCTAGTTTTAAGAATCTTGTTAGCAAATTTTGATGTGTTTTTATGAGATTTGATAATTTGGAAAAACATTTCATTTACCTTTTTTAGTTTATTTTAAATATATTTTTATATTATATACTTACTAAAATACCCCCAAAATAGCCTGTCACTAAGTGCTTTTCCAGATTCCTTGGTTCTCATTTGTCTGATTGTGGGTTGTTTTTTTTTTGATTGTTAAACATTTTCATATTATATAGTTTACTTTGGCTAGGTAAAATGTTAATAATTTGCCCAACCTTCATTTTTTGATTAATTGGATCCCTGCTTAAGGAACTGTATTCTATATAACGAATCACTGGCAAGGTAGGTTGGCCAAAAGTTTGCACTTTGGCTGTGTTTCATGTACAGGTATATACATACATGTGACATGAGCATGGATGTAGCACTTCTCTTACTGTACCGATATGTCTGCTTTATTCTTGTGACCAGGCAGTGTTTTAAAACTCACAGGATTTTCTGCTTTCTCCATAGGTGATCAGGCAGACAGATTTCCATTTATGGGTTTCTACCTATTCCAGACCACATAGGAACTATCTAAGAGAGTTTTTTTGTTGTTTTTTTTTAAAATAGAATACATATGTATTTTGACTTAGTTATTTTCTTTTGAATTCTGTTAATATGGGGGTCAACTTTTCTATTTAAAACCAATAAGATATTATTTTTAAAAGAAAAATTATTTCTGATTTCTTTTAATATAGAGCCAAAGTTCTAAAAATAAATTCTCTTCTAAAGACTTAAATAACAGTGAGAAGAAATTCCTGGCGTAATTAAGTAGAGCAGTGCACACGTCTGTGCTAAGTCACTTTAGTCGTGTCCGACTCTGTGCGACCCCGTGGACTGCAGCCTGCCAGGCTCCTCCATCCAGGGGGTTCTCCTGGCAAGGATACTGGAGTGGGTTGCCGGGCCCCTCCAGGGGATCTTCCTGACCCAGGGATCGAACCCACATCTCTTATGCCTCCTGCGTTGGCGGGTGGGTTCTTTTACCACTAGCACCACCTTGGAGTGCAGCAGTACTAAATGCCAGATCAGAGTCAGAACTGTCTCTTGCTATAACTATGTAACTTAGAGAAATTTACTTCAGTTTTCTCTAATGAATGGGGATTATAATAGTACCTGCCTCATAGTATGTTAAGGATGAAATGGAATGATCATTGCAAAACATTTAACACCTTTTTAGTAAAAACACGTTTGTCGCCATTACTTACAGTATTTACTCAGTAAATCTTGATTGTAAGAGTAAATGAGTATGAGTGAAAGAATAAAATTGCCTTTTGGTTTTAAAGAAATCGGGAGGTTTTTTGCTTTGTTTTTTAATATAATCAGGGCAATACTTAACAGTTTTGAGCCAGTTAGGCAGTTTTGAAAGAGTATACTAACAAGCAACTGATTCAGATGTGCTAAACACTTCGGTGGTGGCTTTTTATTTCTCTATCTGCTTCTTCGGTTCATCAGTTAAATATATGATCTGTTTACAGATTGTACCATTTGTAAACTCTTCATCCAAATTTTTTAGTCATTTTAGATTGACTTTATTTAATTCAATATGTGAGGGCATCTTTTTTGATTTGTTTTATTCATTACTGTTTCAAAATTCCATAAAAGGCATTTAAGTAGGCTAGTGAATAGTGACATAATTTTATTATGTTGCATCCAGTGTTGTGATTAAATCAATATCATATTTTTCTTCAATGCATTCAAAATATAATATTTAGTAAAGATGAACCTTTATGTAAATTTAGCCATATTTCATTTTCTCTTTTATAAAGGCTGAAAAGCAAACAATGTTTTCTCCTTTTCATTAAGACTTCATGAAATTCTATAACTTTGTTAACAAAATATCTTAACTCATCATAGGAGATTTACAAGTAAATAAATAAAAAATATATGAGCCCCTAGCCATAGAATGTCTGCTTTTTCATGTTCTCTTATTTTTACAGAACCTTTAATGCCAGGAAGATAGTGTTTTAAAAAGTGAAATGCCATATAACTCCAATTAAATGTGGTAAACTGAAAATAAAAATACATTTTAAATTCTCCTTTTAATTATTTTCAAATGCTAATATTCTCTACTGGAAAAGAAATGGCTCAGAAAATATTGTCATATGCTTAAGAAAAACCTTTTTTCATATCTTCTAAGATGGCTTCCCTTATAGCTCAGTTGGTAAAGACTTTGCAAGACCCGGGTTTGATTCATGAGTTGGGAAGATCCCCTGGAGAAGGAAATGGCAACCCACTCCAATAATCTTGCCTGGAGAATCCCATGGACAGAGGAGCCTGGCAGGCTACAGTCCATGGGATTGCAAGAGTTGGACACAACTTAGCGACTAACCCCCCAAGATAGTGTGAAAGCCTACTGTAGAGTTTAGAAGAAATTATATTTCATTTGATAAATGTACAGCAGTGCTTCTGAAATTTTTAGTCTCAGGATCCCTTTACAGTCTTAAAAATTATTAATGACTTCAGTGAGCTTTTGTCTATATGGGTTACAAATATAAATACTTGTAGTACTGAAAGCTTCAAAAATTTTTTCATTTCAAATAATAATATACTCATTCCATGTTATCATTAACAAAGTTTTTTGTGTGTATTAAAAAAATTACTCATCTTTAAGAATGAAGTGAAATGCAAACTCTTAATGGTACTTTCTTTGTAACCCTAGTTGGTTCTTCTCATGAGACTTAGAAGCAGCTTATATATGGCAGTATAATACAGCAAACATTTTGATGAGGGCCACAAACAGCATTGTTTTATGAAGAATAGCTGGTTTTTTCTGAAGCAGAATAATATTAGGGGAAAAGGTGGCATTGTTTTATATTTTTTGCAGAAATTCTTAATATCTGGCTTGATAGAACACAGCTGGATTCTCATGTCTGTTACTAATCTATTATGATATACATCTCATGAAAACATGAAAAGAGAAAGTGTTAGTCATTCAGTCGTGTCCAGCTCTTTGGGACCCCATGGACTGTAGTCTGCCAAGCGTCTCTGTCCATGGAATTCTCCAGGCAAGAATACTGGAGTGGGTAGCCATGCCCTTCTCCAGGGGATCTTCCTGACCCCAGGATTGAACCCAGGTCTGCCACATTTCTTTACCATCTGAGCCACCAGGGAAGCCCTTCACATCTCATAATCTCCAGAAAACTCTCCTGAGTTTCATTCTCAATGAAAGAATAAAAGTGAAAAAGAAAGAAAAAGAGTGAATGAGTATGTTTTTTTTTTAAAGTGCTTTACATTATGAAAATAGTTTTTACCTTGCAAACCTCTTACAGGAGCCTAAAGGACCTCCATGGTTGCCAGACCATACTTTGAGAATTGCTAATTTAGAGCAGTGTTACTTGGTTGATAATAATAATGCTAAAAACCCCATTAACTGAATACTTACTGTACTCTAACTTACTGTTCAAAGCATTTTACCTATATTAATTCACTGTATTTTCAGATAGACAGTTTGATCTAGATACTATTGTAATTCCCACTTTACAGATATGGAAACTGAAGCTTAGGGAAATCATAGTAACTGATTGAAGGCCACATCACTTACAGTGGCAGAGACTACTTCCCAGCTTGAAATCATTTTGCTACACTGCCTCCAGGTAGAAGCTCTGTCTGTTAGACCTAGCCCTTGAAGAGCTTTGTGAATAGATAATACGTTTGGCTTAAGTCCCTCAATGTTTTTACGTGCAAAATAGGGTTTGCAATTAGTTTATGGTTCTCCTATGTCATTTACAACTCCAGAGTTAAAATTCTGTCATTTTAAAAGACTTAAATTGTTATTTAACTATCCTAATTAAAACACTTGATGGCTAAAATCTGTTCTGTTAATTGTTTATACTAGCTAACCATACCTTTCATTTTCTCTGGTTTTATGCTTTGATAATTCTGAGGGTAGTTTTTTCCACTTTACATAATAGGAAAGGGAAATGATTAGAAGGTACTACCTTACAGTTTTTGAGGACAGTAAATTTTCTGCTGAATCACTTTTACCATAGTAATCTACCAGTAACCATATTTCTCTCATTCTCACTAGCTTTAAGAAGGCTCTTGAGTTTTATGCTTAAAAAATATAATACAGGAGGTATGCTGCATGAACAGGCAGGGAAAAGAAGTAAGGGACCTTCAGGAATGCTGTGAATTCTCTCTTCCATTCCTGAATACCAAAGTTTTATAAATTGCTCCTAATGATAAAATCCTCACACCTGGGCTGATGCAGGCTTAGTCTCCCAAAAGTGTAAATGTGTTTGCCAGTACACCACTGGAGAACAGATCCTTCAGGTAAGTGAGTGTCTTCTGTGAAAGCAAAGTGCTGCTACATTCATGTATTCACATCACATGCATGCATGCTTTTGCAGAGATCCAACATGTTGAGTTTCATTTTGTAGGATTGCCTGAGAGCATGATGTTTTTTTAAAGTGTGTCACCTTTCTTAAGAAAAAGAAAATATAATTTCAGGTGTCAGGTAAAATAGTCCAATAAAAATGTAAATCCTGGAAACCCTTGGGTGTGACCCTGCAATTATTGTTTTGTCAGTTCTATTGTGACATTTCATGGTGGGTTGTCCTTTGTTTGAATTGATATTTTTTCAGTAAACACTAGGATTTATTTTGTTCATTTAAAATACATGTATAAAGACATGAGCAGCAGAAAATAGAGATGTTTTTATTTTTATTTATTAAATGATGTTTTATGGTATAGAGATGATTGTTGTAGCAAGTTTTTAGTGAGTAATAAAAGTGTTTATTTGAAAAATTTATATATAAGGTTAATGTGATAAAAAATTGTACTTGGTATTTCTTTGCTTTATTCACATTATTTTTAATTTTTACTTTTCTCCAAAGGAGTCTTCTGAAGTCTGTAGAAGAAGAATTACATCAGCGGTAACTTTAATTTTTAATTAAGTTTAAAATATTTTATGTTACAGATGAGTCAAGTCCGTTTGCCCCCTTCTGTATCATATAGCCTAAGAGTGTTTTGTTGTTGTTTTAATATTCTGAATTCTGTAAAGATATAGAAATAAATTCTGTCCTGTGTTAGCTCTTCTTGCATTTTCTAAAATTTCTTCTTAAGCCTTTTGGTAAAGTCCATTTAGTAACAGTGGAATTAACCTTTTTTATCCTTAGAGGGCATGTGGCACATTTAGAAGATGATGAAGGAGATGATGATGAATCTAAAAAGTAAGTTCTGTTTCCATTTTTAGTAAAAGAAAGAGTGTCATTTGACCTGATTGAGTAAATCTGACGGCTTAATACTGAAGTAATTTTACTGTCTTTTATAATATAGTATCATGGGTTGTTTATAATATAGTATCATAGGACTTCCCTGGTGGCTCAGACGGTAAGGCGTCTGCCTACAATGTGGGAGACCCAGGTTTGATCCCTGGGTTGGGAAGATCCTCTGGAGAAGGAAATGGCAGCCCACTCTAGTACTCTTGCCTGGAAAATCCCATGGACAGAGGAGCGTGGTAGGCTAGAGTCCATGGGGTCACAAAGAGTTGGACACAACTGAGCGACTTCATCATGGGTTGTACCAGAGTTTCTTTCCTTTTCTCTGTTCTAGTTGTATTAGTTCGGGCATCCTTATCAAAATACCATAGACTGGTATTTATTTCTCATGGTTTTGGAGGCTGGGCTGCTGGTCAGTTTACTTCCTGGTGAGAGCTCTCCTCCAGGCTTGCAGACAGCTGCCTTCTCAGTCAGTATATCCTTAGACTTCCCTCAGTGTGTGCGTGCAGACAGAGAAGTCTCTCTTCCTCTTTTTATAAGGCCACCAATCCTATTGGATTAGGGCCTCATTCTTTTTTTTTTTTTTTTAGGGCCTCATTCTTATGACCTCAGTTAAATGAGCTTAATTTTTAAAAGCACTCCCAAAAGCACTGTCTCCAAATATAATCAGTCATATTGAAGTTAGGAGTTTAACATATAAATTTTGAGGAGACACAGTTCAGTCCAAAAAGTCTTATTAACTCATTCCAGCATCAACTCTAAAGTCCAAAGACTCATCTAAATATCATCTAAGTCAATCTGATATAGATCTCATGATCCCTAGATCACCTTCAGGATTTATTCTTTCCTTCTTTTGAAGAAGCATACCTGTTTGGAAAGCTCTGTCATCCTGTCCACAGCCTCCCTTCATTTTGTCTTGTCCATCTTCCATTCAAGCTGCCAGTGTTTGTTCTGGTACAATCCCATGAATTCTTCTCTGAGTGATAGTTCAGGCATACCCGTGGTGTTCTCTCCAGTACATGCTTTCTGATGCCATCCATTTCGGAGCTAATATGGATAGGCTGAGAATTTTTCAAATTTCAAGTTCTGGCTCCTTTTTGCTTAATAATTCCTTCTTCAGTTCATCTCTCTTCTCTCATTTCACTGTAAACAATCAGAAAAAACCGAGCCACTCTTTCAGCAGTTTGCTTCGAAATCTCCTCAGCTAACTTATCCAGTTTCATCCCTTGCACATTTTCCTTCCACAGAACACTAGAACAACACAATTCAGCCAAGTTCTCTGCCACTTTTTATGAAGGATTACCTTTCCTCCATTTCCCAGTAACTGCATTCCCATCTTGAAACCTCACCAGAATAGCCTTTAATGTTCACATTTCTACCAGTATTCTGTTAATGACTATTTGTGTATTCTCAGAGAAGATGGAAGCTTTCTCACCAGCTCTCCTGTTTTCTCACTGACCTCTCACTCTTAGCATCCATATTTAACTCTTACAGTCTTTGCTTATTACTCAGTCTCAAAACTGTTTCCACATTTCTAGGTGTTTGTTACAGTAGCACCCCACTTCTTGGTACCAAAATATGTTTTAACTCAGGCTGCCATAACGAAATATCATAGACTGAGTGGCTTGAGCAACAGAGACTGGTCACAGTTCTGGAGGCTGGATGTTCAAGATAAGGCGCCTGCAGGTTCAGCTCCCAGTGAAGGCCCTCTTCTTGGCTCGGAGACAGTGGCCTTCTTGCCTTGTCCTCACACAGCCTTTTCTCATCTGTGCACACACACACACAGAAGGAGATCTCTTCCTCATCTCACAAAGCCACCAATCCTGTTGGATCAGCTCCCTACCCATATGACCTCATTTAACCTCAGTTACCTCCTAGAAGTCCTATGTCCAAACGCAAGCACATTGGCGGATAGAGTTGCAACCTACGAATTGTAAGTGGACACAGTTCAGTCTATAGCAGGAGTTGATTAAAAAAAAATAATAACTTTGAAAAATGTTTACAGAGACAGTAGACATATCCTGTGGTTTAATGTTATAAATTAGTAATTGGTTGCTGCTAGAATTATTACTGTAACTACAAAGAGTCTTACTATATGGTTGGTTAAATTTCATCTGATATGTTTCAAGTAAGCAAATCCTTTGGGTACAATTTATTTATTTTTTTTTTTACAATTGTATTTTTAAGGGGAGAATATTTTCCCTTCTGTATTTATTGATGTTAGTTCTTTGAGAGAGGAGAGGGAGTTTGTTTTTGTTTTTTTAAATAAGGATGCAGTTTCCTGGCAGAGTGACGAAAACACCTGAGAAGCCATTGGAACATTGATTTTCTTTCCTACCTCACCACTATGTGACCTTGGGCTGGGTCACTTAACCTCTCTGGGCCTCAGTCTCCTCAGCTGAGAATTTATGCTCAATAATCTTTTAATTTTAGTTCAGTCCTGAGTTATAATGAATCTCAAGTAAATTCTGCCATTAGTTTCATAGAGCATGTAAATGAAAAAAGCATGAAGCTTTTGATGAGCTTCATCAGAGATATTTCCTATCTAATAGTAGTAAAAATGAAGCTTATATCGTGATATATTTTTATATCATTTTGCTGTCTTTCCTTAAACCAATTGTTGCTTGTGTTTTTATATGAATTACATTTCAATTGATGTGAATTGGAATTAGAGCTATCTGTTCCAGTTTTAATTACTAAATATTATTTGGAAACAAGAAAGCATATAAACTCAGTTACTTCTCAGTAATACTTCATTCCGCATAACATGATCATTTCACAGAATATTTTGGAAAACACTCATCTTAGAAAAAGAAACCTGTATATACAAATCATCTATATTTTTGAAAAATGAATCATATTTTAATAATGATTTATTTATAAAATGAAGAGTTCTGATTCTAAGTGTTTATGTTTTTATAGTTCAACCATGAAAGCCAAAGTTCCACCTCCTTTGCCACCAAAGGTAAGAAGATTTGTATTTCAGTAGAATTATGTTTGCGTATGTTATTGTTCTGCCACTTTAATACTGTACTAGTACTTACTCTGTAGCTTATTTTCACTTAGGATTCACAAAGAAAAATCTTGAAGTTACTAATCATGATATAAGTAGATGATTGTAATTGTTTGTGTCTTTTTTTTTCCAATTTTCAAATTTATTATTTGATGTTAATTCTAAATAATAAGTTCTAGAAATTCATAAATAAAAATGATTATTTCACTTGGGTTAGAAAACTCATGTATTTAATAAGATTTTCTGTCCTCTAAATCTATAATCTACAAGTAACTGATTTCCTGAGAATGGGTAAAAAAAAGATAGTTACCATTACAGAGATTTAATTTTCAGAAGATACTTTTAAATAAAAAATACAATATAGGACAATAATTTAAAAATAAAATTTTACCAACAGAAGCTTTTTGTCAAACAAAACAAAGCATCATTAGAGAATTCCCTGGTGCTTCTATGGTTAGGACTTGGCACATTCCTTGCAAAGGCCCAGGTTCAATCCCTGGTGAGGGAACTAAGATCCCACAAGCTGTGTGGCATGACCAAAAATAAAAGGAATCATAAATAATAAAGTAATCCCAACTGATGGGATATTTTATAAGTAAAATAAGTTGATAGATATGGTAATTAAATTTATAAGCTCATATGCATAGCAAATTTTAATTATAAAATGAACTGTTTATAAAATGAGTTGTTATTAGGTTTGAAATCAGGAGTTATAAGTGAGAATTGGAGTCCAACCAGTCTAGATATCCAATGTACTACTATATTTTGTTTTCATTTTATACTTTTTAAAAAATCATGATCCACACACATAAGTAATATTGTTCTTTTTTGTTTAGTTTTACATTAGAAATAAGAGATCTGAATTTCAAAGAGATAAATACGGCTCAGTCTCCCTAATAAGGGATACAGTATAAAAATTTATAAATACTGCAAACCTTTGGCTGACTGGAGGTTTTTCCATTGTCTGCAGAGAAAGTCTCTCAGGTATCCTCTATTGCTGAGTTTGTGTTCTCTGATTTAATAAAATTTTAATCAGCATCTTCTCCTGTTGCGTATCTGGAAGATTAAGCATTAACATTAAAGACTTTCGAGTCATCTGAAAGAGACAGTTTAGAGATTAGCCTTGAAAGGAATTGAACTTTGATTAGCCTGAATGTTTAAAATAAAAAGAGATTCATTTAAATTGGAGATCATAAAGACCAGACTATTTTTATTTGGCAAATTTAAGTGGGTAGGCTTGTGAGGAATTAATAGAGAGTAGAACAAGGTCTTTTTTCTTGAGAAAACATTTTTGTGTACATTTTTAGGATATATATTAAGATTATCTGAATCAGATAGTTGAATATCCTTGAAACTCAACTATTAAACACAGTTTGAAAGCCTCTGATATATAATAATATTTACTTCAGGGAAGATACTTAATATTTTTCATGTTTAATGAAATGAGTGATTTCATGTTTAGTCATTGGTCTCCTTTTCTGTATTGTTTCAGCCTAAGTCCATATTCATACCACAGGAAACTCATTCTACTGAGGATGATAATCAAGGAACAATCAAGAGGTGTCCCACATCAGAGAGCCCAGCAAAGCCATCGCAAGTACCACCGAGGCCACCACCTCCCAGGTTACCGCCTCAGAAGCCTGTGGCTTTAGGTAATGACGAAGAGGAGGTAAAATAAGAGTGTTGCCAGGTTGTCATAATGCATGGAGAAAAGTAGAAGGACTCCTTCTTTTAAGAGATGCTTTGACATTCCTTTGAGGAGAAGAGAAGGAAGCAGTGGCTATAGAGATGAAGTCTGCTTTTTGCCTCATAGTTTGAAGTGTTTTTATGGCAGGATTACCTATGACCCAGGCTGATATTTTGCCCCTTGCTTCTCATTTCATGTCTAGCTTTCCCTCTTTTAGAGAATTATTTGTGCCCAATTTGTCATTTATCTGTAGAGTGAGGCAACAAAAGAAATTAAACTCTGAACAAACAAGGAAAATGTGTTTTGGTCCTAGGCTACTTCTTGAGAAAAAGACGAGGACGCCTTGTCTAACTCTTGTTTTATTTTGGTTAATCATTTTAGAAAAACGATTGTCGGTATTTGCCTCCAAATTAATCCTCAAAGGTGCTGTTTTAATATTGTGAAGTGTCTTATGTTTATGCAAAAGAAGCAATTAAAAAATAGAGTAGTAATGTTCCTTGGATAACAAACTATAAATTGCTTCTTTCCTGAAAGTAGTTATGTATTCAGTACTTTTTTCTTTTTAGCACAAATATATGTACTTAGATACAACCTGAATTTTAATTTGCCTATATGAAAGAAATAGAGATAAAACTAGAACATATATATGATTGTTATACTACTAAATATTCTGACTGGATAATCCCAAATGAAGGCTGAAACTGTCTCAGAGATAATATATTTTTTTCCTACTTGATAATTTTCTGAATGAAAATTTTCATGAAAATTAATCCTTTTTTTTAATATATTTAAACATATCTTATTGAAGGAAATGGAGTGAGCTCCTTCCAGCTAAATGGTGAACGAGATGGTTCATTATATCAACAGAATGAATATAGAGGCACTAACCTTTCAAGGAAAGAAAAGAAAGATGTACCAGTAGGTATTTATGTTCATAAGCTCTACTTGTATTTGTTTCCTTTTTGACTATTAGTTTTGCAGTTTTAATTAATGAAACAATAGCAATTATATATTTTATAATTAGTATATTTATATTTTAGTATGTTAATAGTAGGTTGTTTAAATCTTGAAAAACATTTCTTTGCTGTGGTAAACATGAATGAAGGCTTTCTACTCTTCAAATTATTTAGGCCAATTGGTTATACTGCATATTATAAAATGTGGCCTTCTAACATACTGGTAAACCCTTAATATTTTTGTGATTGTTGAGAAATATTATTCTCATTAATGAGAATGATTCTTACACGTTTCTTTTATGGTCTCAAGAACTTATGGAAGGAAAGCCATACCTTCTACCTCAGGACAAATTTCTGTCACATAATTTGTGATGTTACTACTTTTACCAAAGAAAATAGCTATCAAGGAAGAAAAATTAAGGTTATTTCTAGTAGATATAAGATACCACTTCAGGAAAGATGCAATTAGCCTTAGCAACTGTTCCTATTAGAAAAATTTGATAAAATACCATGACATAACTACTAGAACATAAATAGAATTTATCAGGGATATTAAAAATTTGTGAAGAATTTATACTTAATCATCAGAAGACATTCTATGATGTCCATCATCATAGAACTTAACCAAAAAATCCTTAAAATTCCCAATTCAGCGGATGTCAACAAGATCATAAGTCAGTATTTTGGGGGAATTTTTTGTGTATACTAATTTTTGTTATTCTTCTAGAAATTCATAGACCATTTAATATGTTTATGTGCATATAGCTGCAATAACTTTGTATGCTAAACACATTGCTAGAGGGTTTTGTAATGTATCTGTTATTTTATAAGATTTCACTATAGAATGTGACATACCATTTTTATGATTCAGTTAAAGCATTTGACTGGGGTTATGCATTGTAATTTCTGAAACAGGACATTTTTAACAAAAGTGAAATGTCTTTTAGAAATCATAGGGTTTATGTAGTCTCTCCAACTGAGTAGTGCCTTTTTCATCAGCTTAAATTTTAGCAATCCTTCTAATGTAGTAGTTTAAAAATTCACTTAATGACTGTAACAGTATAATAACCTTTGAGAAATGAGTACTTTTTTTAATTTATGTATTTTAAATTCACTTTTTCTATTACCTTATTAGAATATGGAACTAGTAGTTAAACTAACAGTCTCAATAATTCTGAAATAAATATGTCATGACTGTATCATAGGATAAAAAGTATCCATGGTATATTGAAATGTGATTAGAGTTTATGCAGCTTCTTGAAATTATTTACAGCCTCTTGAAATTATTTACAGCCAATTCTGTCAGTACTTAAATTAAATCCGACAGCTAAAACATTCAGAGCTCCCTAATTAAAAATGTTTTGCTAAAATAGATGACATATGATAATTTAGGGACATCTATATAAAATTATGTACATAAATTATTTGCAGAATGAAAAAAAATTATCAGAAATTGATGGCAGTATGTACATCCTCATAAACATATCTCCAAAGTAAAATTTCATAGTCTTAATTTTAGAAATGTCTTAAAGTTACTCATATAAATAGTACTATACAGAATATTTCATTTGTATCATGTATATGAAATCAGTTAACAGTAGCTTTAAAATTTGTATCTCATTTAAATAATTCTGATTTATATTAAACTGAGAAAAATTTATAATGTCATTCCTTAAAATGCTGTTATTAAGATTAAAAGAAACTAGACTATCAGAAAGCTTATGTTTAAATTATAATCTCACCCAAGAAGATTCTTTCTCCAGGGATAAATCATAAAATTGAAAATAACCTGTTCTCGTGGGGTAAATCATATACCCCAGGAATGTAGCCCCTTGGGAAAATATCTGGAACTCTTGAGGATGTTGTCATAGATGAATGATGTGATTGTTTTTGCTCTCCTTACATTCTCATTATACTCTGACCAATGATTCATGCATTTGAGTCCATCAGAATTTAAAACTTCAATGGACAAAGCACTTGGTAAATGAGGTTAACAATCTACAGACTAGGAGAAAACATTTGTAATATATAGCAGATAAAGTATTTAAGTCTAATTTATATAAAGAGCTCCAAAAAATAAATAACTCACTGTTTTTTTTTTTTAAAAAAGCAAGGCAGGGAGGGGAGAATTCACAGAAGAGGAAATACAGTTAGCCAATAAACATTTCTTTAAAAAAGTTCTCAACCTTCCTAGCTGTCAGTGGCATGCAAGTTAATGAGAAACAAAGGGGAAAACTTTTTTTACTCCTGTAAAAACTGTTATAAATTTGATAACATTGTCTGTGAGACTGTGAAGAACCAAGACTTGTACATGCTGATGGGAGTGATACAAAATGGGCACTTGGAAAGGCAGTTTAGCAGTCAGTATCCACTAAAATGCAAAAGCTACAGACCCCATATTCCAGTATTTTCACTTCTCACAGCATATTCTTTAAAAAAACCATTTCCACCTTGTGTAGTAAACTATATGCGAGGGTGATGATTTCCACATTGTTGTTGTAGTGAAAAATGGAAAATAGTCTAAATATCCAGTAACAGAAAGTAGCTAAAGTTTGTTGTATTCATACTGTGCTGCAGTTAAAGCCAATGGCAAACAGATCTGGAAGGATACACAGATATGTGAGTATTTTGTAACGTAATATAATTGCCTAGAGAAAGATTTGGAAGGGTACACAACCATTTGCGGGGGCAGGTTCTAGGAATAAGTGGACTGTGAAAGGATTATAGAGATCTTCAGTACTATCTATAATCTGTTTGACAAAGAAATGTATTTGTTTATTTTATTGGAACACATGAGTTTGAAATAACAGTGTTGATAAACTAAACAAGAAGTATAATCATGCATGTGTTCTTTTTCTAGAAGCCTATTAGTAATGGCCTACCCCCAACACCTAAAGTGCATGTAAGTATAAATATCAAATAGGCTAAGTTTTCAAACTGAATACAATAACATATAATTTCTTGAGTATGTGCCTTTGGTTGGATTTTTTTGCCTGTTTGAAAGAACCCCCATTATATTGAAAAAATCTTTAAAATTGCTAATTTAAATACTAATTGATTATATTTGAAAAGTATAGCTTTTCAAAAGAATTATGATACATAATACATTTTATAGCTTCTTTATTTGAAAATTACGAATGTTTTTGCACATATTTTTGAAGGAATGTGAAAAATGCAGTTATCAAAAACAGAATTTTAGAACTAGGAGGAGCATTAAAGGAGCATCTGGCCCTAATTTTATTTTGTCCATGGGTAAAACGGAGACCCTTTGGATCCAGTTTGGGTCCAGAATCCTGTTTGCTGAAAAACATGGAGAACTCATGGCTCCTGACTCCTTTTCTCTCTTCAGTCCCCCAGTCTGGGGAAGGAGCATTCAGCTCCTTTGGACGCTGACCCAATGGGAGCATGGGGTCACAGAGTTGGACACGACTGAGTGACTATCACTCACTCACTCAAAACTGAGACCCAAAGATATTAGTCACCAAAATCACAAACCGCCGCCCAGCTCTAACCAGAACTAAAACTAGACCTTAGATGTCCTATATTATAGTCCTTATCATTTTTTATTTCTGTATATATACCATGCTGCCTTTTTTAGGATTAAAATTATGTTGTGCTCAGTCATGTCGGAATCTTTGCAACCCCATGGACTGTAGCCCGCCAGGCTCCTCTGTCCATGGAATTATCCAGGCAAGAATACTGGAATGGGTTACCATTTCCTTCTCCAGGGGATTTTCCCAACCCAGGGATCAAACGCATGGCTCCTGCATTGGGAGGTGGATTCTTTATCACTGAGCCACCAGGGAAGCCCTTAAAATTATATTAACTCAGTTTAATTTTAGTTAAATATGGATAGAACTACATTTTGCTGATCTCGATCTATAGCCTGAAACTTCGTATAACACTAGTTTAGACAGTGTCCATAGTTTTTCTAGTTTGTAACCTCTCAAGTCTACTTTTTAGACCTTTTACCTTTTAACTCTACTATTAGTATAAAAATCTGAGTAATTATGCCTCATCTTACAAAAAGAAGTTATGCATGTAGAGGGCTCCCAGGTCTAAGAGATACACATGTACGATAGGGGTGAGATTTATTGTTGGGCTAAGGATGAACCTCCTTTATCAGGCATGCAGTTGACAGGGAAGAGCTGATGACTGTGGACACAAGTTAGGTTTAGGTTGAAACTGGTTTGATTGTTTTGTACCTCATTCTGTCATTTAGATTTTTAGGAGTTTAGCAGTACCTTAACGTAGGAATTTGATGTACCTATCTTAAAGGGTAATTATCAGGATTAATTAAATGATAGAATTTCTGCCCTATACCATAGAAACATTTCTTATTGGCCTTCTGCCACGCACTGGTATTGCCAGGCTACTGTTCTTTTTGGAGAACTAAAATCTTAAAAATACTGGTTGCTAGGTTTCTATGAATAAAAAGGAAATTTTAAGATCAAATATTTTGATTATTTTGTGTTATTATTTTTAATCCACTGTAGTCAACAATAATCACTGTATTGTTTCTGTGTTTGTGAAGAAACTATTCCTGCTGTAAAATGATGCACAGTAGAATTCCCTGGTGGTCCAGTGTAGGACAAGGTGCTTTCCCCGCTGTGGGCCTAGGTTTGATCCCTTGCTCACAAGCTCTGTGGCATGGCCAGAAGAAAAAAGAAATGAGCCACAGTGCTGTTGTTCTGATCAAATGCTTCTGTATCCTTTTTCCCCTCCAAGTTATTTATTCTAACCAGAACAGTCATTTCAAAATTAACATCTTACTCTTTGAAGATCAAAAAACATTCAAATGAGTGATATTATATTTCATTATAAGGTATTTATTATCTGAAAAGTTTGTAAATGAGCTTGATAAATATTAACATCAAAGAATAAAGCTTTTTGTTGACTTCTTCCAGGGAGAATAATCAGATTGCTCAATTTTTTTTTTTGTAAAGTACATCTCTCTGTTTTGAGATTAAAGTACATATATGAGTTTCAAATCAACTGTACCTCTTCCACTTTGTAATATGAAATTCAGTGATTAATACTGTTTTTAGGCTCATGAAACCAAGTAAGAAAATTTTCACCTTTGTAGAAATTATGGGTTTCCTTATCAGAGAATATTGTATTAGTGTTAATGTGGGATATGTAAGTAATACTTCTATAAGCAAATTATTGTGCAGAATTAATTGCTATTACTGCTTTGTTTATTTGAGAAGATAGGAAGAATAAAGTGACTTTTAAGTAAAGTCTTATCTAACAGTCGTTGTGCCTGGAACCTCCTTGATATCACTGTAACGCAAATGACTAGGACTTGATAGATTCATTTAGTTATTTTTTTTTCAGATGGGTGCCTGTTTTTCAAAGGTTTTTAATGGATGTCCCTTGAAAATTCACTGTGCAACATCATGGATAAATCCAGACACAAGAGGTAGTACTATATGTTTTTAGCTATTTTTATCTTTCTGATTGCTTACTGTTTTCATGAGGCTAGAACAGCACTCAGTTTTAATCACTTTATGCATATCTTTCTGAAAAATAAATTTATTATAATTTAAAAAAATTCAAGGTAAATCCGTTTCTATGTGTTATTAGCAGTGTTTGAGGTGACACATGATATTAAAATTTTCCTGTATAGTCACCATATCAACATATTGAAACCGTATGCTCTGTGCCATCTATCTGTATAAAGATGTTCATAGATACACATGTACACACATATGCACATGCTCGCTGTTTCTTACACACACGCACACAGATTTACTAAACTTTTAAATTGCCAAGATGTAGGTACTTTTATTTCACAGGTAAAGAAAACAGCACTCAGAGAGGCTCATTGATTCACAGCTGGTCGGTAGTAGAGCTGCAGTTTGAACCCAGTTCAGTCCTGTCTGAGCACAAAGTTTATGCCTTTCATCCCTCAGTACTAACCCTAAATACTGGGCAGTTGAGGAATGCTCTTGACATTCTAAGTTGTTCTTAGGATGCTTCAGCTTAGTCTGGAGAAGTTCTTCACCTACTTTTTGATATTATCATAAAATGTGATTGATCAGGACCATGACAAGACTTGTAACATCTTCTAGATACCCTAGCAGGTATCCAAGTGTAGTTAATTTTTTAAAGAGACAGTAGTCAGATCTTGGTTTTTTGATGCTGTGCTTATAACAGACCATCTGCAAAAATTGTTTGAGTTTTCATCAACTGTTCCTGGTTTACATTTTATGTGTCATTTGCACATGATCCTCTCCAAGAGGGAATTTAGAAAAGGAGTTGCAGATTCTCTGTCAGTTCTGAGAACCCTCCAATGAATGAGGAGTCCTAGCATGCTGTTCTTCAGAACCTGTTTTCCTAAAAGTTTTCTTCACTGCTTTGAGGCTGATATTTGCATATAAATCAATTCTTTGAGCTAGAGTCTCTAACTACTTACTTGCATTAAAATAAGAAACACTGCTTTATAGACAATAGCAATTCTTTTTTCATATGTTAATGTATATATATATATATATACACATTATATAAAAGATTATATAAATCTTTTGTAAAAGAATTTTATACATCAAAATCAGTGGATTATTTTTGTCATTTCAGATCAGTACTTGATATTTGGTGCTGAAGAGGGGATTTATACCTTGAACCTCAATGAACTTCATGAAACATCAATGGAACAGGTATGTTATAATGTGTTTCTCCCTTTTTAAAAAAAAAATTCTTAATTTATTATACATAGACACTACATAAGGAATAAGTTTCAAAGTTTCAGTGCTATGATTTGCTGTCTCTTTTGTTTAGAAAACCTTTCTAGAGCATGTCTTATTTACTCGGTGCTGGAGACGCACCTAAATTTTCCACAGTTTGTTGTGATCCACACGGTGGTTACTCACAGGTGTAGTGCTCACTTTCAAGTGGCTCATGATCTAACAGAGGAAATAGGCCTGTAAACTGGTAACTGCAACATATTGTACTTCCAGTTAGATGTCACACTAGGAGTGAGTACAAAGTGTAACCCCCAGAGGCGGTTATCACTAGCACCATCGATGGAGAGAGGAGGAGAGACATTTTTTAAGATGGACCATAAATGATGATGAACAGAAGGTTGACAGACAAGAGAAATGGAAACCGCATGGCACAAATAGGGAGCTATGAATGGTCCGTTCAGTTGGAGTGCAGAGTGAGTATAGAATAATAGCAATAAATGAAGGTGGCTGAGTAAGCAGGTGCCACACCCCAGGGCTTTGTGTACCATGCTGATGACCAGTAATGAATTCTGTGTATATGTCCTTTATGATTTATAGGTTTTCAGCATTTTCTCTCAGCTTTTTTTCCTCCATACCTAGTGTTTCCGTACTCTTATGTTTTACACCACCATGATCTTTTTTCCTCTCTTCTGCTCCAGAAGCCAGGCATGTCCATACACCAAGATAAGACCATTTTTTGGAAGTACACAGGAGAGTTTTAATTATTTAAAACTCAAAAACCAAAATAAAGGAATAGACATTGTTTGAAAATGCCCTTTTCCTTGTGTAGTTTGAGATTACATAGTCTGTACCATAAGGAGAATAGAGCTAATCATATAATGTAGGAACTTAGATAATGAAATTACACGAATTTATTTTTCTTCCTTATAAATATGTATATGTAGCATCTTGTTTTAAATATCTTATAAAATGAGTTTCTATTAAAAATAAATTTCTTTTTAAAAACTGGCCTAAAATAAATAAATAACTGGCCTAATGATATGACAGCTACATGGTTAATATGTGAATATTTACACTGCTGTTATCTATTATCCTGTGTAAACTTTGTGCTTTTTTTTATCAGCTGTTTCCCCGAAGGTGTACATGGTTGTATGTAATGAACAATTGCTTACTGTCAATATCTGGTAAGTCTTCTTAGTTTTTAAAAACCTTACAGCTATTGTTCCTATTTATGTTATCAGCTTTTGTGACACATTTATTTTTCTCTACAGGTAAAGCTTCTCAGCTTTATTCTCATAATTTGCCAGGGCTTTTTGATTATGCAAGACAAATGCAAAAGTTACCCGTTTCTATTCCAGCACACAAACTTCCTGACAGAATACTGCCAAGGTAACTGTACATTTAATTGTTTTCATCCTTAGAGATAATACGTGAATTCATTCTAAAAAAAAAAAATAGATATACTGCAGAAATTGAAAAAAGCTCTCAGCTTGGGTTTGTAGAAATCGTGTATAATGAAAAAACTATAAAAAGTAACATATTTTCACAAGTGTCTATCATATTCTAAAATTTTCTACTTTATACTTTTCCACTTATATCAAACATTTTCTTTCGGAACTGTTAGTTTTTCTACGTTAAAACTAATTTTTTTTTCCTCTAGTTTGCTTGTAATTTTACATCACATATAGTGCTTTTGATTTATTTGTGTCAATTTGAATAAACTGAATTTTTTTCAAAGTAGTTTCTAAACTTAGAAAATTTAAGTGACTTATTAACTGAAGATTTTTATAGGAAGATACTTACTACTTAGAAATTATGTGTTTTGTTTTTCTGCTTACAGGGATTTTTAATTGTGTTTGTTCTTCTGTTTAGTCATTATTATTATTTTGGTTATTATTATCCTGGACCTTATTTGTTGAGTAAAAGTCTTCTGAGTCTGGTATAAATTGTACTTTACAATACTTTTGTAATGTAACCATTCTTCCTTTACAGTATTAGTTGTAAAGCAACTAATATAGAACCTTAACTTTTAAGTACCTCAAAAATTTGTCAATTGCTGAGTTTACAGTATAGTGAAGATTTGCCACTTTGTGCACAAAAGCTTTTTAAAAATTAACTTTTCAATGAAAATCATTTTAAAGTATACTGCAAGCTTTTCTGTCTTAAAATAGATTACACTGAGTTTAACTGGATCTTTTCATGATGAATTAGTTATGATTATGAACTTGATTTATTATGTTTGTAAAGTAGTATCTGCAGTTGGACTTAGGGTATCAGGGAGTTGCTTTCTTCCTGTATAGTTTATGTGCCCCATTTATTCTCCCAGCTGCCACTTTCTGCTGTTGTTTTTCTGCCTACTTAGAGCATGACTCCATTCTGCTTTCTAACTTGATAAATCTTAAATTCCTGTGGGCATGGAAACTGACCACCAAGCTTTAAAATCGTATAGAGCTCCCAAACAATGGAAGGCATATGAACTTTAATATATTAACTTTTTGATACCATTTTTATCAGAACAGAGTCCTATTCTTTTCCCAGTTTGTGGCTCGTCTTTTTACTTTCTCAGCTCTGTCTTTTGGTAAACTAAAGTTAATAATTTACTAAATACATTCAACGAATTAAATGCCACTCATTGTTTGAGGTGCTAGGGATACATCAGTGAAAAAAAAATCAATCTAAGTTTATCATTGTTTTCCTGTATAATCTCTTTTTGCTTTTTTTAAAGTAATCCTGTGGTCATATTCTTCAAAAATCTGTATATTTTATAGTTTCATTTTTCATATTTAAATTCTTTATCCATTTGGAATACTGGAGGGGGGTTGAGAAAGGTATCCAGTTTATTCTTATTTTTAATAGATGACCCATTATGTCCGGACCAGTTTTTAAACAACTCATCCTTTCTCCACTGTTCTATAACAGTAGTATTTTCATATACTAACTTCACCTACATATATTATATATTCATTTCCATTTCCATTTAGGAAATTTGCTGTATCAGCAAAAATCCCTGAAACCAAGTGGTGTCAGAAGTGTTGTGTTGGTAAGTAACCCATGCAAAATCACACAGCTCTCCTGCTTTGCAGAGTGGATAAGAAGATGCTGTGAGGCTCATTTGTCAATCTAGTGTAAAACCGTAGTACTCCAGGACATCCTGCCAGTAACAGTTTACTTTTCTCCCTTAAGTAAAATAAATGTATTGGCCATTCTATTTCCCTATAAACTAAACCTAATGTACAACTTTGCACACATAGTTGTTTCGCAAATAATTTATTGACTAAACATATGGAGAGTGACTTTATTACAGCACTTTACCATACCTGTTCTCTGAGGAGCCTGTTACTAATCATTCACCATTCTGCTTAGTAATGGCTTCTGAGACTACATTTGTTCACTCAGCATACTTGTTATTTACTCTCATACCTTTAATACATGAAACTTTATGCTTGTGATGTGCAAGTCATAGTCTCCTTGTTCACATACCACGAGCCTAAAGTCCTCCTCAATCCCCATAACAATTAGCTGGTTGATTTGTATCTAGGAAAAGCAAAAAATTGTTTTCTTTCCTCCCTTAAAAACCTGTGAGGCAATTCAGTTCTTTTATTTGTAAACCTGCATCTTGATTAATGTCTCCATCTAATGAAAACCAAAGCAGTACTGCCTCTGAACAGTACTACCAAGAGCACCCCGAATCACCTGCCCCTAAATGTGCTCCAGCTGTCTGTGTGGGAACATTTCCCCAAATCTGCTTTAAACCTGTCTTCAGGATCTTGCTGTCTCAGCTAATCTATCTGCTACCATAAGACCTAGAGTTCTTCTTCCCACCCCCTGGCCCCATAACAACCAGCAGTTTTTGAGCATACAAATAAAAATCCTAGAAGTGATGAGAGTTTTGCTCTCCTATCTGAAAAAGTATTTCTTTTTCACTCTGCAGACTAATTAACAAATTGAACTGGCCTCCACCTTTTGTTTGTTTTTGGGGCAGGCAACTATTACTGTAAAAAATTTGCATTATAAGACAACTTACATATACTTTTTTGCCTTGACAGTGAGAAATCCTTACACAGGCCATAAATACCTATGTGGGGCACTTCAAACTAGCATTGTTCTATTAGAATGGGTTGAACCAATGCAGAAATTTATGTTAATTAAGGTAAGCATGAATGTCAGCCTACATCATTCTTAGTATAAAAGCTTATCAGTTTTCCTGTTCTTTCAAGAAAACTTTTTTTCCCAATTAATTCTCAAGACAATGTAATGATTTTGGATTATATGGCAGAGTGGTGAAAATCTGCCTAATTATTAAAAAAAAAACTCCATTGGCCTGATAGAAGTTTTAAAAGAGACTAGATAGATAGTTCAGGGATGTGACAGTGGAAGCCTGAAATACTGAATCACATACACAGTCTGATATCAAGAACAGGAGGTACCAAGAAAGCAGTGAAATTTTATCTGAATATGTTCTCTGGTTGACCTGTTTCATTGTAGCAGAGGGACAAGTCTACAGATTGGCATTTGGCTTAAAAGTCAAGGAATAACCAGCATGAAGGGGAAATAATTTGTTTTGAATATCTGCCATCCTATTAATTCACCTAGGCCTTCCGATGGGTCGTTTTTTGTGCCTTTGTGTCTCTAGAATCTTTTAATGAAAAACAAATTTTTTTGGCCGTGCCACATGGCTTGGGGATTTTAGTTCTCTGACAAGGGATCAAACCCTTGCCCCTTGTAGGGGAAGCATGGAGTCTTTACTACTGGGCTGCCAGGGAGGTCCCTTTTAATGAATATTTTTTAAAACATTTAATATTACTCAGCTGTAATTTAAATTTAGAGGAAAAGCTAACTGAAAATGTATGAAGTGCTGGCTCAGTCACTCCAAGGAAATACCAGATGAATTTTTTATGCTGTTTCCTCACTATTTTATATAGATTAAGTAGTATTTCATGAGCATTTGCTATCTCCATAGAAATTGGGATCACAATAATTGGAGTGAATTCTTCCTAAATTATATAATACAGAATTAGGATGTTAAAAGTATTGGCTTCCTGTTATTTAAAATTTTATGAGTGACTAGGAAATCTAGTTTTAATTTTCACATCAGTATTTATTAACCTCACAATTAACTAGGGCTAAAGAAATGAAATAGTTTCAAGAATTTACCACCCATTGAAGTAATATTTCCACAAATAAATTCACTGAAACAAAAATTCTTTAAACAAAAAGCTGAAAGGCAAAATAACCTTGTAAATTGTGCAAAACAGAACTTCTGAAGCCAGCCCATTTCTGTCCACCTGGTTTTGTTCTAAGTTCCTCTTTGTTCTTATCTGTTTGACAAAAGCACAGCATATCCTAGATGGAGTGGTAAAGTGTATATAATTATTTTTCTGCAGCCCTTCCCTTCCCAGTCTTTATCCTTAGTCTGTTACAGTATGTCCTTCCTATTCCTTTCTTTCCTAACCTCTATCAAAATGAAAAATAGATTCATTACATCAGTTGTTCATGGATACTAACAGTCTGATTAAACCTTAGTATGAATGAATTTTATGTGTCACCCGATATGTTAAACTGCTTATCTTAATACATAGTGAAAGATCCTCTCTATTAAAGAAATTTTTTGTATTAAGAACGTACAGGTGCTTGCTTTGATAGCACATATACTATTAATAAAATTGGAACAATACAGAGATTAGCATGGCCCCTGTGCAAGGATGACATGCAAAGTCATGAAGCATTCCATATTTTTGTGATGTAATTATCCTCTAATTAAAAATAAATATACAAAAAAGAGCATGCAAGAGAGAATATATATTTTGAAGGCATGGGAAGCTTAAAAATTACCCATGCATGTTTTCTTTTTTCTGGGTACCAGGGAACTTGGCCCTGACTGATAAGGCCTATTGCCAGGATTCTAGGGTGTTCGCCTTACATACAGTTCTACTTGTAGGCCTTCTTTAAGACTTCTCACTCTTCCCACTTTCCTTAAACTCCTGAGCAACATGCCCTTCTCCACTGTTCTTCATCTAAACCCAATTCTCCTTTCTCTATCTCTCTGCTTTGAGATTTCTCTTGAGTGTATTTTGTTTCTATATTTGATATTATCTCAATTAGTATTTATGATGTTTCTATACTATAAGTCTTACCAGATGTATTCAAAAACATTCTTATGTTTTCTGTATTCTTACTCTTCAAGACATTTTCTAAATTTTTGCTTCACTACACTGTTTTATTTTCAATATAAATAAAAGTCATAAATTGAAGCAGATATGCATGTACTTACTACAAATCAGGCACAGTGCTATTTAATTAGACAGATAAAAATGAGTAAGAGAGAGGGTGTGGAGAAAAGGGAACACTCTTGCACTGTTGGTGGGAATGTAAATTGATACAGCCACTATGGAAGATGGTATGGAGATCCCTTAAAAAACTAGGAGTAAAACTATCATATGACCCAGCCATCCCACTCCTAGGTATATACCTTGAGGAAGCCAGGGTTGAAAAAGACACATGTATCCCATTGTTCATTGCAGCACTATTTACAATAGTTAGAACATGGAAGCAACCTAGATGTCCATCGACAGATGAATGGATAAAGAAGTTGCGGTATATATACACAATGGAATATCACTCAGGCATAAAAAGGAATGCATTTGAGTCAGTTCTGATGAGGTGGATGAACCTAGAACCTGTTATACAGAATGAAGTGAGTCAGAAAGAGAAAGATAATTATCATATTCTAACACACATACATGGAATCTAGAAGAACGGTACTGAAGAACTTATTTACAGGGCAGCAGTGGAGAAACAGACATAGAGAATAGACTTATGGACACGGGGAGAGGGGAGGAGAGGGTGAGATGTATGGAGAGAGTAACATGGAAACTTACGTTACCATGTGTAAAATAGATAGCCAGCGGGAATTTGCTGATGGCTCAGGAACTCAAACGGGGGCTCTGTGTCAACCTAGGGGGTGGGATGGGGAGGGAGACGGGAGCGAGGTTCAAGGGGATGTATGTATACCTGTGGTTGATTCATGTTGAGGTTTGACAGAACAACAAAATTCTGTAAAGCAGTCAGTTACCCTTCAATAAAAAGATAAAAAGGAAAAAAATGAGCAAGAGAGAATTATTTCCCTCAAGGACCATTATCAGTAGCAACTGGCATTGAAACTATTTTATGGGAACACTATTCTGCTAGTGACTTATACATATTGTTTAGTTACTATTGGACGCTAAGTAGAAGTCACAATCTGTTGGTTTTCTAATTTACTGAGGAAAAAATACAGAAGCATTGTTTTCTTCCTGTCCTACTGCTGTTTCCACATTTCAAAGAGAATTATTTTAAATATTTTACTTTATTGAAAATAGGACAGATTTTATCCAAAGCACGTCCCCAGGTAGTAGGGATGCTCCCAGCAAGCTTGTGAGGAGGGTGTTTGTTGAAGGCATGTCTAGAGTTCTGGGATGGAGGTACTTAGGCAGTTTCGGGTAAGGAGCTATGTGGGAACAACAGGTATGGGCAGTTTCACCTTCCAGTCATGAGGATCACACTGCATCTTCTGACGCTTTAAGACAATTGGCTGTGGTAGCCCCGTTTCAACACCTGTTTATTTTCTCTGTAATTTATTTTCTTTAGAATTTATAAGTAAACTACAGAATTTTAAAATATATCAATTTCAGTAGCTTTTAAAGATACTAACAGTAGTCATTGGGAAATACAATGAAAACAGCCCATTTATAGGAGCAACAAAAATAAATTATATTAAAAGTAGACTTAATAAAATATGTGTAAGACTAATATATTTTTTAAAAACCTTTTTATTGTAAGGAAGAACACTGCTAGCACCCCAGAGCTCCTCATGGCACCACCCCCCTACAAATCAGCTCCCTTATTTTCCACTTTTACCATTGTTAGCACATACCCCTAAACATTAGCATTAATCTTACATGATGTTTCAACAGTATGGAAATGGAATCATATTCATTTGGGTCTGACTTCTTTTGTGCAGCATTGTATTTGTGTACTTGTTGGATATAGCCATAGTTTGTTCATTTTGATTGCACTCTAATTTCTGATTGTGTGAAACTCATCATTTTATCTGTTTTAGGCATTTGGGTTACTTCCAGTTTTTTTGTCATTCTTAGCAGTGAAGCTTGTGTATATACTTTTGGATATGTCTCCTGTGTGCGTGTATAGTCATGTTCTGTAGGTTGTATAACTAGGAGTGTTTTTTCAGGGTTCTGAGAGATGCATATCTTTGGCATTAGTAAGTGATGTAATTAACCACTGTGGTTGTACCAATTTGTTCTGCCACCGTCAGTGTTATGAGTGTTTGTCTGCTTTTCTCTGAATAATATCCCTTATTATTCTTGTTCTTGTGGTGGATGTGTATAGTTATCTTGGTTTTATTCCCTGATTACTAATAAAGTGAATGTTTTCTATTTTTCCAGAGTTTCAGGATGTGAATTTAGTCTCTTTGTAGTAAAATAAAAATAATTTTAAACTTACGTATAATGAAAATCAGTTGCATTATAACTAAGTTAATTTATTAAATAGAATCACTTGAAATACAGGGCTGATTTCTTTTTGTCGGTTTTTTTTTTTTTCCTGTCCACACTTATAAGAGGAATGTCTCTTGCTAATGAGCATTTCAGTTTTCTCACCCATGTTTGCTCAGTTGGATAAGAAGGCAGAGGAGTATTACTGAAGCGCAGTGTCCAATTAGGAAACAAGAGACTGTACCTCAAAGGGTGGAGGTGGGGGACTCTCAGACCAGCCACGCAGTTGCTGGATCTGTCTCCAATTCTAATGCTAAAATGTGTGGTATTTAACTTAAAAATTACAGTGCTTAACCTAAAATCTTTATAAGATGTTTCATAATTTGGATTTTTCTGCATAACCTGAGTTTGTGTGAGAAGAAGCAATCTTTATAGTAGAGAGTACTCTGTTATGTATTTTCATGAAACTAAACATTCTTAACGGCATTCTCATGAAATTATTTGGCTTCTGTTTTCCCTTTTTAATATATTTTGTCTTCTTTCTAGCACATAGATTTTCCTATACCGTGTCCGCTTAGAATGTTTGAGATGCTGGTGGTTCCTGAGCAGGAGTACCCTCTAGTCTGTGTCGGTGTCAGTAAAGGGAGAGACTTCAACCAGGTGGTTCGATTTGAAACAGTCAATCCAAATTCTACCTCTTCGTGGTTTACAGAATCAGGTTTGTGGTTTTTATTTAATTATTAAGGCCAGTGCATAGACTGGTTTTGTAAGTAATAAATTTACTATATTTTTCATCAGGCAAGTACAGTGCATAAAAATCCAGTCTTGAGTAACTTATTGAACTGGAAAAAGAGAAGATGACTTGCTTTGAAATAGCTAATTTGTTTGACACATTTAAAACATTCTGGTGGCTCCCAAACTTGAGTGTGTGTCAGAATCACTTGTCTGGGTCCCACCCCCAAGTTTTTCACTCAGTAGATCTGGGTGGGGCTTGAGAATTTTCAGTGTGTAAGTTCCCAGGATGTTGACGATGTTGATACAGGGACCACAAGTGGAGAACCACACATATATATACAAACCTTGTTGTAGTGCAAGTTGTATCCGACTGTTTGGGACCCCGTGAACTGCAGCACACCAGCCTTCTCTGTCTGTCACTTACCTCCCTGAGTTTCCTCAAACTCATGCCCATTGAGTCAGTGATGCCATCCAACCATCTCATCCTCTGTCACCCGTTCTCCTCTTGCCCTCAGTTTTTCCCAGCATCAGGGTCGTTCCTAATGAATCGGCTGTTCGCGTCAGGTGGCCAAAGTATTGGAGCTTCAGCATCAGTCCTTCCAATGAGTTATTCAGGGTTGATTTCCTTTAGGATGGACTGGTTTGATCTCCTTGCAGTCCAGGGGACTCTCAAGATTCTCCTCCAGCATCACAGTTCAAAAGCATCAATTCTTCAGCACTCAGCCTTCCTTATGATCCAACTCTCACATTCACATATGACTGGTGGAAAAACCATAGCTTTGACTATATGGACCTTTGTCAGCAAAATGATGTCTCTGCTTTTTAAAACACTGTCTAGGTTTGACACAGCTATTCTTCCAAGGAGCAAGCATCTTTTAATTTCATGGCCACAGTCACTGTCCACATTGATTTTGGAACCCAGGAAAATGAAACCTGACACTGTTTGCACATTTTTCCCATTTATTTGCCATAAAGTGATAGGACCATATGCCATGATCTTAGTTTTTTTAATGTTGAGGTTTAAGCCAGCTTTTTTACTATGCTTTTTCACCTTCATCAAGAGGCTAATAGAAAAGCTGATTTATATAAAAAGGAAAAGCTGCATTAAGTATATTTTCCAGTATATTTTTATAATTGATACACAGGTACTACCTGGGAACTTTAATAAATATGTTTAATGATTTGTAATTAGGATACAAATTATTAAGTAAATAATAAAGCACCTCCAAAGTGTTGAAGGTGCTTGAAAATAATTCTTTTATATAATTTATTCCCACAATGCCCAGTTGTAGCAGATTTCTTCCTTCATAGCTTGTACCTTAGGAAATAATAGCTCCAATTAATGAGTTTTTTACAGAAATTTGTTCATAGTTTGAAACCCTCAGTTGCATTGTTGCAGTCCATACACATTGGCAAAACTTGGCTTTGGTGGTAAATAAATCTGATTAAACTGTTACACTTTAAATAAAACATGACCTTAAAGGTCTTTTTGTTTTTAAAACACTGTGTTTGTTATGAAGCTCCTTTTGTGTTTTTGCCTAAAGAATGACATTGTACAATGTTTGGCTGTAAAATAGGCATGGCTATTTTTGAAGGTAATTTTTAAAGGTCTTGCAAAGGCCCTTTGCTCAGAGTCTTTGGCAACTTAGAGAAGTGTTAAAGAACCAACTTGCCAATAAATATTGATTAGTCAGGAGTTTGTTGGAAGCCTGAAAGTGTTCATAAAAGGAAAAAAATTAAGAGACGGAGGTTTTTGGCATTGAAAAAAAATGATCACACATTTAGACACATTCAACAGAAGTCTAAAGACAGTTTCATGGCTGCTGAAGCCCAGGGAATTTGGAACAGCTTTCCATTGAAGGAAAGCATGGCCTGCCCTTGGCAACATTATGTGGCTTCTCTTTGGCTTCCTCAAATTCTCTTGTTAAATTCTCCCTTTAGACAGTATGTACCCTTTCAGACACAGGGTTAACTCCTGCTTTCTAATTTCTTCCCTTCTATTGTTGGTTGACTAATATTTTATTTAGTGAATTTCAGTTGTCTTATTTTTCCCAACCATTTTAACTTTAAATCCTTTTCTACTAATTGTTTAATGAAGGGCCTTTCATTTCCTGACACAAGAGTTTTATCACCTTCCATCCCATGAACTTTTGATTGCTTATCTTAGCATAATGAAATCCCTTTATTAGAAGTTAAATACAACAGATATAATTCATTTCTGATTTTGAGATGATGAGGTTCAGTAAGAGGGAGAAAGTATGTTTAAGGTTTTGTATGAGCTGAAATTATAAGCTGTGGTTTCCTAAACTCTGCTGCAATGTGGAATCCACTTGAGAAGATTTTAACACTCTTGATATATCAAGTCATACACACATACCCCCATTTAAATTAGAATATCTGGAGGTGGCAGCTGGACATCAGTAGACCTCCAGATGACTTCAGTGTTTGGAAACTAATTATTATAATCAATTTGTAAATCTCATTTTCCTGGCTTTCTATCTAGTAATGCTAGACTGACTTCTTGACTAATTTTCACCAAATGTGTAAGAGTTACAAAGATCTGGTTGGCCTGATTTACAGGAGGCCTGTTCCATATCCTTCCAACCCTGGCTAGTCACAGAATATGTGTGAAAGTCTGAACTACAGCTGCCCTTGGATTTATTAAGATTCTAAATACTGTGGGAAGTAAAAAACTAGACTGATAGACTAGACTTAAGAACCACACTCCAGAAACAAAGGCCTGTAGCTCAACAGTTTTAGCTTTGATATTCGTACAAAGTTTGGGATATCTTACTTCTCACTTCCTGGAAAACTAAGTCATTTAAATGTTTTAGGTTTCTTAGAACTTGGATAAATCATTATTATAAAAATAATGCCTCTGCATTTTTATGGTGCTTCATACTTCTGAAAATATGTCAGTATTTTTTTAACTCATTTGTATTCAAAGTGATTAACTCTGATACATTCATTCAGTAAATATTTATTGCATGTTCTAGGCACCACATATAATGATGTATGAAGCACAACCCTTGGTCTTCTGAGCTTAAAATCCAAAATTAATCATTGCCATAGTATAGAAGATTGGACTCCTAATCTCACATATGAATAGGATAGTGGCATCACCGGTAGCAATGACGATAGCTAACCCTCCATTAAGCAGTCTCTCAGTTTAGCTCTCGTGTCAGAGTTTGAACCCAAACCCACCTGAGTCAACCACTGCATGTGTATGACTAAAAATATATACCTATTTCAAATTCAGTTATATTCAGAATTCTTTTTTTAATGTCTCTGTGCTTTAAATATTACTGTTTCCTGTAAGTTTTATCAAGTTTGTTTGTGTTGTAGATACCCCACAGACAAGTGTTACTCACGTAACGCAACTGGAGAGAGATACCATTCTTGTATGCTTGGACTGTAAGTTTTTGTTTATGAATATCCTTATCTTAATAAGATTTCTTTTATCTTAGTTTCTGAGTGACTTTTTTCCATTATAGGTTGTATAAAAATAGTAAATCTCCAAGGAAGATTAAAATCTAGCAGAAAATTATCATCCGAACTCACCTTTGATTTCCAGATTGAATCAATAGGTAAGTCAGAGTTTTGTGTTTCTTGTTTGATTGCATTATCAGCTGCTTAGAATAATTTGTCCAATAGTTATTTGAAATTATAAAAA
Source organism: Cervus elaphus (assembly GCF_910594005.1). Classification (NCBI taxonomy): domain Eukaryota; kingdom Metazoa; phylum Chordata; class Mammalia; order Artiodactyla; family Cervidae; genus Cervus; species Cervus elaphus. The sequence goes on from NC_057825.1 coordinate 81,868,774, forward strand.
TATATTACTAAGGACTCATTTTTTAAAATATAGGATATAATGAATATGAGGTGTCAGTCTTTGCTTTTACATATTCCCTAAAATAGTTTAGCAACTTTGATATAATCGATAAATAATGTTGTCTTCCCTACAGATTGGGCATTTTCAAAATAAATAATTAAATATTGTTATTCATAACCTAGTTATGAATTTCCATTTTCTTTAGACTCCTGTAGAGTTTCCCAATAAGTGCTTTACAGTTGAGTATAATCTATTATTTTTGCTGTTGTATCTACTGATCACAGATCTTAAGCATGTGGAATTTCCTTCTTGCTATTTTTACATTATGCTTGGTAAGAATTTTTTCTGGAAAAAGATTTCTTACAGAATCAGTATTCTAAAATGATTGCATTCAGGAAAAATAAGGTTAAATGACCATAATAGAGAGAATGCTGATGAACATGATTCGGTAGTTAATTTAGCTGTACACTGGTTTTTCTGGTGTCCTTTATCAGTAAAGATCCTTGCATGTATATGCATTAGCAGAAGGTAAGGGCCAAGGGCAGATAGTTCATTTGTCTTTCTTAGTCCTATTTTTAATCTTTCTCCAAGTTAGAATGCCTCTCTCCAACAAGCAGACACTGATGATAATAAGTCAGTCAGTTTTGAGGGACATCTGCTCAGAATGTTCAAATGGAATCCATACTTTAAAACGCATGGCCAGGTCAAAAAAAAAAAAAGACAAAGAACAGAAACTCAAACTGATACACCCTCATGAGTGGTAAAGAAAACTAGCGGTGTCCCACAGAAGATGGGGAACCAGAGCCAGGCATGTTGTTTGAAGCACCTACTAATTAAGACTCCCCACATAAGGCCTGGTGGCTTTATAGGGGATTTTTATCCGCTGTTAAAAGAAGGAATAGTCCCTTTCCTATATACAAACTGCTTCAGGCTGTAGACAAGAAAGGAATGCAGAATAAATCAGTAACACTCACTTCAGTTCAGTCGCTCAGTCATGTCTGACTCTTTGTGACCCCAAGGAGTACAGCACACCAGTTTCCCTGTCCATCACCAACTCCTGGAGCTTGCTCAAACTCATTTAGCACTGTTGATAGTGAAATCAGTTAAATTACACAGACAACAAAGTTTCCCAATCTCATGAAAACAAATTTTGGAAAATTTATATAAAATACTAGCAAATAGAATTCCGTATAATCAAATAGTAGACTTTATCTCAGAAAAGCAAAGGTAGTTCAGCAGCAGACAATTTATTTATGTATAGCACATTAAAGGCAAGAAGTTATGTAACTCTTCAGCAGATGTGCAAAAAGCATTGGGTAAAATCTAAGTCATTCTTGGTTTTTTAAAAAGACAACTTTTTAGAAATTAACAGTAGAAGGAAATGTCCTTCATATAGTACAGCCTATTAAAAATATTGTTTAATGGTTAAACTGATTCCCATTAAATTAGCTAATGAGCTAGGGAGGTTTGCTATCATCATATTACAACACAGTCTCATTAGACTATGAAAAGGGAACTATGAGAATTAGAAAGAAATAAGCAAATACCCTTTTTTGCTGATGGTATGATTATCTACTAGAGTATACAACTCTATTAGAACCAATAAGAAAATTCAAAATTGCTAGATTTGAATAACATAGATGGATAGCTTTCTGACATGCCAGTAAGATGCATAGGAATAAATGTAGTCAAACATGTGTAAGATCATTACCTAGGAAATTCCAAGTTATCTTTTAAAAGCATAAAAGAAGATTTGAACAAATGAACTACACCGTGTTGATGTATAGGAAGACTGAAAATGGGAAAGATGTTAGTTCACAAATTAATCCACTCATGCAATGCATTTGCAGTAAAAAAAAACCCCAGTAAGGTATTCTTGTGCCACTTGATAAGATGATCTTAAAATTCATAAGGATAAGCCAAAAGCCAAGAATAGTAAAATAAATTTTGATGAACACTTGCCCTCCTTGATGCTGAAACTTACTCTGAAGCCATAGTGATTAAGACAGTGTGGGCTCAACACAGGGATACATGGAAGACTGGAACAGAAGGCTCAGAAGTAGACCTACGTGTAATTGGGTATTTACATCATATGTCAGTGGGGAAATGATGTTTGGTTCAACAGATGATGCCAGGACAATTTGTTACCTGTGGGAAACAAATTAAGATTCTTCACTGAATATACACCAAAATACATATTAAATATTTTTTTTTTAATTTTTTTATTAGTTGGAGGCTAATTACTTCACAACATTTCAGTGGGTTTTGTCATACATTGATATGAATCAGCCATAGATTTACACTTATTCCCCATCCCGATCCCCCCTCTCATCTCCCTCTCCACCCGATTCCTCTGGGTCTTCCCAGTGCACCAGGCCGGAGCACTTGTCTCATGCATCCCACCTGGGCTGGTGATCTGTTTCACCATAGATAGTATACATGCTGTTCTTTTGAAACATCCCACCCTCACCTTCTCCCACAGAGTTCAAAAGTCTGTTCTGTATTTCTGTGTCTCTTTTTCTGTTTTGCATATAGGGTTATCGTTACCATCTTTCTAAATTCCATATATATGTGTTAGTATGCTGTAATGTTCTTTATCTTTCTGGCTTACTTCACTCTGTATAAGGGGCTCCAGTTTCATCCATCTCATTAGGACTGGTTCAAATGAATTCTTTTTGACGGCTGAGTAAAATTCCATGGTGTATATGTGCCACAGCTTCCTTATCCATTCATCTGCTGATGGGCATCTAGGTTGCTTCCATGTCCTGGCTATTATAAACAGTGCTGCGATGAACATTGGGGTGCATGTGTCTCTTTCAGATCTGGTTTCCTCAGTGTGTATGCCCAGAAGTGGTATTGCTGGGTCATATGGCAGTTCTATTTCCAGTTTTTTAAGGAATCTCCACACTGTTCTCCATAGTGGCTGTACTAGTTTGCATTCCCACCAACAGTGTAAGAGGGTTCCCTTTTCTCCACACCCTCTCCAGCATTTATTGCTTGTAGACTTTTGGATAGCAGCCATCCTGACTGGTGTGTAATGGTACCTCATTGTGGTTTTGATTTGCATTTCTCTAATAATGAGTGATGTTGAGCACCTTTTCATGTGTTTGTTAGCCATCTGTATGTCTTCTTTGGAGAAATGTCTGTTTAGTTCTCTGGCCCATTTTTTGATTGGGTCATTTATTTTTCTGGAATTGAGCTTCAGGAGTTGCTTGTATATTTTTGAGATTAATCCTTTGTCTGTTTCTTCATTTGCTATTATTTTCTCCCAATCTGACGGCTGTCTTTTCACCTTACTTATAGTTTCTTTTGTAGTGCAAAAGCTTTTAAGTTTCATTAGATCCCATTTGTTTAGTTTTGCTTTTATTTCCAATATTCTGGGAGGTGGGTCATAGAGGATCTTGCTGTGATTTATGTCAGAGAGTGTTTTGCCTATGTTCTCCTCTAGGAGTTTTATAGTTTCTGGTCTTACATTTAGATCTTTAATCCATTTTGAGTTTATTTTTGTGTATGGTGTTAGAAAGTGTTCTAGTTTCATTCTTTTGCAAGTGGTTGACCAGTTTTCCCAGCACCACTTGTTAAAGAGGTTGTCTTTTTTCCATTGTATATCCTTGCCTCCTTTGTCAAAGATAAGGTGTCCATAGGTTCGTGGATTTATCTCTGGGCTTTCTATTCTGTTCCATTGGTCTATATTTCTGTCTTTGTGCCAGTACCACACTGTCTTGATGACTGTGGCTTTGTAGTAGAGTCTGAAGTCAGGCAGGTTGATTCCTCCAGTTCCATTCTTCTTTCTCAAGATTACTTTGGCTATTCGAGGTTTTTTGTATTTCCATACAAATTGTGAAATTCTTTGGTCTAGTTCTGTGAAAAATACCGTTGGTAGCTTGATAGGGATTGCATTGAATCTATAGATTGCTTTGGGTAGAATAGCCATTTTGACAATATTGATTCTTCCAATCCATGAACACGGTATGTTTCTCCATCTGTTTGTGTCCTCTTTGATTTCTTTCATCAGTGTTTTATAGTTTTCTATGTATAGGTCTTTTGTTTCTTTAGGTAGATATACTCCTAAGTATTTTATTCTTTTTGTTGCAATGGTGAATGGTATTGTTTCCTTAATTTCTCTTTCTGTTTTTTCATTGTTAGTATATAGGAATGCAAGGGATTTCTGTGTGTTAATTTTATATCCTGCAACTTTACTATATTCATTGATTAGTTCTAGTAATTTTCTGGTAGAGTCTTTAGGGTTTTCTATATAGAGGATCATGTCATCTGCAAACAGTGAGAGTTTCACTTCTTCTTTTCCTATCTGGATTCCTTTTACTTCTTTTTCTGCTCTGATTGCTGTGGCCAAAACTTCCAACACTATGTTGAACAGTAGTGGTGAGAGTGGGCACCCTTGTCTTGTTCCTGATTTCAGGGGAAATGCTTTCAATTTTTCACCATTGAGGGTGATGCTTGCTGTGGGTTTGTCATATATAGCTTTTATTATGTTGAGGTATGTTCCTTCTATTCCTGCTTTCTGGAGAGTTTTAATCATAAATGAGTGTTGAATTTTGTCAAAGGCTTTCTCTGCATCTATTGAGATAATCATATGGTTTTTATCTTTCAATTTGTTAATGTGGTGTATTACATTGATTGATTTGCGGATATTGAAGAATCCTTGCATTCCTGGGATAAAGCCCACTTGGTCATGGTGTATGATTTTTTTAATATGTTGTTGGATTCTGTTTGCTAGAATTTTGTTAAGGATTTTTGCATCTATGTTCATCAGTGATATTGGCCTGTAGTTTTCTTTTTTTGTGGCATCTTTGTCAGGTTTTGGAATTAGGGTGATGGTGGCCTCATAGAATGAGTTTGGAAGTTTACCTTCTTCTGCAATTTTCTGGAAGAGTTTGAGTAAGGTAGGTGTTAGCTCTTCTCTAAATTTTTGGTAGAATTCAGCTGTGAAGCCATCTGGTCCTGGGCTTTTGTTTGCTGGAAGATTTTTGATTACAGTTTCGATTTCCTTGCTTGTGATGGGTCTGTTAAGATCTTCTATTTCTTCCTGGTTCAGTTTTGGAAAGTTATACTTTTCTAAGAATTTGTCCATTTCATCCAAGTTGTCCATTTTATTGGCATAGAGCTGCTGGTAGTAGTCTCTTATGATCCTTTGTATTTCAGTGTTGTCTGTTGTGATCTCTCCATTTTCATTTCTAATTTTGTTAATTTGGTTCTTCTCTCTTTGTTTCTTAATGAGTCTTGCTAATGGTTTGTCAATTTTGTTTATTTTTTCAAAAAACCAGCTTTTAGCTTTGTTGATTTTTGCTATGGTCTCTTTAGTTTCTATTGCATTTATTTCTGCCTTAATTTTTAAGATTTCTTTCCTTCTGCTAACCCTGGGGTTCTTCATTTCTTCCTTCTCTAATTGCTTTAGGTGTAGAGTTAGGTTATTTATTTGGCTTTTTTCTTGTTTCTTGATGTAAGCCTGTAATGCTATGAACCTTCCCCTTAGCACTGCTTTTACAGTGTCCCATAGGTTTTGGGTTGTTGTGTTTTCATTTTCATTCATTTCTATACATATTTTGATTTCTTTTTTGATTTCTTCTATGATTTGTTGGTTATTCAGAAGCGTGTTATTTAGCCTCCAGGTGTTTGAATTTTTAACAATTTTTTTCCTGTAATTGAGATCTAATCTTACTGCACTGTGGTCAGAAAAGATGACTGGAATGATTTCAATTTTTTTGAATTTTCCAAGACTAGATTTATGGCCCAGGATGTGATCTATTCTGGAGAAGGTTCCGTGTGCACTTGAGAAAAAGGTGAAGTTGCTTGTTTTGGGGTGAAATGTCCTATAGATATCAATTAGGTCTAGCTGGTCCATTGTGTCATTTAAAGTTTGTGTTTCCTTGTTAATTTTCTGTTTAGTTGATCTATCCATAGTTGTGAGTGGGGTATTAAAGTCTCCCACTATTATTGTGTTACTATTAATTTCCTCTTTCATACTCGTTAGTGTTTGCCGTACATACTGCGGTGCTCCTATGTTGGGTGCATATATATTTATAATTGTTATATCTTCTTCTTGGATTGATCCTTTGATCATTATGTAGTGTCCTTCTTTGTCTCTTTTCACAGCTTTTATTTGAAAGTCTATTTTATCTGATATGAGTATTGCGACTCCTGCTTTCTTTTGGTCTCCATTTGCATGAAATAATTTTTTCCAGCCCTTCACTTTTAGTCTGTATGTGTCTCTTGTTTTGAGGTGGGTCTCTTGTAGACAGCATATATGGGGGTCTTGTTTTTGTATCCATTCAGCCAATCTTTGTCTTTTGGTTGGGGCATTCAACCCATTTACATTTAAGGTAATTATTGATAGGTGTGGTCCCGTTGCCATTTACTTTGTTGTTTTGGGTTCACGTTTATACAACCTTTCTGCATTTCCTGTCTAGAGAAGATCCTTTAGCATTTGTTGAAGAGCTGGTTTGGTGGTGCTGAATTCTCTCAGCTTTTGCTTATCTGTAAAGCTTTTGAGTTCTCCTTCATATCTGAATGAGATCCTTGCTGGATACAGTAATCTAGGTTGTAGGTTATTCTCTTTCATTACTTTCAGGACGTCCTGCCATTCCCTTCTGGCCTGGAGGGTTTCTATTGATAGGTCAGCTGTTATCCTTATGGGAATCCCTTTGTGTGTTATTTGTTGTTTTTCCCTTGCTGCTTTTAATATTTGTTCTTTGTGTTTGATCTTTGTTAGTTTGATTAATATGTGTCTTGGGGTGTTTCGCCTTGGGTTTATCCTGTTTGGGACTCTCTGGGTTTCTTGGACTTGGGTGGCTATTTCCTTCCCCATTTTAGGGAAGTTTTCAGCTATTATCTCCTCGAGTATTTTCTCATGGCCTTTCTTTTTGTCTTCTTCTTCTGGAACTCCTATGATTCGAATGTTGGGGTGTTTCACAGTGTCCCAGAGGTCCCTGAGGTTGTCCTCATTTCTTTTGATCCTTTTTTCTTTTTTCCTCTCTGCTTCATTTATTTCCACCATTTTATCTTCTACCTCACTTATCCTATCTTCTGCCTCCGTTATTCTACTCTTGGTTCCCTCCAAAGTGTTTTTGATCTCATTCATTGTATTGTTCATTTTTAATTGACTCTTTTTTATTTCTTCTAGGTCTTTATTAAACAATTCTTGTATCTTTTCAATCTTTGTCTCCAGGCTATTTATCTGTAACTCCATTTTGTTTTCAAGATTTTGGATCATTTTTATTATCATTATTCTAAATTCTTTTTCAGGTAGATTCCCTATCTCCTCCTCTTTTGTTTGACTTGGTGGGCATTTTTCATGTTCCTTTACCTGTTGGGCATTTCTTTGCCTTTTCATCTTGTTTAGATTGCTGTGTCTGGAGTGGACTTTCTGTATTCTGGAGGTCTGTGGTTCCTTTTTATTGTGGAGGATTTACCCAGTGGGTGGGGCTAGACGATTGGCTTGTCAAGGTTTCCCGGTTAGGGAAGCTTGCGTCAGTGTACTGGTGCGTGGAACTTGATTTCTTCTTTTTGGAGAGCAATGGAGTGCCCAGTAATGAGTTTTGAGATGGGTCTATGTGTTAGGTGTCACCTTGGGCAGCCTGTATGTTGACATTCGGGGCTATGTTCCTGTGTTGCTGGAGAATTTGCGTGGTATGTCTTGCTCTAAAACTTACTGGCTCTTGGGTGGTGGTTGGTTTCAGTGTAGGTATGGAGGCTTTTGGACGGTCACTTATTACTTAAAGTTCCATGTAGTCAGGAGTTTTCTGGTGTTCTCAGGTTTTGGGCTTAAGTTTCCTGCCTCTGGATTTCAGTTTTATTCTTCCTGTAGTCTCAGGACTTCTCCAACTATACAGCACTGATAATAAAACTTCTAGGTTAATGGCGAAAAGATTCTCCCCTGTTAGGGACACCCAGAGAGGTTCACAGAGTTACATGAACAGGAGAAAAGGGAGGAGGGAGATAGAGATGAGCAGGAGGAGAAAAAGGGGGACTCAAGAGGAGAGAGACAGATCTACGCAGCTGTCTGTTCCCAGAGTGTTCTCCGTATCTCAGACACCTACAAGGATTCACAGAATTGGATTGGGAAGAGAAGGGGAAAGGAGGAAATAGAGGTGTTCTGAGGTAGAAAACAGAGAGTCAAGATTGGGAGAGAATAATCTTCGGTTTAAAGATAGGGCTTCTCTTTTTTTTTTTTTTGGTAAGGTTATAGTGTAGTGAAAATGAAAATGAAGAGTAGTAGAGGAATACTAGAGGACTTTAAAAGAAATAAGAGAAAAAGAAAAATAGAAAATAAAAGAGAAAACGGAAAGAAAAAAAAGAAGAAAAAAGAAAAAAAAGAAAAAGAAAAAAAAGAAAAAAAAAACAAAAAAAGAAAGAAAAAAAAATTATTTTTTTCCCCTGATTAAAAAAATCGTAAAAATCTATGTAAATGAAAGTTAAGGAGTAATGGGGGAGTAATAGGGAATTTTAAAGGAAAATAAAAGAGAAAAAATAAAAAAGAAAAAATATAAAAAGAAAAAAAATTTTTTTTTTTTTTTTTTTTCCTTACTTAGAAAAAAAAAAGTAAAAATATATCTAGGAGTTTCTCTGGAGCTGCTGCGGTCAGTGTGGGTTCGGCTCAGTTTCAGATAGCTCCTCGTTCCAGCTTACACTTCTCGATATCTACAGGGCCCTTCCGGTGAAGTCGGTGTTTTCTACAGGGATTTTAATCTGTTGCACCAGTCCCTTCTGAAGCGGTTCCCTTTGTTTATTTGGCTTCTGTTTGCCGGTCTCTTCAGAGCCTCATTTCCGCCCTGACACAGGCGGGCGGAGGTGGACTCTTATTCAGTTAGCTAGTTCCGTTGCGCTGCTGGGAGGGGCTGACGCTGCGGGGATGGGCTGGCGCTGCGGGGCGGGGCTGACGCTGCGGGGAGGGGCTAGCCCTGCAGGGGCGGGCTGGCGCTGCCGGGAGGGGCTGACGCTGCTTTCTCCGTCTGCGCTGCTCAGGCTCCCGGCTGTTCTATATGGAGCGCGCCCGCGCTGCGCTAGGTTCCAGCCCTCGGGTGTTACACAAAAGCGCGGAAGGAAAAGCTGCGCCTGCTCTCTGTGCCTTCCCCGTCAGAGCGGTCCAGGCAGCGAGGGGCTTGATGGGCGCACTATCCCCAGGTGTGGCGCACTCACTCCCTTCCGCGGACCCAGTCTCAGTTTCCGCTGGCGCCAGTCGGGTGCGCGCGCCTTCCGCCCTCCGCGTCCCCAGCCCCAGTCCCCGCCCGCGCCGGTCGGGTGCCTGCGCCCTGTGTCTCGCCGCGACCTTCCCCTCCCCCCTGCCTCCTGCCTCCGGCAGGGCTGGGCCGGTCCGCAGCCTGCGACCTCTTCTTGGGACTTTCTCCGTCCCTTTGTTCTGCGAACGGCCGGCAGTGTGTTCCGGCCGGTTAATTTTCTCTCTTTTGGTCTCCCACAGTTCAAGTTGGCACCTCACAGAAGCTCCCTCCGATTGTCCTCAGGGCACTCAGGCCCAGACCCTAGCCCAAGCAAGGCCGCCTAAGACTCCCTTCCCGGGACGGATCTCCGTCCTTAGCTCTTTTGTCTCACTTTTTATCTTTTATATTTTGTCCTACCTCCTTTCGAAGACAATGGTCTGCTTTTCTGGGCGCCTGATGACCTCAGCTAGCGATCAGAAGTTGTTTTGTGAGGTTTGCTCTGCATTCAGTTATTCTTTTGATGAATTTGTAGGAGAGAAAGTGGTCTCCCCGTCCTACTCCTCCGCCATCTTGGCTCCTCCCATCCATATTAAATATTTAAATACAGAAAGCAAAACTAGAATTTTTAGAAGGCACATATCCCAGTAATTCTATTTCTAGGTATCCACTCCAGAGACAATTTTGCACATGTACGTAGGGAGAGGTACAAGAACGTTTAGGGCTTTCCAGATGGTGCTAGTGGTAAAGAGCCTGCCTGCCAGTGCAGGAAGCATAAGAGACATGGCTTCGATCCCTGGGTTGGAGAGACCCCTGGAGGAGGGCATGGGAACCCACTCCAGTGTTCTTGCTTGGAGAATCCCATGGACAGAGGAGCCTGGCGGGCTATAACCCATAGGGTCTCACAGAGTCGGACACAACTGAAATGGCTTAGTACGCACACATGCACAAGAGTGTTTATTGCAGCATTGTTTGTAATAACAAAAAAAAAAAATTAGAAGCATCATTTGGTTCCTCACACTAAATATATGAAAGTTGGAAACATACAATATAAAGTTCACTGATCATGTGAACTCACTGTGTTCTAATAGTAAAAATATGCATGAGAACAACAGATACCAAATATGTACGGTGGTTATCTCAGGGAGGGAGGAAGGAAGGGTTAATGGAACTAGAGGAGGAGTATATAGGGATGCTGGCAGTATTCGTTTTTATTTAAAACAAGGAACAAATATGGGAAAATGTTAGGATTTAAGTGTTGAATGGCAGATACATGTGTTTTTGTGTCATTCTCCTATTTTTCTATATGTTTCAAATATTTTCGCAAAACAAAACTTCCTAAAGCAAAAAATACTTTCAGTGAATTTTCTTTTTCTTGCCAAAATATGAATCAGTTCAATAAAGTATTTATGCTGTTTAGTTTATACTGTGTAGTATGTGGTGTGGTAAAGATGCCATTATAAATCTGGAATGACTAACAGTTGTTAATTGAAATATTGTTATTCAAGGGAGAAAGAGGGGTGAAATGATGCTTATTGGTTGAACTTCTGTACCATTAACAGTAACTGAGCTGTTCTTGCATGTTAGTTTGCCTACAAGACAGCGTGCTAGCTTTCTGGAAACATGGAATGCAAGGTAGAAGTTTTAGATCTAATGAGGTAAGTGATCTTTTTTAAAATTACAACCATTAAATAATCCTGAACTTTGGAAAATTCCTGATTGGTGCAACAAAATTATATTTTCTGTATTCCATTTAGTGATAAAATCAAGAGCACATACTTTATAGCCCCCCCTCTCTGTCCATTAAGTCAAACAAGTTCAGTGCATTATTTTTTTGTGCTTCCAGATAAGCACCCTTATATTCAGAACAGGAGCTTCCTAAATATTGCTAAAAGTGAGCCAGCTCTGATGTTCTTTCAACTTTCCCAGACCATCACCTGGAGCAAGAGTGCAGATGCGGGCTCGCTGTGTCCCCGAAGCACCTTTTCTACTTTGTATTTCAGAAAAATGACCAGTGTAGGCTCCAAGTAAAGGGTTTCCCTGGAAGTCAACTCGCCTCCTGTTTCTGGTACCCTTATCTCGCTATCCTTCCTTCCTTAATTTAACTCCAAGTCATATGATGTATTCAATTCAGTTCATCATTTATGCCAGAAAGTGCTGGGGTTACAACATGAGCAAGACTTGGTACTTGTCCCTTAAAATATTACAGGCAAGTAAAATCATCCTGAGTTCTTTCAGTAATCCCATGCCAGTCTCAATAGTATGACTTATACTTGAGCACTGGAGGGAAAGGAAAACATTAGGTGCCTTGAGTAAGAAAATAGCTTATTTGTGTTTTAAACTGTTACACATTAAGCTCAGAGCATTTCTCCTGACCAGTAAACAGTACTGGTAGGATGATCATGAGTGTGGGTTTCAGAGAAGATCCTGGGATTTAGTCTCAGTTTTCCTCTTCAGTAACTGTGACCTTGGCACTTCACTTCACTTCTCTTTGCCTGTATTTTTTCATCTGTGAATTGAGGATAACAGTATAGTACTTACCTCATAGGGTTGCTAAGATTAAATGAAAGGAAATAAGTAATGTGCTTGGCATAATGCCTAGCCTATAGTAAGTATTCAAGACAGGTGGCTGCCAGTGTGTTTCTAGGAGTTATTGCCACAAGAGGACTCAAGAGGAAGATTTTTTTTTTTAATCACCTGAGGGAATGGAACCTAGAGATAAGAATAGTCAACAGCTAATAAACACTAGACAGAGAAAGAAAAGCATTGTAGGCTGGATAGAAGAGAATGGTTTAAAAAAAAAATCAGTTTGTCCCAAAATATCCTGAGGTACTTTTTCAGACTGCTTAGATACCCCTTACTAAATACAACCCCTCCGAAAATGGTCTGTCCTTTAAGTAGGCAAATCCCAAAATGCATTGACAATCGGTAATGATGAACTGCTACTATTGAAGTGAGCATGTTAGATCCTTCAGCGTGCTGAGTTACAAAAGAAGTCAAGAATCACTGCTGTTTCCAGAATAATTTTATTTTCAAAATCAAATTGTTTTTTTCAGCCTACCAGATTTGGGGGAGAGGCTACTGCCATTATAATTGGGAATGTTTTGCATTTAATAAGCAATAAACAGTGGGTTTATCTTTCTCCTGTAGACTTATTCTCAACTCCCCAACTGGTGCTTGGTCACACTGAGGACTTCTTTAAAGATGTATGCCATCAGAAAATATTATTTCAGGAGACTGGGAAAGAAATGGGAAAGAGAATTGTTATCTACTGAGCATTTCCTTAACTAGGCATTAAACCCACTAATACTTAAAAGAATATGCAAGATACCACTGAAAGGTAGATACTGTCTGTCCCTTTTGGCAGAAGATAAACTACTTCCAACAAGTTACATACCTTTTGCAGTTGTCACTACTAGTCGGTGGGAGAACTGGGACTGAAACTGGAATCATGAGTTTGTCCCGTCACACCACACTGCAGCCTCTTAAGTGGAAGGACCAGATACAAGTGCCTTACTGCTGCGAGAGCCTTGCTGTTAGCATTAGGGTAACTGATAAGAGGTTTCTGATAAATAAAATGGACTAGGTGCTTTGCTTTTAAATTTTTCCCTGGGAGCCTATATTCCAGGCAAATGGTTTACTACGCTCATGTTTTATGATTGATTCAAAATCAGCCATATTTTTCCTAGACTAACAAATGGACAACATACCTGTGCGCTGACTTAAGAAAGTTAATGGTCATACAGGGGTTCTGTTTCCATCTTAGGAATTATATTTCTTTTCTATAGAGTTATAAATTAAATGCCCATAAAAAATTCTTCATCTTTCATTTCAGAAGTTAAATTGGTATTTTCCTTGAACAGGTAACACAAGAAATTTCAGATAGCACAAGAATTTTCAGACTACTTGGATCTGACAGGTAGGAAAAGTGGTTGTATTAAATACATAGTTCTAAACATGTTTTATAAATCCAACATAAAACTAGCTTCTTTTTCAAGAGAACTGGAATTTCTGCAGTAATATATTCATTATTATATTTTTCATGCTATAAGTATTCACAGAAAGTTATGAAGCCTTTGACAATGAGCCTGATCTTCCAAGTAACAGGAATACATAGATGTTGTCAGTACTAGTTTTGCATTAAACATAATATCTCAAATATGATTTACAACACAAGAAAGAAGAAATACCATATGCTAGCAAACAGAAAAGTTTTTAGTTATAGTACCAAATAGGATTTGGGGTTCTATTTTGATTTATTTTCTGACTCTTGAACTACACATTGTTTTTAGAATTCATAATAAGAATTAAGTTTCCCCTACTGATTCCTAGTTATAGTTTTACCCCCTCTGGCTCTTAGAACCACACTGGCTTAAAAGAGAGTGGCGGGCAGCAAAATTACTTCGCAGAGCTAGAACTGCCTCTTTAATCATAGTGATTTGCAAATGATTTCTGCCCACATAGCAAATAAGCAGCATTTATTAGAGGCATATGATAAAGAAGCAATGGAAAATTTTTCTGGTAACATTAGTTTGTAAGAATAACTTTGTTTTGTTATATGTTTTTTATGTGTTTGTTTACTATTTTAGGGTCGTGGTTTTGGAAAGTAGGCCAACTGATAACCCCACAGCAAATAGCAATTTATACATCCTGGCGGGTCATGAAAACAGTTACTGAGAAATGTGCTTTGACAGTTAACTATAGAAGGAAAGAACACTACCACTGCAACATTAACGGATGCTTGAAGCTGTACAAAAGCGCAGTTACCTGGCTTCAGTGACTTGTAATTTATTGTGGCATGAGACAAGATGGGGCAGTTTTTTGTTTTAAGTGGTATGGATATATTTAGCATATTGAACCACACAAGTGCTTAATTCATTGTTATGTAATCTTTGTACATATAGGCAGTATTTTTCTGTGAAACTTCATATTGCTGAAGACACACACTAAGAATTTATGTAGATAATGTACTTTTATGAGATGTACAAGTAAGTGTCTTATCTGTACAGATGTAAATGTTGAAAATTCAATTGGGATTAATATTTTAAGAATTCTTTAGTATATTCTTGGGTGTGGCTATATTACAAAATGGGATGCTGGCAATGAAACCGTACCTTTAACACTATTGTATTTTTATTATATGTAATTTAGTAATATGAAGATAAATCTGGTAACTTTTAAAATTGTAATGGAGGCTGTAATCATTTTATAATCTTGTTTTTAATTTTAATGCAAGTACACTGGTGTGTTTATATTTGCACAAAGTATTGATATGTGATGTATTAAGTCACAAAAGTAAGCTGTGACATTGTCAATATGCATTTGGTTCCACAACATCTTTTTAAAATGTATTTGGATTGTTTTCTACGTGAAACAAACCAATCAACCCCTTGTTGTAGTAACTGGTCTTTTTTATATTTCAGCAGAATCCTATAAGATTGCTTGTCTCTGCTTAAAAACAATACCTTTGAAAAATTTTTGAATCACAGAATAGCGGTACCGTGATGTAGCACTGCAGTTTGTCTGAGTTACAATATGCACAGAGTATGTTAGCATTATCAAAGAGTCCACACTAAACATTTCATATAATCACTTTGAAGAACTATAACATTCCATAGAGTGAATCAGTTCAAATTTCTAGTGGAATTTTTACTTTTGTTGGCCTTATTTTATGATCATTTTCATGTTTCTTTTGATTTAGAGTATTAACACTTGGCCAAAATAATTTAGTTACTACCTCATATATACAATATAATGGTTACTACACATCACAGGAACTTAGTTTTGGTTAAAGTCATTTTTGATTGCTTTTTTCCCAGTGGAATATGTATATACCAAGTTTTAGAAAAATGCACACTTTTGGCTCTTTTTTGGTATATGTTCTTTATATTTTAATGTGAGTATATACACAAAGAACAAACTAAATTGTGATTTATGGTCTTCATTTATTTTAATTGACAATGCTTTTAAATATGTTCCTGATTGTACATAGTGTAAAATAAATATGTTTTTTAACATGCTGTTGTATAGTAGCTTGTCATCTGGCTTAATCTGTATATAGTAAGATTAAAACATATTAAGGAGAAAAATGTTTTTAATTACTCTGCATTAAATCCTTAAGTAACCATTGTGATCCTTCAGATCTTGATATTTCAATATGATCTGTCATCTAGATTTCATAAAGGAGTAATATTCCCACATTTGCAGGCTCTTCAACTTTCTGATCAGGAAAATCACAACATTCATAATTTTTTAGTTGGAGGAGAAGTCGGCAAACTGCATTCCTGAGCCCAGTCCTGCTTAATGCCTATTTTTATAAATTAAATTTACTAGGATAAATACATTTACATGTTGTCCATAGCTGCTTTCACCAAAAAAAAAAAAAAAAAAAAAGACAGTTTTCCCCAAAAAAGTACATGACCCACAGAGCCTAAGATATTTACCATCTGACCATTTATAGAAAGAGTTCGCGGACTCCTGGTTAGAGAAAGGAAAGAATTCTGGGGAATGCAGTTCTGAAGGCAAGGAGGGCAAAGTTAGATGTAGGAAAAATGAGTTGGGGACTGAGAGGTGACATTTCAACTCTTGTTAATGCTTCTGCCTGTTATTATGATCTTGGATAATCTCCTTGACTCCAGAACAGTTTCCTTATCTAAAACTGACTTCTAAATCATACAGATGTTAAAAATTAGCAGTCATGTATATTTATCACTTTGCCCAAATACATTGTGACTAATCTTAGCATTAATAATAATGATTGTTTTAAGGCTTCCTTGATGGCTCAGACGTTAAAGAAATGCAGGGAAACCCAAGTTCGATCCCTAGGTCAGGAAGAGCCCCTAGAAAAGGGAATGGCAACCTACTCCAATATTTTTGCCTGGGAAATCCCATGGACAGAGGAGCCTGGTGGGCTATAGTCTGTGGAGTCGCTAAGAGTCGGACACAACTGAGCAACTAACACAGTGACTGTTTTAAAAACAGATCTTTATCAGTATAACATGATCATCAATTTGTTGAAAAACAGATTTCCTGAAAAAGATTTTTAAGAAATCAATTTTCTGTCCTTGGCATTTATAAATGAGATTGTTCATCCTTTTCCTGGTCCACGTATTTCTAGTTTCCAAATCCTGTAAATTATATAAAGGGTCACATCTCAGAAAAAGGTAACCTTCACATTTAACTGTCTAGCATTTCAAAATATTTCCAGAAGATAAAATACACAACTGGTTGTGTGTTACACATGGGCTTTTTAAAACTACAGACCCCTGGAATCAGTCTTTGAGGGAAGGGCTCAATAACCATGTTTTTATAAAGTTGTACAAATGACTCTGATGTGCAGTGCTTCATGAGAACCACTGGCCCAATGTTGAACTTAAATCAGTGTTTCTGAGTGTGATCCAAGTATCACTTGACTGAGAAAGAATAATCAGCGGTGACACTCAAGAATGCAAATTTGAGGGCGCCACCTACAACTTGTGATTGAGAATCTTTATTTAGTAAACAGGAAGAGAGTCACTAACTGAAATGTTGGGAAAGATTTTATTTCATTGAAGTTCAGAGTTGTCCATCTTGTGAGCTAGTTTCTTGGACATTTGTGTTGAAAATGATACCAATTGTTTCTAGGCCTTATTGGCATCATTCATTGCTAGTGTGTTACTGACTTCAGTAGAGACCAGAAAAGAAAGGACAGGCATCACTTTTCACCATTACTAGTAGATGAAAGCATGCGATACTAAATAGTGGGTAAACACTAAATAGTATTACATGAGGGAGTATAATAATAAGTGCCCGATGAATGTGTTTGTGCTCTTCCACATATTTTCCATAGATTCTCCCATGGAAGCCCCAAAACAGCCCAATGAGGTGAGTATCGTTAATGCCATTTTACAGATGAAGAAACTAAGGCACCGAAAGATTAAATAACTTGCCCAAGAATATAGCTGGGAAATAGTGGAGCTAGGATTTGAACCTAGGCACTTGGTTCAGAGTGTATACTCTCAACTACTATGCTAAACTATGTACTGCACAGAATATATGCAGTATATCCACTACCCTCTGAAATACACCCTAGCCATTTCTGCCCTGAAATTACACTTACTTTCTCTAGGAATTGGATTTCAGATTCTGATTTTCATGGTCTCTTTGCAGCAAAAGAAATTAACTTTCTGTCTTTTAATTTTTCACTTTATCAAAAAAGATTTTCCATATTCAAAGTGTTTTGTGTAAGAATAAAAGGATTTGCATATAATTGATTTTACCAGTAAACCTTATGAAACACATCTAGTCAAAACTCATTACAAAGACTTGACTTTTCAAGTTTCCTCTGGTGAAATAATTGTTTAACCAGCAAACACTGATCATTCACAGTGGGTCCAAGTGCATTACTAGATCATCATTCCCAATATTCCAGGAGCACATTTGGATGAATAGTAGATTTGAAGAACAATAGTAGATTTGAAGAACAATACAAAAAAAGGCTGTGCCTAATTCTGCTTTGGGAAAAGAAAAGCCTTTATGTAGAATGTTACATATAAACCAGGTTGTTAATAGATGAGTTTATCAAGTGCAGAAAAAAATCAGGGTAGGGAGCTGTAGGCTAGACTAAGGCATATGCAAAAATGCAGCTTATTCAAGGAATAGTGACGTTAAATACAGTTGAACTCGGGGTGTGTGGAGCAGAGTAACAAGACATGTTAACATACTACTGCAAAGCAGGGATGGGCCTATTTGTGAAGAACTTCCTATTGAGAAAAGTAGTTCTAATAGTCAACAGTTACAGAAACTGCAGAGATTAAATACCATGATGAAAATAGCCATTGGCCAAAAAAAAGACTTTCCTGGCAGTCCAGTGATTAAGACTCCATGCTTCCAATGCAGGGGTTCAGGGTTTGATCCCTGATTGGGGACCTAGGATCGCACATGCTGTGTGATGTGGCCAAAAACAGAAAATAGGCGTTGGGTCTGTATCTAAGGTGATGTGATCTCTTGTACCCTTACTCGGAAAATTACCTATATAGCATGATGAGGGCAAAAATAATAGAGAAATAAGTTGATATAAGCTTATGTAGATTTGAGTTCAGCGGGATTATGTTTGGTCTTAAAGGCAAAGGAGGTAAAAGTTTCTGGGTTTGCTTTTGTCTCTGTCTTTTGTTTCTAAAGATGGGCAGAGATTAGAGGATATGTCTCAGCAAATGAAGAAAGTGGAGCATTGAAGATAGAGAAGAAAAAGGAAGAAGAGTTACTTCTGAGGGAAGCAGAGAAGAAGCGACATCCTAAATCTGGGCATGATGGGGGAGCATTTTACTGATGCCAAAATGTGTATGTGCTCATTAACACAGTGTTCCCCAAAAAAAAAAAAAAAAAAACAGTGTTCCCACGTTCATCTTGTAAACAAGAGTAGCAAAAATTATCTTTTTCCAGTGTTAGTACCTGTGACCCCATAGAGCATTCATCACATTACTTGTTTGCTTGACTTGCTTTCCTACTGGGTGGCAAACATGCCTTTCACTCTGAATCAGCCCCATGTAATAGTAACAATGCTTGCTGAATTATCAAAACAGTAGCGATGGACCGCAACCAATAGGTAAAGCTACTTGTTACGGAAAAGCCTTAAATCTGCTGAGAAGCTATGTGGACACTAGGGCAGGACCAATAGAGCATCTGGCCACCTCAGGATCTAGGCCCAGGTAGGGAAACGGCCTACTCTAACTTCAATGCTTGTATGTGCTAAATTTTAGTGCTCCTGCGGCCTGGAATAGGAACAGTACTTCGTGTGATGGCAATGTTCTGGCAAAGTTAAAACGTTTCCCGAGCGCCTCCTTCAGGGCAGCTTAAAAAGGGTTCCGGGAGGAGAAACTGCTGCTGCGTCCGCACTCTGCTGCTAGGGGCTGGCCCACAGGCGACCCACCGAGACGCTGAACCCAGGCCGCGGGTCTCCCTGCGGCGGACGCCGGGGGAGCCCGCTCCGGAAGCCGCCCTGCCCCGCGCGGCCTGAGCGTCCGGTTGCCCGGGAGACGCCGCGCCGCCTGCGCACAGCGCCCGGCGCCGGAGTCGCTGCGCGGGGGCCGCTAGAGGCTGCGTCGCAGTCGCCTGGTCCGAGCCGTAAGTGCGGCGGTCGGGAGGCGGGAGGGTCGGTGCGGGGGGCGATGGAGAGAGAACGGGGTCTGGATGGAGGCTCCCAGAGAAGGGGAGCGGGGCAGCCTTCCCGATTGGGCTCCTCGGAGGGACAGGCAGGGATGGGCGAGGGGCCAGAGGTGACGGGTGGCGCCGGCCGACTGCACGACCCAGCCGGCGCGGCAGCGGAGCGGCTGTGCCTGGGGAGATCGACCCCTGGCGTGGCCGGGAAGCTGGACCGTCGTTAAATGGCTGGTCCAGACTAGTTTAGAAGCTTGGAAATCGAGTGGATTATGCCAGACTTTCAGATCTGTTATGTGTTCACATGAAATGTGAGGCTTTTAAACAAAGTTCGTTTCTTGGATTATGTGAATGATGTGGTCTTTGGTTTTCTGGGGTGCTCTTAGTTAATCCTGTTGTACTGTCATGAAGACAGATTTTTAAACGGGTGTGTGTACTTTTGAAGTTCTGCAATTTGGTATGATGTTTATAAGACAGATGGAGAATGGTTTTATAGCCCATTTTTCTGGTCAGTTTTATTAAATATAAATACATGTTTGTTGCATTGGAAACAATAACAGCGTAGCGGACTGTGACTTTTAGCCTGTAGAATCTGTAACTTGTCTGTCCTGGTCTTGAAAGGGTCTCCTTACTCCCCTATTCGTAATGCCATGATTTACATGTTTCCTATAAACTTTTAGATTAGGAAATTAACATGTTTTTTCACCCCATTTCCTCTCCTTTTCTTAGTTTTGTTTTCCTTTTTTCAGTATTTTCTTTAAAGGCTGGCTTGAACCCTCGTGACCTGCCTTGTGGTACAATCATGGAAAATAATCTGCCTCCAAGTGTTTTCTCAGGTTGTATTTGCATCCTTTTGCAAATCCTCAAGACTGAGGAAGTTAAATAGAACATTTTCAAAGAATTTAATGATCTGCTCAAGTATCTACCTGTTTGTCTCATATTCACCAGCCAGCCCAAGTCTATACCTGTTTTTGCCTTTGTACACAGAACTTCATTAACTTTAATAGTCAAACATTTGGTACCTTAGCCAAGAAGTACATAGGTTCAGATTGAAGGTGACTAATGACTGAAAAATATTCTCTGTCAGTTGCTTCTATTCACTGCAAATAACTGTCTCACTGTTTAATATTGATTTCCTGCCCAGGTACTATCTTAACAACCAATATGTATTACTGCTTTTGTTTAAAGCAGAAAGGCACATATTTAGTGGAAAGGTTAGCAAATAAAATTACCATATGACTGCAACAGACAGGTTGAACACCTACTGTGTGCCAGACAATGCACAAACAGAGTACCTCAAGTCTAGTAAATAATGTGTAAAGGAGTGGGGAAGTTGTTAACTCAGGATGTGTGGAGAGAAAGGGCTTGCCTTTGGGGATCAGGGAAATGATAAGTAGAAAAGGCATTTGAGTTGAACTGCAGAAGATGAAAGGGTTTGGGGAGTCAAACCTTCCAGGCAGCGGTTAGTGTAAGACTTAGACTTGACAGTGTTTGGGGAAAAATCTGAGAAGCCCTGGGGGGAAGGTACATCGGGACCAGTGTTGAAAGGACTGTAAATGTCATACTACAGTTTGAACTTCATTCTGTGACAGTAGAAGCCATAGCCATTTTTGAGAAAGGATGATATCTGATTATACTGATGTTTGAGAAAGATGTTTTGCTATCATTGAACTAGATAGGCACAAAAAAAGTGAGTTGACACTATAGTCCCCCAGTATATAGGTTTCTAAAATAGCTCTATTTTGATATAATTTCAAACCTGAAAGCATAGTACAATGAACTCCTATACATTTATATCCTTTAAGTGTTTACATTTTGCTCTATTTTTTATTGCTTTCTTTCTTTGTGTGTGTGTGTGTGTATATGCATATTAATTTTTCTGTACTGTTTGAGAGTACAATGTAGACATCATGTCCCTTTAAACAGTTCAATGTATCTTTCCTAAGAACTGGGACATTATCTTATATAACCTCAGTAAAGATTACCAAAATCAGGAAATCTGATAGCTGACCCACAATCAATATTTTGGTTTCACCAGATATCCCAGGATGATTCTTTATAGTTACATTTTTCCCCATTCCAGAACCAATTTCCAGATCACACATCACATTTCATTTTTTGCTTCTCTTCACTCTCCTTCAGTCTGGAATAGTACTTTGACCTTTGCCTGCCATGACCTTGATATTTTAAGAACACAAGCCAGTTATTTGTAGAATGGTCTTCAGTTTGTCTTTGTCTACTATTCCCTCATAATTGTATTCAGGTTTCCATTTTTGGGCATAAGTATCACAGAGGAGATCCTGTGTCCTCAGTGGCTCATATGACTCTCCTAGAAATTTCACATAAATGGAATCCTGTGTGTTCCTTGTGTGTGTGGCTTTTCTCACATAGCGTTGTTTTCTTTTTTTTTTTTAATGTTTAACACATTATAGCATGTATCAGTACTTTGTTCCTTTCTATTTTGTTTTATAATTTTTATTGTAGTGTAATTGATTTACAGTATTGTGTTCATTTCTTTGTTCTTTTTTATTACTGGTATTTTGAATTGAATGAAATGAATGGTATTTCATTGCGTGGATACTCATTCATCAATTGATGGGCATTGGTTTGCTTTCAGTTTAGGACTCCTATGAGTAATGATACTATAAATATTTTGGAAATTCGCTGGTGGTTCAGTGGTTAGGAATTAGTGCTTTCACTGCCGGGACCAGGTCCATCCCTGGACCCAGCCACGAGGCACATCCTTTTAATTTCTTTTACTTGACTTATTGCACTGATGAGAACTTTCAAAACAATGTTAAGTAGTGGTGGTGAAAGCAGACATCTTTTTCTCAGTCTTAGGAGAGAAAGATTAAGCATGATGCTAACTGTAGGTTTTTCACAGATGTCCTGTAGGGAATTCCCTTCTAATACAGTTTGTTGAGATTTTTATTGTGAATGGATGTTGGACTTTAGTCATACCTACTGAGATGCTCACGTCCTTTGTTTGTCATATTAATATGATGTTTTACATTACTAATTTTCAGATATTAAAGTAACTTTACATTCCTGAGATAAATCCTTTGTTGTCATGGCATACATCCATCTTATATGTTTCTACTAATTTTGTTGAGGATTCTTCTATCTATGAGAATAATGATGTATAGTTTTCTTGTGATTTCTTTTTCTGACTTTGTATCAAGGTTAATTTTGGTCTTACAGAAGCGGCTGGGAAATGTTCTTTCCTCAATATTTTAGAACAATTTGTTAAGAGTTGATATTAATTCTTCTCAATGTTTGGTAGAGTTCATCTATGAAGCCAGCTGAGCCTGGACTTTTCTTTGTAGGTAGATTTTTAATTACCAATTCAGTGTCTGTTTTTTAAGGATGTAATCAAATTTTCTATTTTTCCTTGAGTTAGTTTGATATTTTGTCTTTTTAGGCATTTGGTCAACCAAGGTGTCTAATGTGGTTGCCTAAAGTTGTTCATAATATTCTCTTTTAATCTTCTTCTGTAGGGTGGTTCTGATTTTGGTAATTTTTCTTTGTTTTTTTTTAGTCCATCTAGATAAAAGTCCATTAATTTTATTGATCTTATTAAAGAGCCAGCTTTTTGTTTTATTGATTTTTTTGTGATTGTTTTTCTGATGAAGAGTTGGTCAGTGAGCATGTTGCTATTCCCTTGTATGTGAATCATTTTCTGTCACAGTTTTTGAGATGATCTCTTCATCTTTGGTTTCCAGAAGTTTGATTGTGATTTATCTAAGTGTGGCTGTCTTCATGTTTATCCTACTTGGGGATTTATCAAGCTTCTTGAATCTGTAGTTAGTGTTTTCCATTACCTTTAGAAAGGTTTTGGCCATTATTTCTTCAAATGTAATTTTCTACCCCTTTGTCTCACTCTCTCTTTCTGAGAAATCTCATTACCTGTATATTGGTACTGTTGATTTTTGTTCCAGAGGTGTCTTGAGACTCTGTTCATTAAGGCTTTTGTCCCTCTTTCCAACTGGTCATTTTTTATTAACCTGTTATTAGATTTACTGCTTCTGTCTTCTGCCATCTCAAATCTGCTACTGAATCCATCTGGTGAATTTTTCATTTTAATTATATCTTTTGACCCTAAAATTCCCATTTGGTTCTTTTTTATGCTTTTCATTTTTCTGTGGAGATTCCCTGTTTATCTGAGTCATTGTTGTCATATTCTCCTTTCATTATTTAAATTACTTGAACATATTTATAATAGCTGATTTTGAAGTCTTTGTCAGCAAAATCCACCCGCTCAGCATTATTTTTATTGACTTTTTCCCTGAGTATAGGTCACAGTTTCCCTTTTCTCAGCACGCTGCATATTTTTTTTTTTTATTGAAAACTAGACATTTTAGATAAATATTATCCAGAAATTCTGGGTTCTGATTTTCTCCCCTGGGTTTTTGTTGTTTTTTTAAATGGGTGGATTTTTGTTTTTGCGTTCTGCCCATATTCCAGAGTCCATCTCCCAGATTTGTGGCTGCTAATGTTTCTACTCAGTGTGTTAGTTTTTTAGCCTGGCTTTCTAGAAGTCACCACTGTCTTGCAGAACTTAGTGGTCACCAATAATTTGGGCAGTGCTGGTACTCAAACATCTCTAGCCATAAGTCTTTCACCTCTTCTAGGAGATCAGTATGTGGGTTGGAGAGAGGGATTCAAAATTCAATCAGTCCTCCAAGCTACCAAGCTTTAACTTTTTTTTAAGACCTTCTTTGGTCTTCCCCGTGCATGCCGATAGTTTCCAAGTTAGCCTGAGATGTGTGGAAAGCTAATCTAGCCCCTCTATGGTTCTCTCATTTTTTAGGATCTTCCCATAAATTCCCGGCCCACATGGGAACCGAATTTTCAGGCTTGAAAAACTGTTTTCTCTCCCATTTGTTTCGTATCAGTTCATAAGAATTTCCCTGACATTGTTGTCACAGGTTTTCATCATCTGAGGTATATCAAAGTCATCCCCTCGGGAGCAAGGCTGCTGGCTCATGGCCAGTCCACACTGGTCTTATTACTGCCCTCATTGAACTGGGGGGCAGGGGTAAGAGGAGGAAATGATGGACGCCTCAGGCAAGAAGCCATAGACCCCCACTGTTCTTTTTTTTTTTTTTACCCCCACTGTTCTTAAGTAGACTTCTAGCAGCTTATCGTAAATAAATACTTCCCCATTTGCTTTATGCTTTTACTCAGTTTCCAGATCCTTAAAATTGTTGTATTTTTGTTTTTGTTTCTTGGACAATTTTGCTTAGTCTTATACTTGTGTTTTCGGAAGAAAATTTGCCAATCTCTTTATCCCACCATAGTCAAAGTCTGACCTCTTGTGCTTTTCTGTGGGATTTTTAAAAAAAACAAAAAAGCTTCCTCTATTTCCTATACTTAAACCAGTCTAGATTCTCAGTCCCTAATTGGACAAATTTTGGTAAACTCTGTCTTTTGAGGAAATTATCCATTTCATCCAAGTTTTCACACTCATTTGCATAAATGCCTACAAAGTAGTCTCATGATCTTTTAAAACTTCTTCTGTTTTGATGGTTATTCCCTCTTGTGATTTCTTATTTTGCATATTGTTGTTTCTCCTTTTTTCCTTCATTAAGTTAGGTAATGATTTGTCTATTTTAAATTTTTCAAGGAACCAGGATTTAGGTTTATTAATTAGATCTACTGTTTTTTGTTCTCTGATTTATTAATTTCTATTTCAGTTTATTAATTTGTTTCCCCTTTTGTGCTTTACTTTGGCTCATTTTGTATTTCCTTTTCTATATTTTAAGTTTTTGAACTTAATTTGTTGATTTTTAGCCTTTTATCTTTTTTCCATATGTTTGTTTTGATCTCTGGCTTTTCTTCTCTTTACTGCTTTATGACAGGGTACTTCAACCGTGTTATTATTTTAGATCAGATAGTTGTTTATCATGGGGGTCTGTCCTGCACCTTGAGGAATGTTTAGCAGCATTCCTGATCTCTGCATACTCATAAAAATATGTCTTTAAATGTATCTACCACTACTTTAAATGTATCTTCTAGATTTTGATATGTTGTATTTCATAATCTTTTTTAAAAAATTTTATTAGTTTAGTTTGTGTTTCCATCTTTACCCAAGAGGTATTTAATAGAGGTCTTTTTCATTTCTAGGTAGAAGATCTTTTTTTATTTTATGTTTTTAAAATTTTGTTCCAATTTCTTGTTTGATATTTTATGACCAGAATGTTATTTATAATATTTCTACTTTTGAGATTTCCTGATGCTTTCTTTGTGACTTAATATAGTGACTGACGCTGAAGCTGAAGATCCAACACTTTGGCCACCTGATGAGAAGAGCCAACTCATTGGAAAATAACCTGATGCTGGGAAAGATTGAGGGCAGGAGAAGGGGGCGACAGAGGATGAGATGGTTGGATGGTATCATTGACTCAATGGACATGAGTTTGAGCAAACTCTGGGAGATAGTGAAGGACAGGGAAGCCTGGTGTGCTGCAGTCCATGGGGTCGCAAAGAGTCAGACACGCCTGAGCAACTGAACAAAGACAACAGTTTTTGTGACTATTCCCTGTGTGCTTGATAAGAAGGTCTATTCCATATTATCAGAGTATAAAATTCAATTTATATCTCTCCTCTAGGCTCACTTTACTGGTTACGTTGTTTGGATCTTCTGCATAGATACATATTTTTTGTTCACTTGCCTTATCTTTTACTGAGTGATGTATTTAAGTCTGTCATCACTAATTTGTTTCTATACATGTCTCCTTGCATGCCCTAGAGTTTCTGCTTTACAACAGTAATTGCTGTGTTATTTGAGACTACTATAGCTACATTATGAATTTTTGCTCTTAGCATTAAAAACTGCTCACTTTTGTCATATATAATACTTTTTTTAGCTTTAATTTCTTTGTCTGATACCAAGATTACAAATTCCTTTCCTATTTTTTCCATTTGTCCAGTATACCTTTGCCTGTCTTTTCATTTTTAACCTTTCTGAATGACTTTATTTTAGGTTTGTCTCTTGCATATAGCTTATAACTGAATCTTGTTTTGTGAACCATACTGAAAATTTTTCTCATTTAGTAAACGACTTAAGCCCATTCAAATTTATTGATACAACTTATTTTTGTTTCTATTCTGCCATATTGTTTTCAGTTCAGTTCAGTTCAGTTCAGTTCAGTTCAGTCGCTCAGTCGTGTCCAACTCTTTGTGACCCCATGAATTGCAGCACGTCAGGCCTCACTGTCCATCACCGACTCCCGGAGTCTACCCAAACCCATGTCCATCGAGTCGGTGGTGCCATCCAGACATCTCATCCTCTGTCGTCCCCTTCTCCTCCTGCCCCCAATCCCTCCCAGCATCAGGGTCTTTTCGGATGAGTCAGCTCTTCGCATGAGGTGACCAGAGTATTGGAGTTTCAGCTTCAGCATCAGTCCTTCCAATGAACACCCAGGACTGATCTCCTTTAGGATGGACTGGTTGGATCTCCTTGCAGTCCAAGGGGACTCTCAAGAGTCTTCTCCAACACCACCGTTCAAAAGCATCAATTCTTTGGTGCTCAGCTTTCTTCACCATCCAACTCTCACATCCATACATATATTGTTTTATGTTATGATGTACAGAATGTAAAATTCTCTGTTTCTCTGTGTATTGTGTTAGATTTTTTTTTCCAATTTCTTTTGGTATTTTGGAAAGCTTATATTTTTGTTTGTAGTTAGCTTTAGACTAATGCTTTTTTTTTTTTTTTTTGGCGGAGCTGCGCAGTTTGTAGGATTTTAGTTCCCTGACAGGAAGTGAAACCGCAGTAAAAGCACCAAGTCCTAACCACCAGACTGCCAGAGAATTCCCTAGACTAATACTTTTTTAAAAAAAACTTCTCATAGTCCTTGTTTTCTTATTTAACCTTTTGTTCTCTGATTTGTCCAGTTTTTTTTTATAATTTTATTTATTTATTTTTTATGTATTTATTTTTGGCTGTGCTGGGTCTTTGTTACTGTGTGGGCTTTTCTCTAGTTGTGACAAGACGGGGCTACTCTTCATTGCAGCGCGTGGACTTCTCCCTGCAGTGGTTTTTCTCGCTGCAGAGTATGGGCTCTAGGGCGTGAGGGTAGCAGTGGTTGCAGCTCATGGGCTTAGGAGTTGTGGTTCCTGGACTCCGGAGCACAGGCCCTATAGCTGTGGCATACGGGCTTAGCTGCTCCGCGGCATGTGGGACCTGCCCAGACCAGGGATCAGACTTGTGTCTCCTACACTGGCAGGCGGATTCTTTACCACCAAGTCCCTAGGGAAGCCCCCAGTTGTTTTTTTTTTGTTTTTTCTTCATATATTTTTTTTATTCCTACGTGTTCAGTTATCCATGAACTTATTCTGCTTCCCTTTTCCCCCATTCTTTTAACAAATTTTTAGTTGCATTACTTCCTACATTATCAAACCTTGTAACATCTACAAGTTGTTTTACTTATATTATTCTTACACTTTTGTACCTCCCTTTCTTTCAGTCTTTGAATCCTTTAAATGTATACGAAGTCTTTGAATACACTGAATACATTAAATGTTCACTATAAATCCTTTCGCTGAAGTTTTCCCAGTCACCTCTTGGTTGGGTGAAAGTTATCCTCTCAGATTTTTTGAGAAGAGCTCATGAATATAACATTACTGGAATTCTTGCTTGTTTTACACTGCTTATCTATTACCTTGAAGGTCAGCTTGGCCGAGTTGAAATCCTTGGTTTTCAGTTTCTTCCCTTGAATTTCTTCAGAATGCTGCTACACTCTCACTTTGTGCTGTATGTTGCTCTTGATAAGTTTGATGCCCCTCTAGTTCTCTTAGACTGAAGTTATTTAGTCTTTATAACTGGAGGCTATGAGAATATTTTATCTTAATAGTTTTATTCAAATATGTTGGTTGTTTTGAATTAGTTAGCCAATTACCTGATGGGCCCTTTCAGTATGTATATTCAGATCTTATTTCCAGAAGTTTTTCTTGGTTTATAGTTCAAATATTGGTTCTATTCCATTATCTTGTTTTCTTTCTTAAGGAACTCTGGTTATACTTTTGTTGTATCTTCTTTGTCTATCTTCCATTCCAGCTGCTGTCTCTCTAATCTCTCTTCCTTCTCTTCCCCTCATTTTTAGCCTCTTAACTGCTAGTCTGCCTTTGTTTAATTCCCCTTCTTAAATTTTTATTTCTGTTCTCCCGTTGGCATCTTGTTATTTAGTCTGTATTTCTGAGATCATTTTTCTTTCTCTTCTGTCTCTTTCCTGAGTTAAATCAACTATCATTTTATTTTTTTTTATCAACATTGTTTGTGTGTTAGTCACTCAGTCGTGTCATACTCTTTGCAACTCATGGACTGTAGCTGACCAGACTCCTCTGTCCATGGGATTCTCAAGACAAGAATATTGGAGTGGGTAGCCATTCCCTTCTCAGGGGATCTCTCCATCCCAGGGATCAAACCCAGGTCTCCCACACAGCAAGCAAGTTCTTCACTGCTGAGCAATCTAAAGTGGTTCTTTCTATCTCCAAATCATTGTTAAAGGAAATTTAAATCAGATATTGTGTTAGTTTTCTTCTGCTTCATGGTTAGGTTTTTTGGAAAGTTCTTTTGTTTTTTTATTTTTTCAGTTGCTCTGCTTCAAAGACCTCAATTCCCCAACCAGGGGTTGAACCCAGGCCACATCAGTGAAAGCTCTGAATCCTAACCACTGGACGGCCAGGGAATGCCCTCAACCTATTTTTTATTCCTTTATCACTCTTCCAGTGGAGAAGGAAATGGGAACCCACTCCAGTATTCTTGCCTGGAAAATCCCATGGACCGAGGAGCCTGGCAGGCTATATAGCCCATGGGGTCACCAAGAGTCAGACACAGCTTAAGCAACTTAGCATGCACTATTCCAGGGAACTCCCTGGAATGATTTTTATCAGCTGAGATGTTTTCTTCTCATTTCTGTTCTCTTCTACTAATAACTTTGTGTGGAGATTCCTTTTTTCTGTTGTATTTCTTGGGCAGGTTTAGGCTTACAGTAATTGGCAGCCATCCTTGTTCAAGGAACCCTGCCATGTCACTGTGTGAAGCGCAGTGTCTCCAATGGACTGCGCTTTCTTTTCTCAGTGGTGGAGGAAGGCTGACATATCCTTCCATTTTAGAGTTCCCTTTTGTCTTGCAGAATTGCAGATTTATCCTCTTGTTTCTTTTTCCCTTCACTTACCTAGTCTCCAACAAAGACTGAGTAAGTCTCTCCCTTTCCTGTTACCCCTGTCTTCCCCAAGAGTAGGACATGTTGACTGAGGCCTCCTGGATACCCTTGTACTTTTAAGTCTGCTCCCTGTAGTGAATGCTCAGATCTGCCAGGACACTCTCAGTACTTTTTGCACTTGTAATGTGTTTTTCTCTTGTGAGGAGTGATGCCAAGTCTATCTTCGGCCCTTCTTTTACTCTTCTCTCTTCTTTATAGTTTTTCCAGAACTTATCCCACTCCCATCTTTGCTCTCTGCAAGGGCTTAAAAGAGCAGCTAAAGAGGTATCTCTTCCAGAATTGGGTGTTCACCTTTCTATTTAAGTTTGGACTCCTCTGTGTCCTTATAATGTTGAGGGTATTGGATTTATGTGGTTTTTTTTTGCTTTGGTTGACTTCTGTAGCTTTGTGAGAGAGATTCCATTTAAGCTGCTGCCCCTCTCCTTGGCTGCCTCAGTTTTCACTATGCGTATCTTGACAAGCCATTTAGGAACCGTGTGGAGCAGGTTTGGGAACTTTGGGTAAGGGTAGAGGATTAGAAAGAAGACATTTGATTTAGAATGTATTGATTTTGAGATGTTTCTGTCCATTCATGTAGAGATGTTCATCAAACAGTGAGATATCTGATCTGAACGTCATGTCAGAGATAGGAATTATCGCTTCTATAAGCTCTGGTGGAGTCCTGGCAAGCTGGAGTTACAGCCATAAATTCCTTTATGGAATGCCTGCCTTGTTCTAACTCCTACCTATGTACTCAGATTCATCTCCTATGAACATATAAGGGCTTTGGAAAACAGGTAATATGGGGGTGTTACTCAGTTCAGTTCAGTCGCTCAGTTGTGTCCGACTCTTTGCGACCCCATGGACTGCAGCCTGCCAGGCCTCCCTGTCCAACACCAGCTCCCGGAGCTTACTCAAACTCACATCCATCAAGTCAGTGATGTTACTAGTAAAGTACTATTGTCTGGTGCTTTATATTATCATATTCAGCAGTTTGAGTGATATAACAGAGATCTAGATGATATTCTGAGCAATCAGTCTTTGCTGCTGAACCTGTTGAAAGAAAAGGAAAATCACAGATCAATAGATCAGATCACCTCCTTGATGGAAACAAAATAACACTAAATAGACTAAACTATTATAGACTAAAACACTAAAATAGACTAAAACTTCATAATTTTTTTTGTCATATTCAAAATTTCCCTCAGTAACCATAATGCTCATTAAGTGGGTTAAATTCATAAATCTTCAACGTTCTATGCCAATAACTTTCTAAAGCAACTGCCGTTTCTCCTGTCCTCTTCCCAATCACCCTTTACTTGGCTGGTGATGGTAGTTTAGTTGCTAAGTCATGTCTGACTCTTGCGACCTCATGGACTGTAGCCCACCAGGCTTCTCTGTCCATGGAATTCTCCAGGAAGGAATTTTGGACTGGGTTGCCATTTTATTCTCCAGGGGAATCTTCCGACTCAGGGATCAAACCCATGTTTCCTGCATTGCAGGCAGATTCTTTACTACTGAATCACCAGGGAAGCCCTTTACTTGGCTACAGAAAGACAGATGTATGCATGCTTATACCTAAATGCCTTAAAGATAATAATATCTATTTAAAAATTTTTTCATATTTGTTTTATTGATTATTTATTTGGCTGTGCTCAGTTGCAGCACGTGGAATCTTTGATCTTTGTTGACGCATGCGGGATTTTTTTTAGTTGCAACATGCAGGATCTTTAGTTGTGGCATGCAAACTCTTAGTTGCAACATGTGGAATCTAGTTCCCTGAACAAGGATTGAACCCAGGCTCCCTGCATTGGGAGCGAGAAATCTTAGCTACTGGACCACCAGGGAAGTCTCAATAATCCCTGTATTTAAATACAGTGTAATTAACAGAGTTTTCAGACTATAACCTGTGATGGATTTTCCATGTGTTACTTGAGTGTGTGCTTTTCTTCCTTTTATAAGAGAAAATAAAATCAAAAACAACAACAAAGAAATGGCATTTGTAAAAGCACAAATTTTTAAAAGGTAGTACTCTTTTACTTCTTAAATACTTTTCCCAGTTGTGTATTTTTATGGTTGCAAGCAAGAGTAGATGATTTCTTTCTCCACTGAGATATCTTTAGATGGAAAAGACAATAATAGTAAAGTGAAGTAAAAAAAAAAAGTGTAAGAATTTTTTTAAGTGATTGGCTCTTTCACTTGACATTTTATTAATCTGAATACCTAGATAAAGTGGTTCTTCAAATTGTGCATTCTTTTGAATTCACCAAGAGGCAGTGTAGTGTTGTGATTCAGATTGGGGTCTCTGGAAGCCTACTGCCTAAGTCCTCATTCCATGCCACCTTTACTGTGCCGGCTTTCTTATATGTATAATTGAATAAAAATAACACCTACTTCATAAAAATTTGTGCAGATGATATGTAATTTGCATGGAACAATGTTATTTAATTGCTAACTATTACTGTGAGATTATATCAACAAGATTCTGGGGTGGGATTTTTGGGACTAGAATTTGTGT
Organism: Cervus elaphus; assembly: GCF_910594005.1. Lineage (NCBI taxonomy): Eukaryota > Metazoa > Chordata > Mammalia > Artiodactyla > Cervidae > Cervus > Cervus elaphus. The sequence continues at coordinate 81,900,807 of NC_057825.1, forward strand.
ATCTTTAGTATTTATTTATTATTATTATTTTATTTATTTATTATGTATGTATTTAATTATGTTGGCTTCATGTATGACTTAACGTGTCAACCAGTTAGCACAAAATTGATGGATGTATGATGCAAGACAGAAAAAGCTAGTATTTTCATAGAAGACTGTATGGATATGAAAGCATTCGTGAAGAATTAAAGCTGCCTTAATTTTTGTGCTTTTTTATTATTTTCCTTAGGATCTAAGAATTTAAGGATCCATTCCTTCATATATAGAAAAGCTAGGGGCAATAGATGATACTCTAGGAAGATTTTGTTCTTGTTTTTAATGGCCACTTTGTTCAGCAGCCTTCTCTCTTCTCTCCACCAGGTGGCAGTCGAGCACTTTGTATCCATACCATGTCCTGGTCCCACCCTTTCTAGTCTGCGGTATTGACCTGGAATAGGACCAGAGAGATAAACACCGTACACCAGAGTATGCAGTGTTCCTTCAGCTGGGTTTTACAGCATCATATTTTAAACATTTTATTGAGGATAATGACCACAAGAGATTGGATAAGATTCCTTCCCACAAATTCTTTTAGTTCCACTGAAGTACATACAAAATCGTGATGAGAAACATATGTGTAATCTTTGCAGTAGCTGGAATAACTACATAGGACTTAACTGAATTAACAAAACAATCTCCAGATATTTTTTAGTGTATTTAAGGTTAAGTGGAAATAAACCTTTGGCATCCAAGGCAAATTAGTTTTAGCTGGTAAACTGTGAGAGCCCTGTCCTTGGTAAAGTGGTTAAACCAAACCATCTTATTTTCCAGGTGCAACACTGAGCTGCAAGTCAATCAGTACAGAAATTTAAATCACTTCAACACCAATGGAGAAGTATGAAAAATTAGCTAAGATTGGGGAGGGATCTTATGGCGTTGTATTCAAATGCAGAAACAAAATCTCGGGACAAGTGGTAGCTATTAAAAAATTTGTGGAATCCGAAGATGATCCTGTCGTTAAGAAAATAGCTCTAAGAGAAATACGCATGTTAAAGGTAGGTTAACTTCCTCTATACATCTATAATATACATCTATACATCTATAATATCATACATCCATAATATCACAGTACTGGACCAAACAGGTATGCCAAAATTACAAAGAATTTTTAAGTGATTTTTTTTTTCTGTTGGACTTAAATTTCTCTGTATCAGCAACTCTGTAAATATATCATCACTTTGGGCTTTGGCCACTCTAATATTTAAGTGATATTATGAGTACAGTTAGAGATTGTTCAAATTTTGATTGTTAAAAATTTGTTCAGGTTGGTAAATATTCAGTGTCCTGAGTCCCCTCATCTGCAGTGTTTATCCTCCCCTTCAGCCTTGACCTTTCCTCCCAACCCCCGCCCAAGTCCTTCTCCACATAAACCAGCGACTAAAAGGGCTTTTTGTGGTACTGTGGGACCCACGGGGCTGTGTCAGAGTGCCTATAGTCATCGATCTGGTTTGGGCCCACCTGAGCTCCACTGAGTCTTAGATACATTGACTATCACCCTCAGCTATGTATACACACTTTACACAAAGTCTTTACGTTGCTTTTACTCTGATAGGATTTAATATGTAAGAGTCACAAGTTCTCGATGCACATTTTTTCTTTTTAAAAATCTTACAAGTTTAGAGCCGTAAGAGAACTTAGAGATGCTTCTCATGCGACACCCTGATTTTATAGGGGAGGAAACTGAGGCAAAGGGCAGTGCAGCAGAATCCCGAGGACCTTGTCGGAATGCAGATTCTGAGTCCAGGTCTGGGGTCAGCCTGACATTCCGTGTTTCTAACAAACTCCCTGGTGGCACAGATGCTGCTCGTCTGCGGACCACACTTTGAGTAACAAAACTGTGATTTCCTCAGGAACACACAGCTAGCCTTTACTTTTTGGCATGTGTCACCTGTTTATAGGAAAACCCCAGAAATCCAGTTTTTAAAGGGAGATAAATCTCCCTTCCCTTTAAAAATATTTGTAGCAGGTTTCCTCAACTAAAAAGTCTTAGCATTTTGTTTAAAATATGACTTGATATGCACAGAGTTTTCAAGAGCACATCCACCATGGTTTTAACCAGCTCCCTGTTACCCCGTGGCCAGCAGAGTGCTGAGCAGACGTCGCAGATGAACTGGGTGTGTCCGAACCGGGCAATGGGTTGTTTCCTAATAGGAAAGCTTTTTGTGCACCCGCTCCCACCAACCCTTCAGATACAGTTAATGCTCAGGTAGCACCTCCTGGGTTACAAGTGTCCAATTTGAGGGTGCACTTGAGGGTAAAAAATAGCCAGATTCCAACTCACTTTGGTCTCCGGTGATGGCTCTCTGATGGTAAAGAATCTCCCGGCAATGCAAGAGACCTGGGTTCAATCCCTGGGTTGGGAAGATCCCCTGGAGAAGGGAATGGCTATCCACTCCAGTATTCTTGCCTGGAGAATCCCATGGACAAAGGAGCCTGGCAGGCTACCAGTCCCTGGGGTCACACAAAGTCAGACACCACTGAGCGACTACGCACAATGGCTCTCAGAAGGCGCGCCTCTCCTGTCTGGTGTGTTTCATCCACCTGCGCCCGAAGAGATCCCTTCCGTGATAAACCTACCTTACTTTCCTCACGTACTCCTGCTATTTAAATTTCCTTTGATTTCCTCCTCCTCACTACCTGGTTTTCTTTACATAAGTCACTGTTTTCTGATCTAAGCTCATTTGATTTGCAAAGAGGATATAAATTGCCAATCTACTCAAAGATAGAGCTGAAAGCCTTGCCAGCACATCTAACTGCAGTATCTGTGCACCCCTGACTCTCAAGAGAGACTGTTTGGCTCCCGGTCTGCAGTTTTTGCCTTAGCATGAAGCATCTGGCTTACCTGTGTGGCCTGTTCCCCCCACTGTTTGCCTTCCTGCTCTTTTAGGTGGTGGAGCACATAGGAAACAAGTTGATGCGGTGCTCTGGGTGTGTAGTTAATGTGTAATGCGTTCCCTTTCCCCACACTCTTGAGCAGCAGGCACATAGTCAGTCACAGGGTGATACTTTTTGTTCTGGGTTTTGTTTTTTTTTTTTTGGTTGGTTGATTTTTTTTTTTTTTTTTGATCAAGCCATGCTTACAGATAAGAGAGAGTATACTGTACAAGTTGCCGTATTTTAAGCCTCTCTACTGGGCCTGCAAAATATTTGTTGAGTTTCTACGACATACAAAATACTGCGTATCTTTCTGAGTAAATGGTGTCTAGAGTTTGGAAAGTTAATTTGTCTACTGTACTGGGAAAACAACAGGAAGATGACTCAAAAGTAGGAGTGATCAGATGTCCTGGTTTATAGCTTCTGTCCCTGTGTTCAGTGTGGTTAGCATCCCTTTTTGTCTGGCTAGCATTTTCTTTCAAAAGTGTACTGGTTCATGTGTGAAATTACACAGTCACCTTACCTACAGGCAGACTGACCACATGTGCCGATTTGCCTGGGACAGTCCTGGTTTACACTCATTACCCTGGTTGGATGACAAATTATGTAGTTACTTTAGTGATATTATCTTACTTAATCGGGGTTTTTCCTTTGATTTGCGACATTGTGAAATGCTTGTGAAAGGCGGCCTTGTGAAATGCTTCAGTCTGGGAATTGAATTTAACTCATTAAACATCTCAGAGTAAGACAGAACGAGAAAATCAAAGAAGAGAGCTGAAACTGTGATAGATTTAGACACAGACTAACCCTAGGGATTCCTAGAATATGCAGTTATTTCAGATTCAAGGGTTGAGATCTAGCCTTTCTGAGCACCAACACTGAAATCCAGGCTGGATTTAAATGCAGTTGTTTACATTAAATCTATGACAGTATATAAGCTAAATGGGTATTGATGATTTTTGTAGTCTTTTACTCAATAATTCCATTACCATTCTATATTCAGATCATCTTACAACTTGTATATTTAGAAATTTCCACTTAATTCATAAAGCATTTTTAATTTTAGTGCTTATATTTTAAGTTGTACTTTGCTATCTTCAGAGAGATTCAAGCAGCTTAGTTACCCTTTACTATGGGGTATGTTAGATAAATTCTTTCTTCCAACTTTGAGATTCTTTGGTACTTACTAAGAGTAGTTTCTCTTTTGAGTAACTGTAATAATTTCTCGGCAAGAAATGCAAAGAGAATGATTAGCAAAGCCTTTGGCTCTTTAAATTGTAAGGGGTCTGGGAGAAACTATTACAAGAAATGAATCACCAACCTTTGTATTTCAATTCCTTTGCAGCAATTAAAACATCCAAATCTTGTGAACCTCATTGAAGTGTTCAGGAGAAAAAGGAAAATGCATTTAGTCTTTGAATACTGTGATCACACACTTTTAAATGAGCTGGAAAGAAACCCAAATGGGTAAGTAATCTAGAACACTGAAGTTCTGCTGGCTGGTTCCCAGTTTCATTGTATGTGGGATTCAGTTCAGTTCAATTCAGTGACTCAGTCATGTCCGACTCTTTGTGACCTCATGTACTGCAGCACGCCAGGCTTCCCTGTCCATCACCAACTCCCGGAGCTTACTCAAACTCATGTCCATTGAGTCAGTGATGCCATCCATCTCATCCTCCGTCATCCCCTTCTCCTCCCTCCCTCAATCTTTCCCAGCATCAGGGTCTTTTCAAATGAGTCAGTTCTTCACATCAGGTGGCCAAAGAATTGGAGTTTCAGCTTCAGCATCAGTCCTTCCAATGAATATTCAGGACTGATTTCCTTTAGGATTGTCTGGTTGGATCTCTTGCAGTCCAAGGGACTCTCAAGAGTCTTCTTCAACACCACAGTTCAAACGTATCAATTCTTTGGCGCTCAGCTTTCTTTATAGCCCAACTCTCACATCCATACATGACTACTAGAAAAACCATAGCTTTGACTAGGCAGACCTTTGTTGGTGAAGTAATGTCTCTGCTTTTTAATATGTTGTCTAGGTTGGTCATAGCTTTTATTCCAAGGAGCAAGTGTCTTTTAATTTCATGGCTGTAGTCATCATCTGCAGTGATTTTGGAGCCCAAAAAAATAAAGTCAGCCACTGTTTCCATTGTTCCCCCATCTATTTGCCATGAAGTGATGGGACCAGATGCCATGATCTTAGTTTTTTGAATGTTGAATTTTAAGCTGGGTTTTTCACTCTTCTGTTTCACCCTCATCAATAGCCTCTTTAGTTCTTCTCCGCTTTCTGCCATAGGGGTGGTGTCATCTGCATATCTGAGGTTATTGATATTTCTCCCAGCAATCTTGATTTCAGGTTGAGCTTTATCCAGCCCATCGTTTTGCATGTTGTCCTCTGCATTTAAGTTCAATAAGCAGGGTGACAATATACAGTCTTGACGTACTCCTTTCCTGATTTTGAACCAGTCTGTTGTTCCATGTCCAGTTCTAGCTGTTGCTTCCTGACCTGCATACAGATTTCTCAGGAGGCAGGTCAGGTGGTCAGGTATTCCCATCTCTTGAAGAATTTTCCACAGTTTATTGTGATCCACACAGTCAAAGGCTTTGGCATAGTCAATAAAGCAGAAGTAGATGTTTTTCTGGAACTCTTCTGCTCTTTCAATGATCCAAGGGATGTTGGCAATTTCTGGTTCCTCTGCCTTTTCTAAATCCAGCTTGAATGTCTGGAAGTTCACAGTTCACATACTGTTGAAGCCTGGCTTGGAGAACTTTGAGCATTACTTTACTAGCGTCTGAGATGAGTGCAGTTGTGTGGTAGTTTGAGCAATTTTTGGCATTGCCTTTCTTTGAGATTGGAATGAAAACTGACCTTTTCCAGTCCTGTGGCCTCTGCTGAGTTTTCCAAATTTGCTGGCATATTGAGTGCAGAACTTTCACAGCATCATCTTTTAGGATTTGAAATAGCTCAACTGGAATTCCATCACCTCCACTAGCTTTGTTCATAGTGATGCTTCCTAAGGCCCACTTGACTTTGCATTCCAGGATGTCTGGCTCTAGGTGAGTGATCACACCATTGTGATTATCTGGGTCATTAAGACCTTTTTTGTACAGTTCTTCTGTGTATTCTTGCCACCTCTTCTTAATATCTTCTGCTTCTGTTAGTTCCATACCATTTCTGTCCTTTATTGAGCCCATCTTTGCATGAAATGTTCCCTTGGTGTCTCTTAATTTTTTTGAAGAGATCGCTAGTCTTTCTCATTCTATTATTTTCCTCTATTTCTTTGCACTGATCACTGAGGAAGTCTTTTTTATTGCTATTCTTTGGCACTCTGCATTCATATGGGTATATCTTTCCTTTTCCCCTTTGCCTTTTGCTTCTCTTCTTTTCTCAATTATTTGTAAGGCCTCCTCAGACAACCATTTTGCCTTTTTCCATTTCTTTTTCTTGGGGATGGTCTTGATCCCTGTCTCCTGTACAATGTCACAAACCTCCATCCATAGTTCTTCAGGCGCTCTATCAGCTCTAATCTCTTGAATCTATTTGTCACTTCCACTGTATAATCATAAGAAATTTGATGTAGGTTATATCTGAATGGTCTAGTGGTTTTCCCTACTTTTTTCAATTTAAGTCTGAATTTGGCAATAACGAATTCATGATCTGAGCCACAGTAAGCTCCTGGTCTTGTTTTTGCTGACTGTATAGAGCTTCTCCATCTTTGGCTGCAAAGAATATAATCAATCTGATTTCTGTATTGACCATCTGGTGATGTCCATGTGTAGAGTCTTTTCTTGTGTTGTTGGAAGAGAGTGTTTGCTATGACTACTGCATTCTCTTGGCAAAACTCAATTAGCCTTTGCCCTGCTTCATTCCATACCCCAAGGCCAAATTTGCCTATTACTCCAGGTAGCTCTTGACTTCCTACTTTTGCATTCCAGTCCCCTATAATGAAAAGTACATCTTTTTTGGATGTTAGTTCTCAAAGGTCTTGTAGGTCTTCATAGAACTGTTCAACTTCAGCTTCTTCAGTATTACTGGTCGGGGCATAGGCTTGGATTACTGTGATAGTGAATGGTTTGCCTTGGAAACGAACAGAGATCATTCTGTCATTTTTGAGATTGCCTCCAAGTACTGCATTTCAGACTCTTTTGTTGACTATGAGGGCTACTCCATTTCTTCTAAGGGATTCTTGCCCACAGTAGTAGATATAATGGTCATCTGAGTTAAATTCACCCATTCCGGTCCATTTTAGTTTGCTGATTCCTAAAATGTCGCTTTTTTTCACTCTTGCCATCTGTTTGACCACTTCCAATTTGCCTTGATTCATGGACCTAACATTCCAGGTTCCTATGCAGTACTGCTCTTTATAGCATCAGACTTTACTTCCGTCACCAGTCACACACACAACTGGGTGTTGTTTTTGCTTTGGCTCCGTCTCTTCATTCTTTCTGAAATTATTTCTCCACTGATCTACAGTAGCATATTGGGCACCTACCAGCCGGGGGAGTTCATCTTTCAGCGTCCTATCTTTTTGCTTTTTCATACTGTTCATGGGGTTCTCAAGGCAAGAATACTGAAGTGTGGGATTAACGATGGCAAATTTCAGATCTAAGCCCCCTTCTACCCAAATGCATCTGCTGACTCCTTCTCCCAAATCTCAGGATGTGCTCAAAGGGCAAATGAATATTAACCAAAGGTAATATTAACCTAGAGTAAATATAATGTATAGTATTTAATAGACAAAATACTACAAATATAAATCACAGTGTATTTCAAAGCTAAATTATATGTTGGATTGTCCGAATTCAAGGAATGAACCATAGTTCTTTCATATAATTCACTAAAGGAGAAAAAATAGATATTTGATAAAATTTGAAAAGGCAGTTGATAAATTCAACATCTTCTCCTGGTTATTTGGAGGAGAAAAACCTTAGCAAACTAGAATTAAAATACTTTCTTTATACACACACACACACATACAGACACACAACTTCTCCAAATTGACTGCAAATTGTATATTCAATGATAAAACACTAGAGAAGCCATCATTAAAGTGAGAAATAAAACATGAGAACTCTAGCCAGCATACGTACTAAGAAAAACAAATCGGATTTAAAACTTTGGAAAACAAGATAAAATTTCCATTATTTGCATGATATTATTGTAGTCTAACAGAATTACCTAGAGTTACTAAAACAAATGGAATTCAGTTTATAAATAGATAGATAGATAGACTCAGCTGTATATATATATATATATTTTCACAAGTATGTGTGTATATATATATGTACATATATATGTGTGTATGTACAGCACTCTAAATTCTGTACACAAAAAGTAATGGCTTTTGTATCAATCAGTACTTTAGAAAATCTAATGGAAAAGGATCCCATTTAAATGTCAACAACAAAAATGTTTAGAAATAAAGATACAAAAGAAATGTTAAAACTCTGCCTAAAAACAATTACAAAACTGAGATACATAAAGGATTTTATTTAAATGAACATATATTTCTGGATGAAAGTATTCACTATTATGTTTTGGCTTCCTTCCTGATTTATTTATTGCATAAAAATTTAATCAGAATGCCAGTGGTTTTTTTTCTTTTCCTTTTTAAATTTATTTATTTTTTAATTGAAGGATAATTGCTTTACAGAATTTTGTTATTTTCTGTCAAACCTCAACCTGAGTCAGCCATCGGTTTTTGTTTTTAATTTGAGAAAGTTCAACTAAACCAAGAAATTTTTTAAAAGAAAAAATGCAACTTCAACTGCCAAATAATGCCATATTAGTTTTAGAGAGCCCCTTTGACAAAAAGTATGTAAACAAAACTAAAAAAGAAGTGGCAAATTGGGTAAATCTTTGCAGATAAAGAATTAATATCATTTCATACCTACATATGTAGATTTTGCTAATCAAATTTCTAAAAAGATTAACACCCAATTAAAACATATATTCATTCAGAAAAATTGAGTGAACTCCTACTGTTGTTCTCGGCTGGCTGCTGAGGGTTTCTTAGTGAACAGAATATGTGAAAAAAGCTGCCTAATGTGAAAAAGCAAATCGTAAAATAAAAAGGGGGAAATGACCAATATGCCTATAAAAACATGTTTATCCTCGCTATTAAAGATAGAAATTTAAATTTTAAAATAAGGTATACCAGTTTTCACATATCAAATTGGCAAATATTTTTCAAAAATCAATGTACCCAGTATTGTTAAAGTCAAATCCAGCACTCACATTCACAGCTAGAGAATGTAATTAAGAGGGCCATTTGCTATATACATGAAAATCTTTTAAAAGGTTTTCTTCTGCTAAGAAATTCCATTTAGAGAAATTTATGGTAAGAAAATAATCAAACAGGTACAAAATTTATACATAAAAATGGTCAACACATCATTATGTACAAAAAAAAGAGTAGGGGACTGATCTAATTTTCCCATAGTAAAGATCTGGTTAAATGCAGTTTGATATATCCATACAGTGTGACCGTATGTGTTAAGCACATTAAAAAGCAATCTGTAGAATAGTTGACGTCCTGGAGAAATGTTCATGAAATGGTATGTGAAAAAATGAGGCTGAAAAGTAGAATGTTCAGTGTAATTAAAAATTGTTTTGAATTATCACAATATTTTAGTGAATACATGTATTTTACTTTTTGTTCTTGTTCATTGGCTCAGTCATGTCCGACTCTTTGCAACCCCATGGACTGCAGCACGCCAGGCTTCCCTGTCCTTCATTACCTCCCAGAGTTTGCTCAAATTCGTGTCCACTGAGTCAATGATGCCATCCAACCATCTCATCCTCTGTTTCCCCCTTCTTCTCCTGCCCTCAATCTTTCCCAGCATCAGGATCTTTTCCAATGAATTGGTTCTTCACATCAGGTGGCCAACATTGGAGCTTCAGCTTTAGCATCAGTCCTTCTAATGTGTATTCAGGGTTAATTTCCTTTAGGATTGACTGATTTGATCTCTTTGCTCTCCAAGGGACTTTCAAAAGTCTTCTCCAGCACCACAATTCAGAAGGATCAGTTCTCTGGCACTCAGCCTTCTTTATGGTCCAAATCTCACATCCATACATGACTACTGGAAAAATATAGTATTGATTATATGGACCTTTGTCAGCAAAGTGATGTCTCTGCCTTTTAATACACTGTCTAGGTTTGTCAAGCTTTTCTTGCAAGGAGGAAGCGTCTTTTAATTTTATGACTGCAGTCACTGTTCACAGTGATTCTGGAGCCCAAGAAAATAAAATCTGTCACTGTTTCCATTTTTTCCCCATCTATTTGCCATGAAGTGATGGGACCATATGCCATGATCTTAGTTTTTTGAATGTTGAGTTTTCAGCTGGGTTTTTCACTCTTCTGTTTCACCCTCATCAAGAGCCTCTTTAGTTCCTCTTCGCTTTCTGCCATTAGGGTGGTGTCATCTGCATATCTGAGGTTATTGATATTTCTCCCAGCAATCTTGATTTCAGGTTGAGCTTTATCCAGTCCATCATTTTGCATGTTGTCCTCTGCATATAAGTTAAATGAGCAGGGTGACAATATACAGCCTTGACGTACTCTTCCCAATTTTGAACCAGTCTGTTGTTCCATGTCCAGTTCTAGCTGTTGCTTCCTGACCTGCATACAGATTTCTCAGGCGGCAGATAAGGTGGTCAGGTATTCCCATCTCTTGAAGAATTTTCCACAGTTTGTTGTGATCCATACAGTCAAAGGCTTTAGTGTAGTTCATAAAGCAGAAGTAGGTGTTTTTCTGGAATTCCCTTGCTTTTTCTATGATCTAGTAGATGTTGGCAATTTCTGGTTCCTCTGCCTTTTCTAAATCCAACTGGTACATCTGTAAGTTCTTGGTTTATGTACTGTTGAAGCCTAACTTGAAGTGTATTTTAGCATTATATATTGCTAGCATGGTTAATGAGTTCAGTTGTGCGGTAGTTTGAACATTCTTTGGCATTGCCCTTCTTTGGGATTAGAAAGAAAACTGACCTTTTCCAGTCCTGGGCCACTGCTGAGTTTTCCAAAATTGCTGGCATACTGAGTGCAGCCCTTTCACAGCGTCATCTTTCAGGATTTGGAATAGCTCAACTGGAATTCCATCACCTCCTCTAGCTTTGTTCGTCATAATGCTTCTTAAGGCCCACTTGACTTCACTCCAGGATATCTGGCTCTAGGTGAATGACCACACCATCATGATTATCTAGGTCATTAAGACCTTTTTTGTGTAGTCCTTCTGTGTATTCTTACCACCTCTTCTCAATATCTTCTGCTTCTGTTAGGTCCGTACCATTTCTGTCCATTATTGTGCCCATCTTTGCATGAAATGTTCCCTTGGTATCTCTAATTTTCTAATTTTACCTTTAAAATAGAAATTAATTTGAGAGACTCGCCTGGTGATCCTGTGATTAAGACCCTCTGCTTCCAATGCAGAGGGTATGGGTTCCATCCCTGGTTGGGGAACTAAGATCCCACATGCCTCAAGGCATGACCAAAAAAAAATTTTTCTTAATAATTTAAAAAATGGTTAAAGGAATGAATTAATTCATATTTCAACTTTATTTTGAGCTAAATAGGGTTTTGTATGTTGGCTTTAGAGGACAGATTTGTTGTTTAATTTAAATATAAGTTAATTTATAAATTAATATACATTTTCATAAAGTTAGACATGGTTGCTTAACATCATGCATTGTTCAAGGCCCTGAAAATAAAACCTATAATACATTCAGTCCATGTACCAGTTTAATTGAACTGAACATATCTTTCTTCCTTCTGTGAAAGGAAGGAAGTCTGCTGCCTGTAGGACTTAGCTTATGCTGTTCCTTTTGACTTTGTCCTCTTTCCCTATCTGTATCATAATCTCTAAAATGTGAATTCCTAGATATTCTGACTATCTCTGAGATTCCTGTATCTGAATGGTATTGCTTCCCTCCTTTGAATATCCGTGAACTTTTGTCTTCATCCCTGTTCTAGTACTTGGTACTTAGTACCTTACAGGTTTTTAAGCACATCCTCTCTCCCCTTTGAGTGCAGAACTCATATCTAATTCATCCTAATAGCCTCCTTAGTGTGCAGCATGCTTTGATTCATTCATTCACTTCAGAAATATTTTACTGAACACTTCTGCTGGTGCAGAGGCTAGAAAGATATAATGGCACAATCCTGTGCTCAAGAAGCTTAAAATCTAATGAAGAAACCAATACTCAAACTGGCCATTTCAAATGATAGTGAAGATTGAGTTACCAACAGTGCTTTGGATACATGAAAAGAACAGCTCCAGCATCTGTTGGTCCCAGAGAATCGGGGAAGTTTCTGCCCAGAAGGATGCATTTGGGCTGAGACTTTGAAAAGGGGAAGAACTGGCCGGGTGGGCGATCTTGGTGGAATGCACAGATAGAAGAAAAAACAAGGCATATTTGAGTAACTCATTTGTCTTGTATGTATTTAGCAACCACGAGGATCTCTGAACTACCCTGCTTTCCTTTGGAAAGTGTATTTGGTGTATTTAGTGTGAGGAGGGCATGGTAACCCACTCCAGTATTCTTGCCTGGAGAGTCCCCATGGACAGAGGAGCCTGGTGGGCTACAGGTCACAGGGTTGCAAAGAATCAGACACCACTGGGCGACTAAGCGCAGCAGAGTGGTTTTACTGGTGTATTTAGCAGCGCCAGTGTATGCGGTGTGCCTTGGGTCAGCCCTAAGGCTTGGATCTACATGAAGGAATGCAAACAGGAACAATGCAGGATACACCACTGTTTCTATGAAATACTGGCTACTTCCAGATAACTATGATTAATTTAAAATATTTGTCTGCTTTCACTCCCTTCCCAGAATCTACAACAGTCAAAAGAGTATAAACCCAATGAATAGCAAACAGAGGCAAACAACTAAACAGCATACATACCAAGCCTACTGGACCACTGTTTGTTCAGTAGTAAGTTGTATCCGATGGTTTGCAACCCCGTGGACTGCAGCACGCCAGGCTTCCCTGTCCCGGAGCTCGCGCAAACTCTTATAGGCAGTGATGCCATCCAACCGTCTCATCCTCTGTCCCCCCTTCTCCTCCCACCCTCAGTCTTTCCCAGCATCAGGGTCTTTTTCAGTGAGTCGGCTCTTTGTATCAGGTGGTCAGAGTATTGGAGCTTCAGCTTCATTGTTTATCAGGGTAAATTCACAGTTTGAAGAAATAACTGGTGTGTAGATGTAAGGTGATCAAGGTAATGGATGTTTGGGATGAACTGTGAGATGGTGAGATTGTCTAGAGACTTGGAGACTAAATTATATCACAAAGAAGAGCTAATTTAACACTGAAGTAAGATGGTGAAAATGTACTGCTGCCCCTGCCAAATGAAAGCATCTGGTTTCCTCTACTTTTTTAATAGAGGGAAAAGCATTTGTTAGATCAATAGCTGCAGAGTCAGCCCTGAGACTGTGCTTGATTTGCTTCAGTTAAGAAGCTACATGTACCAACACAATATTGTCAAGCAATTATCCTCCAATTAAAAATAAATAAATTAGAAAAAGTGGGGTGGGAGGGAGGCTCAAGAGGGAGGGGACATACGTATACCTATGGCTGATTCAAGTTGATATATGGAAGAAACTACATGTATGTAAAGCAACTGCAACTAGTGTCATCTGATTAAATTTGAAATAATATATTCCCATTCTCTAAAATCCTTCTCTGTTTAAAATAGGTCCAGTAGGTAAAGTAGTTGGCAATGTGATAGAAATTACCACCTACCAACAGGAAAGATTTCCCTTCCCTGTCATTGCACTATACATAGTGGAACAGTCCTACCATCAAGAAATTTAAAATCTAATGAAGAATTAGATATATAAGGGAACAATTAATTATAAACAGTCTTATAAAACTACTGCTCTGCACTTCTGGCTGGCAACAGCACATCATGTACATCTGTAAATAAGGTTTCAATTTCTTTTTTTTAAATTCATCTTTACCCAGGTGTGATGGACATATAAAAGAATTAATTTCCTTCTCAGTAAACTGATCATAGGTAATTTCCTGTAAAGCTATGGGTGTGGGTTGGTGGAGGGGCGGCAGTGAGTCATGAGCACTGAGAAATGCTCTAGCCAGAAGAGCAGCAGCATCGTGTCCCACATGCTGAAGCAGGGAGCGTCTTCCTTTGAAATGACGTCCTGGTTTCCTAGGAATGATGGGGTCCCTGGGTGACAGAGGCCAGGAAGGAGTACTGCACTTCCAGAAGTTACTATAATAGACAACGGAGCCAGCGCGGTGATCAGAATGATTTGATCTGACCATGGGTTCTCCCACAGAAGATAGATGGGCAGGTCTCTAAGGTTCTTTTCTACATAATCTAGTGACTAGAGGCTTGGCTTCAGCCACCGTAATAGCCCCAGGTGGCGCTAGTGGTAAAGAAAGTGAAGTGAAAGTGAAAGTCACTCAGTCTTTGCGATCCCATGGACTCCATGGAATTCTCCAGGCCAGAATACCAGAGTGGGTAGCCGTTTCCTTCTCTAAGGGGTCTTCCCAACCCAGGGATCGAACCCAGGTCTCCCTCATTGCAGGCAGATTCTTTACCAGCTGAGCCACAAGGGAAGCCTCAGTGGTAAAGAACCCGCCTCCCAGTGCAGGAGATGCGAGAGACACAGGTTCGATCCCTGGGTCAGGAAGATCCCCTGGAGAAGGAAACGGCAACCCACTCCCGTATTCTTGCCTGGAGAATCCCATGGACAGAGGAGCCTGGTGGGCTATGGTTCACAGAGTCGCAAAGAGTTGGACACTACTGAAGTGACTTAGCGCACACGCACACCATAATAGCCAAGACCCAGGGCCTCGTGAAGGAGGCAGTTATCCTTGGGAAATAGCCCTGCATTGACATCTTGTGTATGTACTTAATTCTTGCTCTTAGCCTATCCCCAAATGGTCTGTGGCCATTTATCAGGGTAGTTGTGTATTGGGAAAAGAGAACTATCCAATCTCTCAGGAATTTCTGAATCATGCTCTAAAGTAAAAACTAATCACCAGTAACTTTGAAAGTCCCTGTGGTTCGGCAGTTTTGTGGGGATGGGAAGCTTATTGAGAGTCCTCAGTGAAATTTAACCTGAATCCGTCCCATGGTAGTCTTGTCAGGTCCATGAGTTCATTCTTGGAGCTGTTTCCCCATTTCCTAATCAGATAGTGGAAATAGATACACTAGAAAATGCAAAAAGAACCAGTAGGTTCTGAACCAAGGAATGAAGGCAGTTGTGGTAGGAGGAGCTAGTAGAAGTGTCTGGCACCAAATAGAAAACTGAAAGCAATACTGCAGATTTGGGGACAAACACAGGCTTCCCTGATAGCTCAGTTGGTAAAGAATCTGCCTGCAATGCAGGAGACCCCAGTTCAATTCCTGGGTCGGGAAGATCTGCTGGAGAAGGAATAGGCTACCCACTCCAGGATTCTGGCCTGGAGAATTCCGTGGACTGTATAGTCAATGGGGTCACAAAGAGTCGGACACGACTGAGCTTTCACTTTTCATAGATTACTGCTGCCATTAACACTTTGGGGAGACATAGCTGGGAAGTAGATGAGCATGTTGCATGTGATAAATCCTCTCCAACACTCCTGCCTCCCCAAAACTTTGGATTTCTTCCTCTTCATTTTACTAATGAACTTCCAGCATTGCAATTTCATTTGGCACAGGTACCCATCTAGCCCAGGTTCTGATCAACCAGTTCATTAATCAACTCCTCTCACTCCTAGCTGCTCCAGGTAGTTTACTGAACCAGGCTCGGCAGCAAGTGTGCCCATAACTGTTACAATCAGCCCAGTATAAAATCGTGTTTCCTCCTTTCTGGTCCGACACTTCTGAAATCTCTTTCCTCATACATGCTCCAGTAGAGATTAGCAGCATTTTATAGTTCTCTTTGCTGTGCAAATCTTCTCTTCTCTTTGACTTTGTAATAGGCCCTTTGGAACATGCTGAGATCTGACTTTAGTCAAAGTTCGGAGACATTGACGGGTGGCGGGGAAAGGAGGCTTGAGGAGAATTGACAACACCCATGCTATAGAGCTGCCTTGAGTGAGATCATGAGGGGCCCTCCACAAGGCAAGACCGGTCTCCATACCAGTTTGGGGGCTACTTCATGTAAGAAGGGACATTTGGGACTTTCCTAGCGGTCCAGTGGTTTAGACGCCATGCTTCCACTGCAAGAGGTTTGATCCCTAGTCAGGGAACTAAGATCCCACATGCCATGAAGTGTGGCCACAAAGTAAATAAGTAAAAAGGAAGGGATATTTGGCAGGAGGTTAGGATGCTCTTAGTTCCGTGAATACTCCCAAGTGTCGCATTTCATTTCTCAAAGTGTATGTCTCAGTTAATTAACTGAGAAATTAATTAACTTCACATAAATTCAGTCTGTGTTGTCATTTAGCACCCAGCAGGACTATTCTCAGCGTCTGATTTTTTAGTCACTTCTGGGATAATCCCAGTGGTCAATGGAGCGAGTCTTAAAAACACAAGAAATAAGGGCAAGCATTGAAACTTCTGGTTTCCTAACTGTGCCTCGAACCAAAACATCAAAGCCTTACCTAAAGCTATCCTTTTGTTTCCTTCAGTTTTTCCAGCGAAGTGAGAAGCACCCAGCCCAACCCCACTTTTGTTACTTTCCTATGTGTCCCCATTTTGTTTGATCACTTTCTGTCCAACAAAACCCTGCCCTGAATAGGCACTTTATTACAGATGACCACACGTGATTGTGTACATAATTGGTTCCTCACTGGGTATCCATTCACCAGTGTTACAGCCACTTATGGTAATTGGATCCCCCTGCCTTCAGACCCAACCAGTCAGATAGCCTGCCTTCCCAAGGCCTTGACTTTGCTTCCCATGCCCACTTCTGGTGTCCTATTCTGCACAGATCAAGATTCAACAACAGAATTCACTCTAGCCAGTTTAAGCAAAAAGGGATTTATTATCGGGTGTGAGTTTATATAGTTTCTGAGTGTGCCAGCGAAGGAAGCTTAGTTGAGGACCTGTTGGGTACCAGTTACAGTTCGAGGCCCTGGAGCTACAGTAATGGACAAGGTAAAAGAAGCCCTTGCGGAGTTACAAGGCTTTGGAGGAGAGGAAAACCCACTGAGGAGCTAGAGAATTCCTGGTGAGGGGAGTAGGATGGACAGTAAACACACAGCTTTGGCGGTCTGTTGCGGGAAGAGCAGACGCTAACAGGCCAGAGTGGAGGTCAGTGAGAATGTGGTAGGAGGTAAAGGTAGGGGAAAGGGGTTAACAGAAGTGAAATCATTAAGAGGCTGGTAGGCCACAATAAAGTTTGGATTTTATTCTAGGATAACAAGGGTTTACAGAGAAGGGCTTGGTTCATCTTGGGCACTGATAATGAAATTGTTTTCCCCATCAAGTTATATATAAAACTAAAAGATAATGGGCTCTGATGTCAGCACCAGGATTCCCCTGAGTGGCTGAAAGAGCAGCCTCTAGGCAACCCAGTCTGAATTCCCTACCCTGCCAATCTCCCTAACACCTTTGGTTTTGAACCAGGATATCTTGGGGGTTTTTGTTGTTGTTGTTGTTTTTAACATTTAATTAGTTTTGAACCAGGATATCTTGGTTTTTTTTGTTGTTGTTGTTGTTTTTAACATTTAATTAGTTTTGAACCAGGATATCTTGGTTTTTTTTGTTGTTGTTGTTGTTTTTAACATTTAATTAGTTTTGAACCAGGATATCTTGGGTTTTTTTGTTGTTGCTGTTGTTTTTAACATTTAATTAGTTTTCTGTTGTTGTTCAGTTCTTTGCGACCCCCATGGACTGCAGCACACCAGGCACCATCCTTTGTCCTTCACCGTCTCCCAAAGTTTGCTCAAATTCATGCCCATTGAGTCGATGATGCCGTCCAACCATCTCATTCTCTGTCGCCCCCTTCTCCTCCTGCCCTCAGCCTTTCCCAGCATCAGGGTTAGTTACTGGCCACGCCTCACTGCATGTGGGATCTTATTCCCCTGACCAGGGATGGAACCCACGCCTTCTGCTGTGGAAGCATGCTGGACCACCAGGGAAGCCCCCAGGATGTCTCGTTTTTGCTTCCAGACCTTCATGATTATCAATTCTTCTATTATATGTTTGTCATTCATCCACAGTATACGAAGCGTTGCGTATCAGTTGGTTTCTGTGGAAGGTTTTATTTCACCAAATGCTTTGAATAACTACTGAGTGTGGCTGAATAATGTCACAGTGCTCTGTGTTTCTGGAATGAATGTGTGTGAATCTGTGTTCTCTTTGATAACTATCTTTGTAAGATCTGTGGTATTTGTAGTTGTTATTTTGTGTAAATGTTGTTTTGCCTAAAATGGAATCTGCCTTCCTGGAATCTGTGCTCACTAAGGATTCTGTTTTGAACCGAAGCCATGACTCTTCCTGTGAGATGCCCTGAAACAGGACATCAATAGAAAAGTTAGAGGGAATGTAATTGCTGCAATTTATAGAAATGGTTAAACAAAATAGACTAAGTACTCTCAGAATACAAGTTGCCCAGATCCCCCAGTGGAAAATACTCCCCAGTATTTTCCACACAGGAAATCTGCAGAGGCGGGAAGCTCCCAGGCTCCCATTCTCATGGGCTCTTGATTTCTCCCCGCCTCCCTGGCCATGTACCTGCCTGCTTACCAGGCGTAAGTTGCTGTTGATCAGTCACTACCCCGTGGACTGCAGCACACAGGCTTCCCTGTCCTTCACCATCTCCTGGAGTCTGCTCAGATTCATGTCCATTGGGTCAATGATACCATCCAACCATCTCATCCCCTATCATCCCCTTCTCCTCTTGCCCTCAATCTGTCCCAGCATCAGGGTCTTTTCCAGTACGTCAGGTCTTTGAATCAGGCAGCCAAAGTATTTGACCTGCATCTTACCAGGTGTAAGTAACAGTTATAAAAACAACTCTTGCATATGCTTGAGTGTTTACCCCCAACCTGAATTCGATGAATTGAAGGTCACTCTTCACGGATGCCTTTTTTCCTGCAAAACCAGGTCTCAGTTCTACCTGAAGATCATACCTGCAGGATCAAAATATATCATAGATATATGCCTCCCATAGATCCCAGAAGTCCCACTTCTAGAACTTACCTTAAAAAGATTATTGCACAACTGCCATATATAGATGATTGGATATTCACTGAAGCGTTGTTTCTAGAAATGAAACTTGGATCAAACCTAATTGCTTGTCGATGAGGACTTACTAAATTATGATACATCTATATAATGAGATCTTTGGTCACTGAAATAGATGTATGCATATTCTGTATATATGTATCTGTACCTCAATGCATACAATGTTTCTGAAAGAGGCAGGGGAATTTGCCAAGGATGAAATGATTGGCTAGGCAGATATGGGAGAATTCTTCATGGATATTCTTTTAACTTTAAAAATATCAAAGCTTATGAATGCATGTGTTTAATATTAAAGTTAAAAAGTAAATTCAGAAAGAGGAAGAGAACCAGGGATTCCCAAAGGGACAATCACTATAAGTTACAGCAATTATTTTGGGCTAGCAAGATTTGAATGAACATGTTTTATTTCTTTACTTTTCTATATTGTTTGAATTTTCATGTAAAGAGTTAAAAATTTCAAGTTAAAAAGAAAAGTTACATAGCTATAATGAAAAAAGTGGTAAAGCAATTTTCATTAAAACATTTTTTTAAAAGAACATTTCCAAGATTCCCTTTGTACTGCATCCATTGGCTGTGACAAGCCCCACCCATTCCATTTCTATTCCCAGTTCTGCTCCTGAAAACACATCTTAGGAGTTTTCATTTCCTTTTTTATTTTTTTCCCCAGAGTTGCTGATGGAGTGATCAAAAGTGTGTTATGGCAAACACTTCAAGCTCTCAATTTCTGTCATAAACACAACGTAAGTAACATTTCCTAATGTATTTGCTAATTTCTTCATGACTCTTCTCTCCTAAATGGCTTAGGGGTCTATTTGAAGAGCTAATGATGGAAGGAGAATAAGAACCAGAAGAGCAAAACAAAAGAAAGTTGCAGAATACAAGGAAAAGTAATGCATTATTAATGGATTTTTTGCAATTTCTATAAGAATCAAATTATTCATTCCTTATGAATTAAAAGTTTGTATAAACTTAAATGTTTCCTTTTGCCCCAGTACTAATGATTCCTATGATTATTTTTAAATTGTATTAAAATAAGTTTTCAGAATATCAGTAGCATAACCCTCCATGGCACTTGATTTTCTTTTGTCTTTAATGTCTTTTATACTGTAAAGGTCTCCTTTCCCCTATCTTTTTTTTTCTTTTTTCCATTATTAATTTTTCAGAGCCATGGGTGTCAAAGTTGAGCATGCATCAGAATCACCTGGAGTTCTTGTCAAGACACATTTTGCTGGACCCACGTTCAGAATTTCTGATTCCGTAGGTCTGGGATAAAACCTGAGAATTTGCAATTCTAACAGTTTACCGATTGATACTGAAGCTTCCAGTCCTAGAACTGGAACATGCTTTGACTTCTGTGTTATAGAAATCCTCTTGGCTGGTTGCTTCCTATGTGTTATTTAACTTGTTTTTTTGCCTGTATTTACTGTAAATTGGTGTTTATATCTAGAGGCTTGTCACACTCAGGCTCAGTCTTTTTAGACAGAAAGGCTTCACATATAATACCGTGCACTTCTTACTGTGTCAGCAACCTGAGGCATGATAATGTCTGGCCGTCTTTCCCACTTTTGATTGTCTTAAAATAGATGAGTAGGTTCAAGAGATGTTCACTTGATCCCCTTCTTTAGCACTTTCACTGTCAATCTTTTTTTTAGTTTTCGCATTTAGGGATCATTATTACCTCTCTCCAGTATTTCATTAAGGTTAAAAGGTGGCAATTTTCTAATTCTAATATTCCTTCTGCATTTACTGATTGGAATTCTATGGAGAAGAATTTACCATGGACTCTGGTTACTATAAAGTACAGTAAGATAAATATGTGATTATTCCTTTTAGATGTCAATACTCACAGTGATAAAGTGGTGTCAGCAAGAGTGTCTCTAAGCAACCTCCAAGAGTGAGGGGTTTTGGGGAGGCGTAGGGCATCATTATGATTTTATGTATGCTGTGTGTTTCCATCCTTTGCAGTCATTGTTCTCTCTGATGTTCAGGTTGTCCCATCCTAGGCCAGCGGGAGCTTCTTTAATAAGCCCTTGGGTGCTTTTGCTATAATGATAGCTTGTTTTTTTATTTTTATAAACTTTTGAGTTGGTGCCTACATAAAGGCAGTATTGAGGCAAGGATGCAGACTACCATATGGTCAGTTTTGATGCCAAGAGCAGAATATCTATCCTAGTAATCTAGGATTGCTGAAAAACAGTACACAATCATGGAACTAATTTCCAGTACTTAAGGAAAGCTTCCCTTAGTGTTCAGAAGAAAGTCAGCGAAGGGCTTCCCTGGTGGCTCAGTGGTTAAAGAATCTACCTGCCAGTGCATAAGACATGGGTTCAGTCCCTGATCTGGGAAGATCCCACATGCCAAGGAGCAGCTAAGCCCGGGTGCCATAACTATTGAGCCAGTGCTCCAGAGCCAGGAGCCGCAACCACTGAACCCACAAGCCCTAGAGCCTGTGCTCCCCAGCAGGAGAAGCCAGCACGCTGCGGCTAGAGAGTAGGTAGGCCCTGCTCCCCACAACTAGAGAAAAGCCCAGCGTAGCAACGAAGACCCAGTACAGCCAAAAATAAATAAAATTATCTAAAAAAAGAAAGTGAGGTTTTTGTTGTTGTTAGGGTAAGTCAGAAAAGCTTTGACTTTTTATTGATAAAGTATATGGAATACAGAGACATATTGCTCACAAGATACATATTTTTCATGATGCAAATTGTGCTTTCAAATAATTACTGAAGATGATGCAGAATTGCATCCACATCTTTGTTGCTTTCCACCATGCTCTGAGAGGTATTCAAGTTCACCTAAGTGTGGTGCTGGAGTTTTATGGGTAATTAAAATGATTTTTTAAAAATTCTATTTACCATAACTATTTGTGTATTATCCCTGTATAATCAGATTATAAGCTTGAATGCAGTCTCTGTGGCTGATTTATCTTTGTATGTGTCTCTTTAATGCCTGGTCTGGATCTTTTTATATAAAAGGTGCTCAGGAAACATGTGTGGAGTAACTGGATGAGTGTGTGAATGAATGAGTCCATCGGTCACCTTACCTACCTGATGATGACTGACCGTTTAGAGTGAACCCAAGTGTTATTGTAGCTCTGTGCAACTGCCTCCTTTCCTCTGCTGGGAACAACACGTTCTGTACCTTAAACTTTAAAATATTGAAAACCTCCCACTTATAACCCATTATTAAAAATGGATAATTTTTCAGACAAACTATCTTCCTCTGACAAGAAAATTACTTCTGAACTCTGGTTATCCCATTTTTCTTACACTGTGGTAAGTCTTTATGTATCTTTTTAAAATAAACCTATTAGCTGAAACACATGCAAGGGAAAAAAATCTAAATCATATATAAGCTGTTACAATACTACATCTAAAACCTTTATACTCTCCTTATTTTAAAGGAACCCTCATGATACTCTCAAATAGGAAAGGCAGTCCCATCCATGGTGTTGCTGAAGATTCACAGTGACTATCTTTTATCTCCAGAGCGGTGATCCCAGCCAAGGTCATGGTAGTAAGGGATTAAGGCCTTGCTACTCAG
Source organism: Cervus elaphus (assembly GCF_910594005.1). Lineage (NCBI taxonomy): Eukaryota > Metazoa > Chordata > Mammalia > Artiodactyla > Cervidae > Cervus > Cervus elaphus. The sequence goes on from NC_057825.1 coordinate 81,923,391, forward strand.
AGTGTGGTTGGTGAGGGTCTCCTCAGAGCTTATTAGAAATTCAGACTCTCAGGCTCATTCCAGATCTACTGAGTCAGAATCTGCATATTTAACAAGATCTCCCAGAGGTTCGTGTGCACATTAAATTTTGAGAAGCACTGGACTTAAGAAAATACCTACTCATTTTGTTCTTTTTTTTACCCTATAATATGGCTAGAGTGAGGTAACTAAAGTGACCCTTTGACATCATTATCAACTCATGAATTTTTATATATTTGATGTATCAATTAGAGAAAAATAATATCATGTCTGGGAATTTCCTGGCAGTCCAGTGTTTGGAACTCAGTATTCTCACTGCCGTGGTCCCCGGTTGAATCCCTGGTTGGTGAGCTAGGATCCTATAAGCCGTACAGTATGGTAAAAAGAGAAACAACTCCACATCAAAATGGCAAAATTACGGTGACTTCCAAAATGTGCGTGTGTCTGGCTGTAAGATCCATTATCATCTTGTTGGTATCAGTGTCCTAGTTGTCAAGGAGGAGGTTTCTCTCCTCTCTGGTTATGAGTGTCCGTCCATAAGGCTCAAAGAACAACCTTCTCAGATGTCCATTCAGGCTTATGTAAAGAGGCAGCTTCTGTCAGGGAAGTTTCTGGAGATGGTTCTTAGAATTAAGGATCAGGTTTAAAATACCATGGATACCTCTTCCTACGGGCTTGTGAGTCTGTAAAAATGAGATTGTACATCAGCCACCATAACCCAGTTTAAGCAATGTTTGCTAAAAGCTGTGTATGAAACCCAAGTTTATTAAAATGTTTTGATTCCCCTGACTTACAAGTTGCTTGTTCTTTGGTGAAAAATAAGTTGATTGCAAGAGGCATTACAGAGTTTACACTTGAGTGCAGCTTTGCATTGGAGAAAGTGAATGCTGTTTGTCAAAGCATCTTCTGTTCTCCATGCTCTGGTTCTTACTATTCCTGTGATTTTTTTACTCTCTTTTTCTTTTATTCTTTTTTTATTCTTTTATTTATTATTAATTATAATTATATATAATTTTATTATGTTTATATATTATATATAATAAATATATAATATATATAATTACATATTATTCTTTTATTTATTCTTTCTTTTATTCTTCTTTATTTGTAGCTTCTCTTACCTGTACCTACACTAAATGATTTTTTCTGTTTCTTTGGGACTTGTCAGTACTTCGTTTGCCTTTGTATATATTGGTTGGAAAACAAGTGGCTATAAATTTCACAGGGGTTTGCATATTTCGGTAGGCCACTAGATAGGTAGCCAGAGAAGGCAATGGCACCCCACTCCAGTACTCTTGCCTGGAAAATCCCATGGACGGAGGAGCCTGGTAGGCTGTGGTCCATGGGGTCGCTAAGAGTCGGACACGACTGAGCAACTTCACTTTCACTTTTCACTTTCATGCATTGGAGAAGGAAATGGCAACCCACTCCAGTGTTCTTGCCTGGAGAATCCCAGGGACGGGGGAGCCTGGTGGGCTGCCGTCTATGGGGTCTCAGAGAGTCGGACACAACTGAAGTGACTTAGCAGCAGCAGCAGATAGGTAGCAGTATAAGTCCGTTTACTTGGTAGTACCACACATAATCCAGAAACTTAGAATTTGCTGCAGACTCATCTGAAGGACATAACCTGTTCTTATTAAATCAGTAGCTATTATAGGTGAATATGACTCAGTGTTAATCCAGTTTTCATAAATGTGTTGCCTAAAAGGTAGGATGAAAACTATGTTGGTTTATGTCAGAACAGTGCAGCTTTAAAAATTACTCTCTAAGGCCTTAGGACTTTTAAGAGGCCTTAAAAGGTTTCTTCTAGATGATGGCCGTACAAATGATGAAACAGTTGACAGTAATTGAGACTAAATACAAACAAGCTTGTAGTATGAGTGCCGTTTCTTTTTTTTTTTCATGACCCAGAATTTAGCATTCAACATTTTCTTTTCTTAGATAGCTATTATAAAAGCAAAATTCAAAATCATCAGTTTGAAAGGAGTACTTAAAGGGACTGACATCACAACAGAGAAGTCAGGCAGAGGGAACTGATTGTTGTGGGACTTAATCAGGAGCCCAGCGGTAGCCACCTGCCATCACAGGATCATTGCAAGGATGCAATGTGGAAGTGCTCTGAAAAGTCCAGAGCTCCGTGTGAGGACTGAGTTGTAGAAGAAGAGCAAGAGCGTTTTTAACCTATTTGCTTGTTTGGAGGGAGAATAACCTGGAAAGCTAAAGTTCTGAAGACGAGGGCCTGAGCTGTTTTCTCCTGGGGCATCCACAGCATGCAATAGCCATTTCTGGAATAACAGTGGATGGGGTTCACTCAGCCCACCATCATGCACTCCCCCAGCTTAGCCCTCTCACATCCAGAAAGGAGCATTTGCTTCACTGAGGGTCCTGGGATGATGCAGCAAGTTGCAAGTTCTCCACACGGAGAGGACTCTAAGGGGAGAATGCCTCCCAGTGGTGACCTGGTCTCCCAGGAGCGACTCCATCATGAGGTCATATCTCAAGAAACCTGTTCATGGTTCCAGACTAGCTCACTGTTGAGGATACTCATCTCCTGAGGCTGAATCTTTGGTATATCTTGTTAGTAGGTGGCCATAGGTTCCAGCTGGCCTAGGACAGCTATGGTCTGTTGCCCTCTCGGAATAATTAGCTCCCTTTCACACATCCTGACCAGATGATAAATAAGATGGTCACTCTGATGTTTTCTTTTTGTTATCATTTGAATGTTTTCCCAGTTTCTCAAATCTGTAATGTTTATGCAACCTGAATTGTGATTCTTGGGTGGCAGCCGTTCTTATTAGAGGCACTCTGGGTGTAATCTCATTCAGGGTTTGTTTTTTTTTAAAGTATAGTTTATTTACAGTGTTGTGTTAATTACTGCCGTACAGTAAAAGGATTCAGTTATACATATACATATATATTCTTTTTTAAAATATTCTTTCCCATTATGGTTTATCATAGGATAGTGACTATAGTTCTCTATGCTATACACTAGGACTTTGTTGTTTCATTCAGGATTCTACCTCTTACTATTCAAATAGGGCTCAGTAAAAAGTGGAAGAAATAATTATATGATACTCCCTTCTCAAAAAAATTTTTTTCAGTTTTCCCATCCAATAATTATTTTAATTTTTTCCCTAGTATAGCAACTTTTTTGTTATGACAAGATTTACAAATGAAAAATTGCCAATTTAAGGTTTTAGAAAAGAAGGAACACCATGTTTGTAACCATAAATAGGCTGTGTTTATCATTGAATGTTAATGTTTATTATGCTTTGTTGTTTTGATGACTCAGGGAAATAATTAAATATTTTCTTACAGTGTATTCACAGAGATGTAAAACCTGAAAATATTCTAATAACTAAGCAAGGAATAATCAAGATCTGTGACTTTGGGTTTGCACGAATTCTGAGTAAGTAGCAAGTTTTTTACTGTTATACAATACAGATGATTATGAAATGATATAGTTTAAATTCTTACTTTAGATATTGAATTATGCTAATTGTTATAGTGTTATTATTCAAAAAAGGAAATTTCACTTTAATTTTTTAGTCAGTACATTAGTTCATACTTCAGCTCCATCCAATCAACTACAGTTGATTAGCTGTTGAAAGCCACATTTATGTGCTGTGCCCGTAGGAAAGGAAGAGAACTAAAAGATGCGTTTCTGGTCTTCATGCACTTATAATCTGAAGTAAAAGAAACAAACAACTAATGCAAGATGATTGGCAATAAAGTACTAAAGTGAAGAGGCAGATGGTCCCCTGGAGGGAGATACTAACGTGATCTAGAGTGGTTGGGGAAAACTTCATGGAGCTGATGAGACTGGGAGAGTAAACTATAAATTACAGAGAGGATTCAGAGACAGTGCTGAGCAACAAAGAAGTCATCCCAGAGAGAGAGGAACCAAAGGAAAAGGGGGACAGATAATGATCTCCCCCTGAATCTAAAACTGTGCAGCAGGCGGAAACATGTATTAACAACGGACACATTGCAAGGTGGGTGTGCACATAGTCAGCTTATTGATAGGACCCCAACATAGGTGACCTGACATTGCATTGGGAAGCTGGTTTATTCTTGAAGTCACACTACAGAAATTCTCCCTGTGCCCTCACCCTGGTGCTCTCTCTCTGGGATCACATAGATGTTAAATAGCTCAGCTACCTTTGGAAGTTGAATTTTTTTTAAATGAAGTTTAGTTGCTTAGTAGTATTATGTTAATTTCAGGTGTACAATATAGTGATTCAGTGTTTTTACAGATTATACTCCATCATATTGATAGCTTATTACAAGATAATGGTTATAATCTCCTGAACTACACAGTATATCCTTGTTGCTTGCCTATTTTATATTAATAGTATGGAAGGTGAATTTACTCTCTGAGTACACAGTGTAACAGTTCCCTAGGTTAGTGCATCACTGCGTGAACTGTTAGGAGAAGCCTAGCTTCTGAGAATTATTGATGCGGATCTGTTCAGAGAGCCTGACCTGCTCTTGATGCATTTGCAGTTCCAGGAGATGCCTACACTGACTATGTCGCTACAAGATGGTACCGAGCTCCCGAACTTCTTGTGGGGGATACCCAGTATGGTTCTTCAGTCGACATATGGGCTACTGGTTGCGTTTTTGCAGAGCTGCTGACAGGCCAGCCACTCTGGCCTGGAAAATCAGATGTGGACCAACTTTATCTGATAATCAGAACATTGGGTATAAGTTACATTTTATGGCTTACAGAGTTGCTAACTTGTAGTAGAAGTAGTATGTCATTATAATGAACAAGAGCTTTCTGTTGTCTCCAAAGTGCTACTGAGGGCGGCTGTTCTGGACTGTAGCCAAAGCCCAACCCTTTTCTCAATGCATGGAGCCCTAACTCCTCTCAGTGAGGAGTTTTCAGATGCCTCTCCAAGTCAAGTCAATTAGCTGTGGAATAAACTATACATTTACTTTCCTTATCAGGCTAAGATGGGGCTAAGGGTGTGAGTCAGCTGCATAGAGCTTACTCTGAAGACACTCAATCAAATGCAGTTTCTGCTTTTTCCCCCCTTTCCTCTAGCACAGGGATAAGCAAACTTTTTCTACACAGGGCCAAATGGTAAATATTTTAGGTCTTGTAGGCTGTACAGCCTCTATTGCAGCTCTCAACTCTGTTCCTTTATACTTAATATTGACAAATTGCTCTCACACACACCATCTCTTTCAGTCTTAAGAAAAATCCATTAAGGACATAATAACATTTTTCATTGTGCCTGTTTTCACAAATGAGGAAACTGAGGCTCTAGGAGCTTGCATGAATGACCTGAAGTCATACAACTAGTTATTAATAAGTGAAGAACAAGAGTGACTCCAATGCTGTCTTTCATGAGCTTTCATCCCATGTCAGTGTCCTTAGCGCTTGTCCCCTTCCACCTGGTTGGAAGAGGACATAACCCAAAAGACCAGCTGCAAGCTCACACCGTCAGCCTGGATGCGAACAAGGTGGCAAGCCGCACACAAGATGGGTATTTGGTCATCGCTCCCCGTGGCTCTCCTGGCAGCATGGCTGCCCAGCAAGGGAACTGCTGCTGTCTGGTTCCCTGTGGTTCCCACACCTTCTTCTGGAGAATTCCACGGCCTGGGAGATGGGGAGTAGTGTTTCACTACAGGCCACACCTTAAGCTCATGCTGTTTAACTGGTTTCCTATAGAAATTTACATTAGGCAGATATTAGACAGATCTGGGAGAAGGCAATGGCACCCCATTCCAGTACTCTTGCCTGGAAAATCACATGGACGGAGGAGCCTGGTGGGCTGCAGACCATGGGGTCGGTAGGAGTCGGACACGACTGAGCGACTTCCCTTTCACTTTTCACTTTCATGCATTGGAGAAGGAAATGGCAACCCACTCCAGTGTTCTTGCCTGGAGAATCCCAGGGATGGGGGAGCCTGGTGGGCTGCTGTCTATGGGGTCGCACAGAGTCAGACATGACTGAAGCGACTTAACAGCAGCAGACAGATCTGAGTTTGAATCTCAGGCCTATCACCTAATGACTGTGTGACTTGAGACAGGTTATCAAACCTCTGAGCCTCATTCTCTCACTAGGACAGTGGAGGTGAAAAAATTGCAACCATCATGAGATAGTTATAAGATTATGAGATCATATGTGTCAAGCTCTCCACACCACTTGCTCACCTCCTCCTCTGATGGCAGCTGAAAGACAGACTGGGGCTTTCCAGGAGGCTCAGTGGGTAAGAAATCCACTCAGTACAGGAGATGTGGGTTCCATCCCTGGGTCAGAAAGATCCCCTGGAGGAGGGCGTGGCAACCCACTCCAGTATTCTTGCCTGGAAAATCACATGGACAGAGGAGCCTAGTGGGCTACAGTCTGCAGGGTCACAAAAAGTCAGACACAACTAAAGTTAACTGAGCAGACACGCACACGTGACAGTGCAAGCCACATGTGGCAAAGAGAGTTGGCAGCACTGATCTTGCCTGAGGAGGCACAGTTTTTGCGGGGACCAATTTCTCCCAAATCAGGCTCAGTATTTCTTTTATCTCTGGACCTCGGAAATTAACTGTTGAAGCATGATGCTGTTTTTAACTAAATTAATCATGAGTTATGTGGTTTGTATTTTTACAGGAAAGCTAATCCCAAGACATCAGTCTATCTTTAAAAGTAACCAGTTTTTCCATGGCATCAGTATACCTGAACCAGAAGATATGGTAAATTGCTCGATTTTGGTGTTTTGCTCTTTGTGTTGCTACTTTCTTTAAAGGGGTGGTTGTTTCTCTTTTAATATTTGTGCTTTGGACTCCTGTCCTCCTTATGACACTCTGACACAGGTCGAATAAACCATGTAAAAACTACATAAAATGAACCAGGAGAAGGCTTTAAAAGTTTTCTTACCCTATCTATTCAAAGATTAATTTAACTTTAAATGTGAAGTGAAAGTATATTTCTTTCCTTCATAAATATGGTGATCCTTTTAATCAAAACACTCAGGTACCTTTCCCTGAAATAATTATAAAATAATTATTTTCTCATAAAAAGTACTTTCTGTAGTTATATTTATTTTGAGAAACAAATGCATTCTCTATTTTTTCAGCTTCTGAAACCTCAATACAAACCATCTTTTTATCACATGTATTTTCACATAGAAGATCATTCCACAAAATGATCTTTACTGTATTGAAATCAAAACTGCAAACCCCAGTAATCAACTCTACACCCTCGCTGTGGTCTTTGCCTTTCTTTGGGAATCTGTCAATGACTACCCAACCTTCTTACTCTCTGTAGTCATTGATTTCTTATCTGTGTTACTCCATGTGGTCTGTTGCTAAGTTTCATGTCCGACTCTGCAATCCCATGGACTGCAGGATGTCAGGCTTCCCTGTCCTTCACTATCTCCCAGAGTTTGCTCAAACTCATGTCCGTTGAGTCAGTGATGCCATCCAACCATCTCATCTTCTGTGGCCCCTTCTCCTCCTGCCCTCCGTCTTTCCCAGCATGAGGGTCTTTTCCAGTCAGTCGGCTCTTTGCATCAGGTGGCCAAAGTATTGGAGCTTCATCTTCAACATTAGCTCTTCCAGTGAATATTCAGGGTTGATTTCCTTTAGGATGGACTGGTTGGATCTCCCTGCAGTCCAAGGGACTCTCAAGAGTCTTCTCCAGCACCACAGTTTGAAAGCATCAATTCTTTGGCACTCAGCCTTCTTTATGGTCCAGCTCTCACATCTGTACATGACTACTGGAAAAATCATAGCATTGATTATATGGACCTTGCTCGGCCAGTTAATGTCTCTGCTTTTTAATACATTGTCTAGGTTTGTCCAAGCTTTTCTTCCACGGAGCAAGCATCTTTTCATTTCGTGGCTGCAGTCACCATCTGCAGTGGTTTTGGAGCCCAAGAAAATAAAATCTATCACTGCTTCCACTTTCTTTTCCATCTAGTGCCATGAAGTGATGGAACTGGTTGCCATGATCTTAGTTTTTTGAATGTTGAGTTTTAACCCAGCTTTATTCTGCCTATACAATGAAAGGACCATCAGGGGAGGCTTGTGCCCTACTCCCGATGTGTTGAAGACAGTGATGTGGAGGAAGGGAGAATCTGTTAAGCCGGGTCATATTGACGGCACCTGTGAGCCATTGGGTTCAAGGGGTCCTGGCTTCTTTAAACACCTGTTCATCTTAAATTTATTTCATATAATACCTTGATTTATATACTGGGCTTCTTTTTTATTGTGTTTGTTAAGACTCTTAACACATATAATGAAAGGTTAAATGTTGAATTACAAGTATAGAGGTTGAATTAAAAATAATGTTCATAAAACATATTTAGTTTAAAGACTAAAATACAGTAGTTCCCTGGTAGTGCAGTGAATAAGAACCTGCATGCCAATGCAGGAGACATGGGTTCAGTCCCTGGTCTGGGGAGATGCCACGTGCCTCTCGGCAGGTAAGCCAGAGCTCCACAGCTACTGAGCCCATGAGCCTCGACGACTGAGCCTGCGTGCCCAGAGCCCATGCTCCACAATGAGAGAAGCCACCGCAGTGAGAAGCCTGGGCACTGCAGCAAAGAGCAGCCCCCACTTGCTGCAACTAGAGAAAGCCCCCGCAAAGCAACGAAGACCCAGCACAGCCAAAAGAAAATGACTAAAAGACAACAAATTCACATGTACCTGCTGCCTAGTTAAGGAAGGAGAATGACGCCATTAACTTGGAAGCTTCACCCTCCCCATGTACCCTTCCTCAGCCCCATTCTCTCCCTTGCTTGCTGTTTTGAGTTTTGCATTCATCATTCCTTTGCTTTCTGTAGTGCTCTTATTCATGCAGTTGAGTGTATTTTCATTAATGTTCAAAGCACCCCTATAAGTAGATTAAGGATCCCTCTAAGTAGATATTATGGTACTGAAGGGGACATTTAGAATGAACATTTACCAAACACCAACTGCAAGACATTGTAAAATTAAGAAAATAACTTCAGCTTTTTTCATTACACTGTAGTATAAAATCATGTAAAAATATGATTTTAAAAAATCTTTGAAAGGAATTATATAACCTACTAAGGGGCTTTCTCCAAAGTATTCTTAATACTAATATATTTTAAATATCTGTTACTTTGTTGTTACATAACATTGAAATGCTTTACTCTGTTTTTTAGGAAACTCTCGAAGAAAAGTTCTCAGATGTTTATCCTGTGGCTTTGAATTTCATGAAGGTACCTAAAAATCAATTTTAACCATATTGACTGCAAATCATAATGACTGAAGCTGGTAACTCTGGGATGGGTGGACAGGTCAAATAATGCCAATGTAAAAATGTGGTCATTGAAACTATTAAAGAACTGTAAAATAATTACAATTAAAGGAACATCAGTGGTTTAAACACTAAATCTTTCCAACATAACCTTTAAAATTAGTAGACAGTGAAAGAGAATAATTACAGCTGTGATGAACACCATGCTTCTTTTGTATTTATTAGGAAATTTGACAGTTAAGTCTGTGTATTCAGACTATGGAAATTTATGAGAATGAATGTATTCCTTTTAAGTTAGAAGATCAAGAACTATGCTATCCAATAGGGTGGCCACTAGCCATGTTACTACTGAGCAGTTGAACTATGGCTGATTAGAATTGAGATGTTCTATATTTCTATGAAAATTACTTTTTAAAAATATAAACTATTTCATTAATAATTTTAAAAATATTACATGTTGAACTGATAACCTTTAGATACACTGGGTTCACTAAAATTCTAAATTGCTTTTTAAATAAATCAGTAGAAGATCAGGCAAAATCAGAACTAGGTAGACACCGAATATAGCCCCTGTACCAGGGTCAAAGAAAGAACAAGTTCTAATAAAAAAGCAGAAGAAGCTCCTCTATGACCAGTCTGCCATTCTTGCTTGACCAGCTGAGACCATGCGAGAAAGTGTGACTCTTCCCTTCACCATGGATACTGAAAGCCTTTAATGGGGCAGGGATGGAGATACTAGTATGAGTATCTATCTTTAATGACCAATTAAGTCATATTTATAGCAATGGCTTCCATACCACTCATCAGAATGACTACTCATCAGAATGAGCTATTTAAAAATACACATTCCAGTAAATAACCTCAGATTTACAGAAGCAGAATCTCTATGAATAGGACCTTGGAGTTTACATCTTTAAGCCTCTCCCTAGGTGATTATGATGAACACCATAGTTTGAAACTCTTCTGATCTAGGAAGTGGAGCCATCAGAGTGACCTAGAGTCAACTGTGCAGACGAGCCTTTGTGCTGGTGCTGGCCACTGCCCAGGCGCTATCCAGCGTGCTGGCTTCCTTCAGCCTGGGTCCTCCTGAGACCAGGAGCCCCACGCCTCTGAACTCTTAGATCGCCCTTACCACTGCTCCACTGGACCTCACCTGCTTTCTACCTCTCACTGCTCTAACCCAGCATTTCGCAGATCCTGTCCTGGAAGTCTAATTCCCCAACTTTGTTGACTTGTTAAACACAGATTGAAAAAAAAAAAAAAAAAGCCCGCAGATTGCTTGGCCCTACCCCCATGGCATTTGTTTCAGTAGATTTGAGGTTGGACCAAGAAATTTGTATTTCTAGCAGTTTCCAGGTGATGCTGACGTAGCTGGCCTAGGGACCACATTTTGTGAATTTCTACAAACGATTTGCCTTACAAGTGACAGACACCTGACCTACCCTTCGAAACATTGACTGTGCATCAAGTCTGCCCTCAAAAGACTTTGAATTGGCAAAAGAAGAGCAATTCTAGCTATTAACAAGTTTCAAGTTCTGGATACTATACAAACTTGAAGATTTTCTAAACTTGTGTTTGCTCTACCAAATTATTATTCAGAGTTTTAGGGTACAGTAACAAAACAGGCTCCTCTTTTTAATATCTTCTTTGCTCTTCCCGTCTTCCAAAGGAGTGTCTGAAGATGAACCCAGATGACAGATTAACCTGTGCCCAACTCCTGGAGAGCCCCTACTTTGATTCTTTTCAAGAGGACCAAATTAAAAGAAAAGCACGTAATGAAGGAAGAAACAGAAGACGTCAGCAGGTAGCTCAGTTCCAAAGTTAAAGTGCTATAAAAATGATTATTTTCCTTCTCTACCTTTCAAAGTGAGACTAGGCGGGCACCAAGATCTTTTCTTTGCATTGGTTTAGTTGTATTTGTTTGTGTAATAGAAATTGTGATTGATGTAATAAAACCATAAAACTGAAAGTTTCCAGATTGCCGCAAAGTCTTATTCCAAGTATACTTAAAGTTATTGCACAGTTCTTTTGTTACACTATTGGATATCCTCCCCACCAAGTCATGTACCCGAACCACAAGAGTTTCATACAGCTAAGCCCTGATTACAGCTGAACCGAGTTTGACGGGCATTATGGAAGAATCCTTGTACCTTTCTGTAGCCTCCATGTGTACAATAAGAAACTTGACTTTTCTGTTCTTTCACCCATGGCAGGCACCTTAGTCTGCCTTTCCTAGGCTTTTCCTGGTAGCCAAAGACAAGCTCTGGACAGATACAAAAAGATGAAACTCAGATATCTGAGAACCAAATCCTGTCCTAAAATGTGCCAATATTATAGATTAATATGGTGAATATAAAGATGGATGTTGATTCTATGGCTTATTAGGCAACTACCATTTACTTGCTTTCAGACAACTTTGGAAACATAAACTCCATGGAAGTAGGTTTCTTTGGATTTAGATTTCTTTTCCCCCTCACCTGCATCCCCAGCACCTAAAACAATATCTGTCACATCGAACATACTTAATAAATAGTATTCAAATAAATAGTGGGTAACTACTCCCTTCTCCAGGGGATCTTCCTGACCCAGGGATTGAACCCAAGTCTCCTGCTTTGTAGACAGATTCTTTACCATCTGAGTCACCAGGGAAGCCCAGTAAGTAGGTAAACATTGCTTATTGATAAGTCAAGATGATGTTTCCATTTCTCAGAAAAGTGACAACCATCACATTTTGCGTTTGCTCAGTTCTCCACCTCTGACCTACTTTCCTGTTCACCTATCTTCGCATTAGCATCTTTGCCATAAAGGAAAAAAGTAGTCTCTTTCAATAGTTAAAATAGAAGTTTTTTGGGAAAGAAGGGTCAAACTAATCAGTAAAATGAAATGTTAAGATGATGTCTGTGTATCCCAAATCTTTATCCAAGATAAAAATCCAAACTGTTCTTACATAGGCCCTGTAACTGTTCAAGTTACGTGTTTGCAAGTTCAAGCCCAATGCAGTTTACTTAACCAAAACATTAGGGTTTGTTCAAATTTTAAATACAGTGTGAATTGTGTGTAAGAACACTGTCCCCTCCAAACCGTCTCACCAGCTCCTGGACCTTTGCCCTGCGAGAGGGGATGGGCACGCTCCACCCTGCCTCTTGGTCCCCGACCACTTTCCATGCGCTCGCCCCCAGGTGGGTGGGGATGCTGCTGGCCTTTGACATCTCCAGTTCACAGCTGCGCCGCCCTTTCAATACTTCGTAACTCAGCTGATACTGATTAGGGACTTCACAAAAGCCCTTCCCAAAGACACAGGACAACAAAAGGGAAAGAAACACCTAGAGCAGCATGCATCTAGAGAATTTCATTTACGAAGATGATGTCATGTTCTCTGTCCTAGCCAGCTGCAGCCTGTCCATCTCGTGTGGTAGCCCCTCCAGAGCTCCCCTCACCAGACCGTGCCTAACCATCTCCCTCCATCAGGTGGAGACGGAGAAGGCCCAGGGGCAGCCTGGCACACCAGAAGGCCCTAGAGAGCAAGGCCAAGAGAAAGACAGAGATGTCTTCCAAATTTTTATTTTCTTTCTGAGCACACATCTTTTTCTTAGACATCTTACCATATCAGAAAATAAAGTTTCTGTATCTCTGAGTGATTGACCAACAATCTCATTAAGTCTAAATATTGTTTAAAGTTGATAGTAAGAAGAGATTTTAAATCTTTGCTGTTCTGCCAATATCCTAAAATTAATAATCTGAAGTTAAAAATCTGAGATGGGTAAAATGTAGACTCTTGCACTTGTTTAATAGCTGGTGGGAAGTTTTCTTTTAAACCCTGACCAGATACTCAGAAATGAATTCATTGAAACAGTTCATAGTACATCCCTGAGTATCCTAGAATGAATAATATAAACTAATTTTCAAGTATCAGAGAACCACAATTTTTGGATAAGTAACTGTTTAATTTTTTAAATTGATGTCTTTTGACATCTTTGTACTGTATGTATCCTTTTGTTTTACCACCTTGAAATCAAACTATACCAATAGGAATTGTTTTCAATTTACTTTCTTATTTTTGTCTTGTTCTGCTATTAGAATCAACTGTTGCCTCTCATACCAGGAAGCCACATCTCCCCCACACCTGATGGAAGAAAACAAGTCCTCCAGTTAAAATTTGATCATCTTCCAAACATTTAGTTCTTTCAAGAGGAAAGTAATTTAATACGTATACACATTTTTGTACCAGAGAGATAGGGAGTCTCAGTGTTTCAGATGCAAATGAGCCATATGAAAATTAAGATGCTTTCTAGAATTGTTTTGCTCTGATCATTACTGATTCCTCTGCCTGTGTTTTTCACATGCCAAGTTTATCTTTTAGAACATTTTCTATAAATGTTAACAGCGTTTGAAACTGCACATATGGAGGAGAGATTTTCGATTTTATCAGAGCAGCCCCTCTTGAAGCAACTTGTATTGAGAATTTGTGAGCTTATCCTTTGATTTATGAAAAAGATTTACATATACCATCTTGCTTCAGCTGACCACATACAGGCTTAGAACAATATCAGATAGCTTGCCTCGCCATTGTTTGTGTAAGGAATGGCATTATATTTCTGCATTTTAATTCGCTCTTGTTGCAACCAGGTCTGTTGAGTTAATCCTGGTATTTTATTCTGTGTTTTTATATTGGTGTAGGAAGGGAACCTTGAAATGTCATCCAGGTTTATCCCTTAATTCCAGGGCAGACTCTACTTTCTCTGTCTCATAAGACATTGACAATTCTATTTTTAAAGCTAGCTAGAGAACATGCCGTACATTTACATAGAAAATAGTGGATGAACTGCGAGGAATTACCATCCTCGTGACATCACGCCCTAGCATACCTGACTGCTGAGCCTTTGGCTGTCCTTTGGTGCATCACAGCTCCTTATCCTTTTCTCCTCCTGATTAAGCCATCCCAGTACCTAAACCTATCCTCCTGGGTGTATTTTCTAAACATCTCGTTGTCAACAGTCTTTTCCAAACATTTGCATCCACACGCTCTATAAACTTGTCTAGCCCTACACCTGGGCATCATGGTCAGGTCAAGTTTGTAAACACTTCTGAGAGCAGGAAGATTATCATTCAGTTAACTTCATTTTGTGTCTCTTGTCAAAAAAAGACACAAACAAACAAAACACCTCAATAAGTGAGTTGAATTTATGTTGGGACGTTTTCCCGAGTAAACTTGACACACATACATACTTATGTGTAAATATATATTTATAATTATAAATTTTGAAGCATCAGAGTAGATCCCTTTTATCCTGGACATCTAAAAATGGTATAGACAATTCGAAAGTACTTTTAGTTTGCTAGTAAAGAACTCATGTAAAATAATAGCATGAGGAAAAAATAAATAAAAATAATAGCATGAGGCTGTCTATCACTGACTGGCATAAAGGCACAAAATAATGGCATCTTTATCAATAAATATTAAGATTATTTCATTAACTTTTTTCTGCTTCTGGGTCTGGCATGCATACCTGAACATTGTTAAATTTTGCAAATATACCTAATTCCAGAAATTCTTTGTATTTGACACTGAGACACCAAGCATAAACTGTTATTAAGGAAGCACAGTTCCACCTCATGGTCATCTCTAAAAGTCTGCTGCACATATAAACATGGCTCTATGAACTTTCAGAGAATCCCATTCAGTTACTTGGGTACATCTCTTTATTAAGGAGTTATGACATCTAAACTATAGTTCTTTGCTCACTAAAGATATTTGAGGTGGGCTTATTTGACCATTTAATATTCTTGGTGTGAATATAGCCTGCTTAGGATCTTCTTTATTTTCATTTTATTATCAGAATGTGTCTCTTCAGACTTTTTGCATTTTTAGTAGGATGATACCACAGGTACAAGAACAATGAGGAATAAAAGATAAAAGCAACATTGATGAAAGATTTATTTTTAGCTTTCATAGTGGGTTTTTTTTTAATCATTTAAGCCTTCTTATTGCCAAACCACTCATGATGCTCAGGCTCACCTAAATGTGAGCTTCGTGCAGAAATTAAGACAGCGTAAGACCCCATTATCCATTTTATAATTGTGCTTCAAACAACAGTGGAGTTTTGGGCAGAGGTTGGTTGGATAATTGTCTTCCCTTAATTTTTGCTTACATTTAAGAATCCATTTAAACTAGCATCTCTGTCTCCATTCTGTTCCTGAGACAAATTCATCATTTAGGTATCATGGGGGAGAAGAGAGGTGAAAGCATCTAATGCTTAGAAAAATGTTCCAGTGTAGTCATATTACCTTGAAGAAAAGGAATCTTCTGATGGACATTTGCATGCTTATCTCTCCCTGGCTGGCCCAGACCACAGAGCATCTCAGATGCCTGGGTCGCTCAGGGGCACACATCTAGAATTGCGACTCTCTACAGAGTGTGGATTTCTCACCTCCGTACTTTGCAGGTTCCCTCGCATTTCTCAGCTGCATGGGAGACAGCTGTACTTCCGCCCAGATTAAGTAATGACTTTTGTAAAAGTTCTCCTCAGCAAATAGGCTTGCTCTTTGCAGAAGCCCACGTGATTCTATAACCACACGTTTCCTTTTACAGCCTTGCATGCTTTCTGGCTTACCTGGGGCATGTCTCACCCATGCCAACTGCCAGGCTTTCTAATTTACTTATAGAGCTCTTTCCCAGGGCTGTCCAAATACGACACCGTCACGGTGAGTGGCACCATCTGAATACTCCTTTCCTCCACGTCAGTGTGACCTCTTGGCGCCCCGGTTTTCCCACGCTTTCCACACACATATACCTGAGACTCTCCAAGTTGCTCTCTTTCTTTCTTTCTTTTTTCTTTCTTTTTCCTTCCTCCCTTCCTTCTCTTTCATTCTTCTTTCTCTCCTTCCTTTCTCAGGGCACTTGACAGTTACAAATGCAGACCTTATTTATTCTTAGTGCTGCTGCTGCTTCAGGGAAGAAGAACGTATAATACATAATATAGAGAGAGGACATCAGCCCCGTAGGCCTCTTTGCTTGGACTCTGTCTTTAGTCCCCATTTTGGTCCTGATGATATATCCATGCATTTGTTCTGACTTGCTCCAACCACAAAGCCCTTGAGGGGGTCACTTTTTAAAGATTGTTTTAACAAGACTGAACCACTGAAAAGTGGTATTCAAGAGGCAGCGGTCAGATGCTTTGGATTAGGGAGGTGACTGAGTGAAGGGGAACAGCAGAGTGCAGGGATGAGGAAGTGAGCAGAGACAGTGTCCCTCTGCTAAGGAGCTGTCTCACTGCCCTTTAGTGCTCTTGCAGGTTCCCCAAACTACAGGACAGAAGAAAATTAATATGTTCTTTTTAATAAGATGAAAAATTTTCAGTGCCGAACATGTTGTAAGGTCCTTGTTCATACTTGCCGTAGAATTATGGTTTTTTTAAAAGGTGGCACTTTCTTTGTCATTTGTTACCACCAGCGATTTCCAATCCTGGTTTTGGAACAACTTGAATGGCACAGAATTCTCCAAAAAATATAAGTATATATTTTAAATTAAAACATACTACCAAAATAGGAATGATCCTAAAACTCCACAAACAGTAGAATCTTGGAAAATTGGAGTACTAGTGTAAGGTAATAGAGAAATCACAAGTATACAGATTTTAATGCATATAGTTAAGACGTTAAGATGTCACTGAGACATTAACACTTGCAAGTTAAAGTAGTATTCTGGGTATATATGTGTGTTTGTTTTCTACTAGAATCGTTAACTCAACAACGTCATTCTTGTTTTGACAGAAGATGAAAAGTCATCAAGAGTGGTGGTTTAGAGAATAATAGGAATACCATTTGGTCTGGAAGTTAGGACACTGGTTCTAGGTCTGTGTAGCCTTGTCACAATATGTAACTTTCTTTTGCCTTCATTTTCTCATTTGTAAAATAAGAAAGTGGATAAATGAGATAATGTGTTAGGCTCCCCTTCAGCTCTAAGCTTCTGTGATTTTCTGTAGCGCGTGGTATTTGTGTCTTGGACTTATCTTCCACCAAAATAGTCTTTCTAGAAACTGTTTAACAATATCAAAACACATTTTGCTCTTTATGATTTAGCCAGGAGCAAGGAGATCTCCCTCTTTCTCTCTCTCACCTGCTTTCTTTCATACTCACACAAACACACACACACCACCCCCTGCTAGTCCTATCAACTGAATAGCAGTTTGCAGACAACCACCTAACGGAGGTCAATTTGAGAAACAAAATTAAATTTTAAAGCTAATTATCACTGGATTTTTTTAATTAATGTAAATCAAACAGGTGTGCTTTCAAAATGCAGAGTAATATATAATCATTCTTTGCTGTTTTAATCTAATTAGCTTGGAAATGACATATGCTGTGAAATACTAATTTAAGATATCCATTAAGGCAAAGAACATTCAGTACATTTCTAACTTCAGTAAAACTTTTGGTAGTTTCAGTAAATGATAACTTAATGGAATTCTACAAATAGAGCCGAATTTTATCTGTTTTATATTTCAGCCGCAGGGACACAGGCTCAGTCAACCTTATATTTAACTTATCCTTAAAGCTTATAATCAAGCCAAGAATTTGTTATCCTGTTTAACAGGCATATAAATGACTTGTATTTATAAAGTTACAATTCTTCTTTTCTGTCCTGAATACTAGTCACTGACTGTATGTCTGTATATTGTTACTTTGAAGATGTTGTGTGTCTACTTATGATTTTAGGACATGTTTGTATAAAGGCAGGTCTGCTTCAAACCACATGAACTTATAGCTGTGATTCAATTAGTATTTGATAGTTAGCATAATGACAATTTATACTTCTAGATCTAATGTACTGCAAACAGTTTTAGTTGTATTATGTTAAATATACATAATATTTTTTTATTTATCTTAAGATATTTGTAAAACCTAAGAATGGGATTAAAAACTTTGGTGACTTTATATTCAAATATATCACTTAACCTGAATATGCTCTTTAGCTTGTTTTAATAAAAGTTAGAACTATTTCTGTCTCCTAATTTTTGTTCAACTCAGCTATTAGTCCATTGACTATTACTTTGTATTTAAGTTAGAAAAACTGTCATCTTCATATATTAATTCCAGAATTTGTTATTTAATTTCCTATCAGTTGGAATATCTGAATAGCTGATGTAGCAAACTGTTCCTTTTTTTGCCTGGGGCTGGGAATTTTTACAAATGGAAAAACTAGCAATAACTTTTCCAGTCTGACTGGCTTGATGTTTATCTCTGAGAACATCTTTACAACTTTACTTTGAGGCTCTAAGATTCTTTTTCCTTCAGTTCAAATATTTCTCTGGCCCTTTACGATACTTAAGCTGCATGATGTTCTTGTATCTTCAAGCCCAAGCTAGTTTCTGTTGTAAGTTTAAAAACACAAAAAGGCTCAAGACCAAACTTAGACTAATGATCAGAGAGAAAAACAGTTGATAAAATAATGGAAGAATCGCTATTTAAATATACTTCAATTCTTTTATTTTTTTCTGAACTAACCTTTCTGCTTTCATTAGTTTTAATCGTACTTATGTAAAAAGAGGGTGGTCAGTTATTTCCAATGGTAGCTGCAACAATTTCTCTCAGCCTACCTCGGTTTTACCATGACACTTTCCACTCCTCTTATCAAGAGATGAAGTCTCCCTCCCTCTCCTCATCTTATGACCTGTGTCTTCCATAGATGTCCTGTGCCATTTCTGGGCTTAGCCCTTGAAAGGTCTGGCAGCTTCTTCCCCAGACAGAGAAGTCTGCCGTTTCTCTCTGGGGTAGCCAGCCTCCATGCTGTAAAGAAGCTTGAGCTAGATACAGCTAAATAAAATACCACATGGAGAGGAAGAGGCTGCTGGAGGAGCACCAAGGGAGCCAGTCATGTGAGTGAAGCCTTCCGGGACTTTCCAACTCAGTGTAGCCGCCAGCTGAATGTCCCCACATCAGCGTCCTAGCCAGCGTCAGGTAGAACAGAATAACTGCCCAGCTGAGCCCAGTCAGCCTACCAAACTATAAGAAATAATAAACCAGTGGTTTTAAACCACTACTTTTCAGGTTGGATTTGTTATGCAGCAATAGATAACTGAAACAGTATGTTTTTAAATTGTATACTGTTTAGTGGAGAAACATGTTCTCAATGTATATGCAAACTTTAAGTAAGGCATAAAGTTATCTTTTTAATTTTGTTGAAGTATAGTTGATTTACAGTGTTGTGTTAATTTCTGCTGTACCTCTAAGTGATGCAGTTTTATATATATATATGTATATATATTTTTTCTTTTTCATTATGGTTTTTTCACAAGATATTGAATATAGTTCCCTGTGCTATACAACAGGACCTTGTTGTTTATCCATTCTATATGTGATAGTTTGCATCTGTTAATCCCAAACACTGGAGAAGGAAAGGCAACCCATTCCAGTATTCCTGCCTGGAAAATCCCATAGACAAAGGAGCCTGGTGGGCTACAACCCATGGGACTGCAAGAGTCAGACACAGCAACTGAACAATCCCCAACCACCAGGCCTTTCTTCCCCCAGGCCCCTCCCCTTTGGCAGCCCGCAAGTCTGTTCTCTCTGTGAGTTTGTTTCTGTTTCATGAATGAATGAATGAAAGTCGCTCCGTTGTGTCCAACTCTTTGCCACCCCGTGGACGACACAATCAATGGAATTCTCCAGGCCAGAACACTGGAGTGGGTAGCAGTTTCCATCTCCAGTGGATCTTCCCAACCCAGGGATCAAACCCAGGTCACCCACATTGCAGGCAGATTCTTTACCAGCTGAGCCACCAGGGAAACCTTTCTATTTCATAGATATGTTTGTTTGTGTTATATTTTAGATTCCACATGTAACTGGTATCATACATCCATCCATGTTGCTTCATATGGCATTATTTCATCCTTTTTATGGGGGAGTAATAGTTCATTGAATATTCATTGGATATCTGTGAATATTCACTGAAAGGACTGGTGCTGAAGCTGAAGCTCCAATACTTTGGCCACCTGATGTGAAGAGCTGACTCATTGGAAAAGACCCTGATGCTGGGAAAGATTGAAGGCAAGGAAGAAGGGAGCAGCAGAGGCTGAGAGGGTTGGATAACATCACCAACTCAATGGACATGAATTTGAGCAAACTCTGGGAGTTAGTGAAGGACAGGGAAGCCTGGCATGCTGCAGTCCATGGGTTCACAGAGAGTTGGACACGATTTAGAGACTCAACAACAACAAAACATTCCACTGTATGGAATACCACATTTATTGTATTCATTCCTTATCCATTCGTCTGTCCTTGGACATTTAGGTTGGTTCTATGTCTTGGCTATTGTAAACAGTGCTGCTTTAAACACTTTTTACATGTGTCTTTTCAGATTATAATTTGGGGGTCAGATGTTATTTAGCCTAGAATATACTCTAGGGAATCTAAAAATCCTTCTACCCGGTTACCCATTGGCCTCTGTTTTTTATTCTTATTTGTCTTAGTCAATGCTGCTCTACTTCCCAGGGGGAGATCATCTTCTCATAAAACATGTATAACCACCCTATGGGGGAAATCTAAAGCACCATAATGAAGAAGTGGTCCAGGCATTGTATTCTATCAAATCTATGAGTACATTCTAGCTGGAAATTTGCTTGATAATCTTCACAGTGTTCCAATAGGAGATCTCCTTCTTTTTGCAAGAAAAATATTTGCATCTATGTTAGATAACTGGATAGATGCCGAACTACTCATGTTCTATCCTTTGTCACTCTGCCAAAAAGGAAAAAATAAGCAGTCAGTCAGTTTGGGTCCTGATGAGCGTTCTTTAACCAGCGCTCTTCACTGATGATCGCACTCACTAGACATCAGCTAGATCACCTTCTGGCTGTTAGCAGAAAAACTGGTCTACACTGAATGAGCTTCTCCTCATAACCAAAGATCTCTAGCACTTTTGACTCTTCAAGGTAACTGGTGCCATTGTCTTTCCACATTTGCCCTTTTTCTTTTAACCTGAAAGGCATCCAACCGGAGGTCAGATTTTGGCTTTGCCACTTACAGGTCATGACCTTTGGTCATCAGTGTCTTCAACGCTAAAGTGAGAATTTTTAACACCTGAAGTTGTTAAAAGTATTAAGTTAAACAATTATGTTAATATGCTTGGTAGTATAAGGAGCTATGTAAATATTGATTATTATTTTGAATACCTTCTAGAACTTTTGAATATATTAACTTCTACAGTTTAATATGTGATCCCTTGAAATAAATCCATAGAGTTGTTTAATTACACTAGTTGCCATATTCCCTCCCAAAGAAGTAGGAAAACTCATCTTACTCAACAACTCCTGTCTTCCATTTGGCAGCTCTTGCATTTCTAACATGAGAAAGAGCTTACCTTCTAACAAATAAAAATGTCAAGTTTTTCTACGTACACAACTTAGTTTATTGGCACTATTTAAAATGTCCACAATTACCTGGCAAACACTGTCAAGTACTAGGAAGAAACAGAATTTTAAAGCCCTCAGTGGAATATGTAACCACGAAGAAGAATCCAGTTAATGGGATTTAGCCAAAAAGGTACACATTAAGACCTCACCAGAAAACCTAAGGACACCAACACAAGCACCATAAAATTATCTGACCATGACTCTGAGAGATTTGAGAGATTTCCTAAAAGTCAGAATCATCAGAGATAGGAGAGTTGGCTGGGGAAGTACAACTCAATTTTGAAGAAAAAAACATTTTTAAAAAAGAGTTTGGCTGCATGGGCACTTCGTTGCATCACACAGGCTTAGTTGCCTGTGGACTTAGTTGCCCAGAGGCATGTGAAATATTACTTCCCCGACCAGGGATAGAACCTGGATTCCCTTCATTGGAAAGAGGGTTTGTAACCAATGGAGCACCAGGGGAAGTCCCAGAAAAAGCATCTTAGGTATGGGAATACACAAAACAAATTTAATATTGTGTGGGTTAAACAGCCCAGGATGATTAGCCATGGAAAACTCAACTAGAGAAAAAGCAAGAGATCCAAGCTAGAGATGCAAATCTTTTTTCTGTCTGTTTGTTTTTATTTTTCCTAACTTTAAACTTTTTATTTTGTATTGGGATATAAATCTTAATTTAATTTGTGTATTCTGGCAACTGAGGTTGTATAAACAACTCTTATTCCTGAGGAAGTGCTGTGAGTGAGAAGGAAAGTCCATCCTAATCTTTGAGAAATACTTGCACTGAGAGAAAAAAAGGAAAGGAGGGGAATTGTCAGAGGTGCCAGTTGGAGAAAGAATCAGTATCTGTCACTTGTCCAGCGACCGTCCTGTCAAGATCTCCTTTCCACTGTCCCTCCCTTCCTCCTTCCTAATTATCCTCTCTCTAGCCACACAACTACTGTGGCTACTTTTCTTGGACTTGAATCCCTGTCTTTTGTCACCAATTTCTTCCTTTACCAAGTACACATCGCTCCACTCTGCTCTGACAAAGACCTGCTCATTATTCAATTTCCCTTCTCCTGATTTTGCTAACCTCCTCCCCCTACCACCTGTAGTCTTTTAGTCAGAGAAAACCATCCTGAATTTAATTTTGTCTTATATAAGAACCTCCTGTAAAATATCAGCACTATCTTATGTAAACTAAATTTGGAAGTAATCTTAGGTTGAATTCAAATAAATCTCCAAAATATGTTTTTTTAAATGATTAATGTCTCCTTGGATGTCATACGCTGTGTTATTTTTTCAGTGTAATCCAATTTAGGAAAAACTCTCACCAAAATTGACTCGATCAGACATTCCCTCTAAATTGTGGGGTTTTAGCCATGAGTTGGCTTGAAGGGGTCCACTGGAAGTCCCTTCTTCCATTTAAAATTCCAGATTCCAAATGTAACCTCTGGCTATTATTTCCCCAAACTTCAGAGAGCTTTGCTGGGTTAATACCTGGACGGTTCACAGTGCCTCCAGTCTCGGACAAAGGACATCTTCCCGTTTGCCCTGCTACTCACCAACTTGCCTTTCCCTGCATCCTGAACACTTTATGACTTGAAATAGAGCAAAACCATGACTAAGTCTACCTTACAGACTGACTCGCTTAGAAGAGATAAAAATCCCTTCTTCATCCTACCTTAACATTTAGAAATGCACCTGGGTTCCAAAATAACCCCACTGAGAAGCTATTAGGGAGAAAAAGTACCAGTTAGAATTTTGGTGTGAATTTGCTTAAAGGAATAACTTTCCCTAGAGCTCTTTGTCATCAGAATGTTGAGAAAAGGGCGGTGTGGGCTACAGTGGGTGGGACTTTTGGGTGACTGGAGGGTAATGTCAGGCATGGGGTCTTTCTTTAGGGACTGGGAGTGAAGGACACCACGAGAAGTGGAAGTGGAAATATGCCCCCAGGCCACTTTGAAACTTACCAGTGCCATACCTGACCATCATTTCTTACCAGGAGCATGCATCGGAATGGCATGGGGAGGCAGACAGATACTTTGGTGGATTCCAGAGCCAGGTCTACTGCTAACTATACTGTTTTGAAGTGTTCCCTTCTCTGTGTGGCTTTTCAGCCTACTCCTGTAGGAGTCTTCGAGCCGGGTGTTTTTAAGGATCCCTCTGGCTAATCTATTTTGTGAAGTGACACGCACAAAGAGCTACCACCTCTCTCTTGCCCTGTCCCTATGTCCTCTTCCACCCTCCTTTTCTCAGGTCTGAGGACAGACTAATGGCCTATAGCTAAGGATCTTGCTCTATTGGCTTCACAAAGAAGGAGCCAGTCCAGTGACCTTCCACCTTTCTGATCCACTCTGAGATCTCCTTTCTCTGCAGAGAGCTGGCTCCTTAGTGGCAAATGCAAGATCCTGGGGGTGCAATTGCTTTGCAAGAGGCCAGTTTTCACTTTGTAAGCAAACCAAAGGTGTGTGAGGTATTAGATAGTTTGCACCGGGCCTGAGGCTTGTTCTGCAGCTGCAGTTCTGTTTCGTTTCCGCGCGGTAAGCACTTTCAACTCCTCGCTGCCGTAGATGGTGGCACCCCATAGATAGAGGAGCTGGGCACCACTCTGAAGAGGAGGAACACCATCGCTGCCCATTAAGTGCACACAACATGCCCTTTGATCAATAACATCGAAAAAGAAGACGACACACGGCTGAGAGAATAGCTCTTAAGTACAAGTGAAATTGAAACTTCAGTTTTCAAATTGCACAGTTCCTGAGGATTAAAGTAAATCCTTGGCCAGGATCCCATGAAGACTCCATCAAGCAACATCGCCAGGAAATTTTCCAGCACTCGCAGTATGTATAGCTCCAGAACATTATTTACAGTACTTTTATTTTATCTCAACTTGCTATCCACCAGTTACCTTATCTTGCACAAATTTACAGTGTGGTTTTTTGTTTGTTTGTTTAATTTTTCAAAATTTTTAAACCCATATGGGAGCAATAATCACCAATGCTATTGAATATTTTAGGAAATCGATGGGTTCACACCTAGAGAGAAGCTTTAAATAATGTTAGAAATCTCAAGCCTTATGTAGTAAAAAGGAAAGAAATAGTTAAAATCAACATTCTAAATATAAAGCAGCCAGCATATGTTGAAATACAAATCACTGGAAAAAAAAAAAGAAATACAAATCACTGATACATTATGGAGGCCAATTATGGCTTTTTCAATTCATCCTTAATTTCACCAATTTATGCATTTCCACATGTGTATTATTACCTCTTTTCTGTTGACTTTTATGTTCTTGGTAGATTAACTGGTCCAAGGGAATTAAATGACTGTCAGTGGCAGAGGATGAGATGGTTAGATAGCATCACCAACTCAATGGACATGAATCTGAGCAAACCCCAGGAGAGAGTGGAGGGCAGGGAAGCCTGGCGTGCTGCAGTCCGTGGGGTCACTGAGTCAAACAGACTTAGCAGCTGAACAACAGCAGCCCTTGTCGGATGCCAGACATTGTAACAGATGCTTTACATAAACACTGTCTAACATATTCCACCAAACACCGTAGGAAGTAGGTATTGCTACCCACACTGTACAAGTAAGAATCTCAGGTTCAGAGACATAGCCAGAAAAGTAGCAGAGCTGGATCTAAACATTTCAGAAAATTTCCACCAAACTTTTCATTTCTTTTTGCACTTAAAAGTGGTAAGCATTTAAAGGTCTGAAGCTAAGTCCCTTGTTGTGGGGCATTTTTAATTTTTGCTGAATTCTTATATCCTGATATTTGTAAGTTCTCTAAGGCCAACCTTAACTAAAATAACTATGGGAAAACACTCCGTCCTTAGTTAAATATCTAATCTCAAACTTTAACTAGGTGTTTGGTCTCTCTGCCCATAGATCTCATTGCATCTGTAATGAAGACATCTGCATATTCCTTTTCTGAATTTGCAGGGCTGGGCTCTAACCAAAGTGATGGTACTGAGATTACCATGAAATTCGAGCAGTCTGAATGCCACCTAAAAAGGTAAAATTTAAAACAGAGTCTCCTTTTGTGAGATTACTCCAATCTGATTTTTACAGATAAGGAAGCCAGGGCCTTGAAAAACTAAGAAACCCAAAGAAATGTCAAACACAGATTAAACAGGCGGTCAAAACTTTGTTTTAACTACTTGTGTCTGTTCATTGCCTTGTTTGATAATGGATTTGAGGCAGTTTGTATGTATAATAATTATAAAATGGGAGAACAGTTTCCCAAAGCAAGAATGGTGAAATGTTTTAAAATTAGAAAGTGGTTGCACAGTCTGTGAATATACTGAAAAACATCCAATTATGTACTTTAAAATTGTATAGTTTTTATGGTATATGAATTATATATCAATAAAGCTTACTTTTTTAAAAAGAGCATGACTTTATTTTTTTAACAGAATAGAGGATAAAACCAAGGATTGATGACTTTTTAATTTTTATGTATTTTTATCATTTACAGTCTCTTTTCCTGATTCCATATTAGAATATCACCAGTGAATTGGCCCAAGTCATGTTTAGCTTAGTGAGTCAAGAACATTGATCTATTGCCTCTGATTCTCTATTGTGGAGTATTCAGCCAGGTTACAAAGTTTCTACTGGGACTGAGAAATTATTTTCGAGTAAGAATCTGGAATACATTTCCAAAGAGAATGCATTTTTTTCCCATGAGAAATCTCTGAGTCAATTCAAAGCCATAAACTAAGGGGTCTTGATTTCTATTGTTGCGGTTGTTATGTTAGTCGCTCAGTCACATCCAACTCTTTGTCAGGCTCCTCTTTCCATGGAATTCTCGAGGCAAGAATACTGGAATGGGTAGCCATTCCATTCTCCAGGAGATCTTCCCAACCCAGGGATCGATCCCAGATCTCCTTCATTGAGGGTTGTTTCTTTATCATCTGAGCCACCAGAGAAGCCCCTGGCGATTTCTATTAAGAAAGTTAAATCTGTTACTCAATATACAGGCACACATTTGTATACAAGCATACATTTCGATTCCTGGGTCAGGAAGATCCACTGCAGAAGGAAATGGCAACCCACTCCAGTATTCTTGTGTGAGAAATCCCACGGACAGAGGAACCTGGTGGGCTACAGTCCATGGGGCCACAGGAGTCGTGTACAACTGAGTGACTAAACCACCACCACCACCATACGTTTCAAGCAAAATCTTTTAAGATAGTCACATAAATTGGTCTAGAAATCACATGTATCATAGAATATAATGAGCTCAGAAAAAGGCTTGAAAACAAAGATATTCATCCTAGCATTATTTATGGTAACAAAAAAGTTGAAACAAATCTAAATGTCCAACAGGAGAACTTCAGGGTGTAGTGGAATATTGTACAGCACTTTAAAATGAGGTTTTCATTTATTTTAAAATCTATACTACTTTTCTGATTACAGACATAATAATGATATGCATATTATTTTAAAAAATTAAACCTCCAGACATTTTCATGCAGCTCCTCCTCATAAGACATAACCCAAATTAACTGCTTGGTGAATATTTTTTGTGACCATCCGATAACACTGCTTTGCAACTTGCTTCCTTCACTTCATAATGAATCTTTGTATATAAATTCCTGCAGATCTACCTCACTAGCTTGTCTTTGTTTTTTAACACTGTTTTAAAAATTGTTCGACTTAGGGAGATGTTCATGACATAATGTTAAGTGAAAAAAAAAAAAGCAGGCTAGAAAACATTACATATGTTATGATCCTAAATTGGTTAGGGAGGGGGAGTGGCAAAGATTATACACAAATTCATATAAAAGACAAATATAACAAATTGTTAATGGTGATTAGTTTAAGTGGTAGAATTGGGAGTAACTTTATTTGCTTCTATATAATATTTTGTATTTTCCAAATTCTCTATGATGAGCATGTTAAAAATAGCATTGGCTTTTTCTACTTCTAAAAATAACTTAGGTTTCTTGTAGGCAATCTGGAAAATACAGATAAACTCAAATAAGAAAATAAGAAGTCACTCATGATACAACTACCCTGAGAAAATAATTTTTGCCTTTTAGATACATTTTTAAAACAACTCTGTGTATGTGTGTGTGCATGTTTTACAAAAATAAAATTATGCTGGCCATAATTTTTATAGCTGGCCTTTGTCACTTAAATGTAGTGTGAACATTTAAAAAAGTCACTAAACACTTTTCTACAAAATGTTCTTTTGGCCACACAGGACCATAATTCATACAGAGGATTTAGTTATTACCATTTTTGCTTTTATAATTGATGTACTGAACATTTGTATGATTAAATCTTGGTGCATATATGCCACACAATACTTTCATCTGGATAAATAGCTAGAAATGGAATTGCTGAGTCAGATGGTCTGCAAAATTTTAATGCTTCAGATACTTCTTGCCAAGACATTCTTCAGAAAAGATTTAGCAACTTTTCCTCCCGGGCCTGGAATGAAAAAGTGGTCATTTTCCACACTTTGAGCAGTGTCAGGTATTAGTAATCTGGAAACTGACTTTTATTATTTTTTCTGTTGGTAAGAAAATGATAACTTTATTACAGAGAACTTAGAATGTACAAATAAGCAAAAAAAAAAATCATAAGGATACCATCAACCACTGATTCTTTCTCTGTGTATATGTGTGTATACTCATATGCATATGTACATATTTACTTATTAACATAAGTAAATCATGTAATTTTTTTGTTGTTCAGTTTCCAAGTCGTGTCCAACTCTGCAACCCCATGGATTGCAGCATGCCAAGCTTCCCTGTCGCTTACCATCCCCCGGAGGTTGCCCAAGTTCACGTCCATTGATTCTGTGGTGCCATCCAACTATCTCATCCTCTGTCACTGTGTTCTCCTTCTGCCTTCAGTCTTCCCCAGCATCAGGGTCTTTTCCAATGAGTCAGCTGTTTGCATCAGGTGCCCAAAATACTGGAGTTGCAGCTTCAGCATCAGTTCTTCCAAAGAGTATTCAGGGTTGACTTCGTTTAAGATTGACTGGTTTGATCTCTTTGCAGTCCAAGGACTCTCAGCAGTCTTTTCCAGCACCACAGTCCAAAAGCATTGATTCTTTGGCACTCTGCCTTCTTTATTGTCCAGCTTTCATATCCATACATGACTACTGGAAAGACCATAGCCTTGACTATATGGATCTTTATCGGCAAAGTGGTGTCTTTGCTTTTTAACACACTGTCTAGGTTTGTCATCGCTTTCCTGCCAAGAAGCAACTGTCTTCTAATTGCACATGGCTGCAGTCACCATCCACAGTGATTTTAGAGCCCAAGAAGAGGACTGCTTCCACCTTTTCCCCTTCTATTTGCCATGAAGTGATGGGACCGGTTGCCATGATCTTAATTTTTTTAATATTGAG
Source organism: Cervus elaphus (assembly GCF_910594005.1). Lineage (NCBI taxonomy): Eukaryota > Metazoa > Chordata > Mammalia > Artiodactyla > Cervidae > Cervus > Cervus elaphus. The sequence continues at coordinate 81,952,396 of NC_057825.1, forward strand.
TTTTAATCCAGTTTTTTCACTCCCCTCATTCACCCTAATCTAGAGGCTCTTTAATTCCTCTTTGCTTTCTGCCAATAGAGTGGTGTCATCTACATATCTGAAATCATTGATATTTCTTCCGGCAATCTTATTCCAGCTTGGACCTCATCCAGCCTGGCATTTCAAATGATGTGCTCTGCATATAAGTTAAATAAACAGGGTGACAATAAACAGCCTTGTCATACTCCTATCTCAATCCTGAACCAGTAGTTGTTCCATATAGGTTTCCAACTGTTGCTTCTTGACCCACATACAGGTTTCTCAAGAGACAGGTAAGATAATCTAGTATTCCCATCTCTTTAAGAGTTTCCACAGTTTGTTATGCTCTGCACAGTCAAAGGCTTTAGCGCAGTCAATGAAATAGAGGTAGATGTTTTTCTGAAACTCCCTTGCTTTCTCTATGATCCAGCGAATATTGGCAATTTGATCACTGGTTCCCCTACCTTTTCTAAACCCAGATTCAACATCTGGAAGTTCTTGGTTCACTTAATACTGAAGCCTAGGTTGGAGGATTTTGAGCATACCTTACTAGCTTGGGAGATGAGTGCGATCATCCAGTGGTTTGAACATTCTTTAGTACTGCCCTTCTTGGCAATTGGGATAAGGACTGACCTTTTCCAGTCCTGTGGCCACTGCTGGGTTTTCCAAATTTGCTGGCATATTGAGTGCAGCACTTTAACAGCATTATATTTTAGGACTTTAAATAGCTCTGCTGGAATTCCATCACCTCCACTAGATTTATTGGCAGCAGTAGTTCCATACAGGGTTCTAAGTGTTGCTTCTTGACCTGCATACCTAGACGGCATGACTTATAGCCTCCTTCAGTTACTCAAGCCCCTTTACCACGACAAGGCAGCGATCCATGAAGGGGAAATCATGTAATAAATGGCAGCTAATACTTATTAACTATTAACTATTAGACTCTATGCTATGTGTCTAAAGTGAATTGTCTCACTGATTCCTTATGCCTCTATATAATAGTACTTTTAGTAGCTAATATGTTTTTATTTTAAAAAGAAAACTGAGTAGAGAGATTAAGAAATTTGCCATATATAGCTAATATGTGACAGAGCTGAGATTAAACTATCTCTTTTAATGTTCCTTGTTCTTATGTCCATTAGGAGCCCCTAGAATGTTTTAGTGGTAAAGAACTTGCCTGCCAATGCAGGTAGATGTAACAGATGTGGATTTGATCCCTGGGTTGGGAAGTTCTCCTGGAGAAGGGCACAGCAACCCACTCCAGTATTCTTGCCTGGAGAATCCCACGGACAGAGGAGCCTGGCGGGCTATGGTCCATAGGGTCACAAAGAGTTGGACACAACCTAAGCGACTTAGCACACACAGATTTTATATTCTCTGTCATGGGGGACAGTCAACTTTGTTGAAAGCATAAGTACTGGCCTAACCCCCTTACCTAAATAAGAGCATTTATTATTTTGATAAATGAAAATGATGTTTGTATTAATATATCAATAAGTGATTGAACAAACAAACAAATAGGGAAGGAGAGACAAATATTCATTTCAGAAGAATTCCAAATAATATGTATAGATACTATTCCCCCCAAAAGGTGAAGCTCAGGTCCCCTCCCCTGAGTGTGGGTTACACACTGACTCTGTTGCAAAGATTCAGGCCTAAAAATGGTGACTTTAGAGTAGAGGGACCTGGCAGAGCCTACCTACCCATGTAATCCACATTAATATCACCAGGGATCACTCGTCATGGTGATAACATGGACCCCCTGATCTGGTGTGAAGAGAAGGATCCTTCACCTCTGATATTCTTCCCACAGCCCAGTATAATCATGAGAAAAAACATCAGAGAAACCCAAACTGAGGGCCAGTCTACAAAATACTTGACCTGTACTCCTTAGAACTGTCAAGGTCGTGAGAGACAAAGAAATTGTCACACAGCAGAGGATACCAAGGAGATATGATAGCCAGATGCAATGGCGGGGTCCCAGACTGGATACTGGGACAGAAAAAGGACGTTTATGGAAAAACTAGTGAAACCCAAATAAAGCCTGGAATTTAGAATAATGTACCAATGTTGGTTTCTTTGACAAATGTACCACAGTAATGTAGTGTTAACATTACAGGAAACATCAGGCATGTCTTTGCAACTTTTCTGTAAATCTAGAATTATTCCAAAATAAAAAGTTTGTTCGTTTGTTTGTTTTTGAAGAAAAGGATGCTTGTTTCAACATGACCATCACTTGTGGGTAGCAGAAATAAGGTTCCAGCTGTGGCAGGCTTTTCAAACTATCATGGTCTGAACTGGTCTCCTGTCTTTCTGTTCTTGCTTCCCAGTGAAGGGTCCAGTGGCCAGCCAGAGTGCAGCCAAAAGGAAAAACTCTGATGGGGCAGGTCAGGCTGATCTCTAAAGCTTCATCCCAGGGATCCAACTAGTTTTTCTATTAGGATTGTTTTTTTTAGTTTCTGCAGAACTGAAAGCCCTCTGGTCACTGTTATTGATTAGTCCATTTCTCTGATATATTTCTATTGACTTCAAACAGGAGGGAAATCTGGGGTTGGATGGTTCTACTACAGTGCTGGCTGGCGTCACAAATGAGCAGCGAAAGGAAAAGTATGTTACAATCACCAAGCCTTTCCCACCTGATCTAAGCAAAACTGCTCCCACAAAGAAGGATGGAGAGAAGAAGGAGGTGGTCCACAAGCAAACCAGAGAATCACTGTTCACAAGTACACCATGGGGTGGGCTTCAAGAAGAGTGCCTTTCAGGCACTCCAGGAGATGAGGAAAATTTGCCTCAAAAAAGGTGGGAACACTCCAGGAGTGCACGCTGACACCAAGTTTTGTGGACCAAAGGAATAAAAAGTCTCACATTCCAGGAGGGGCTGAGCTTAGGAGGTGGAGGTGGAGGGAGACTCAAGAGGGAAGGAATGTATGAGTACAAACAGCTGATTCTCATTGTCATATAGGAGAAATTAATGCAACATTGTAAAACAATTATCCTCCTGCAGGGTTTAATATAATAGTCAACCACCTGTTGCTCTGGCTAGGCCGTGAGAAAATCACCATGGGAAAAGAATAAAAGCAAAATAAAGCAATATAGCATAACCGAAATAAAAGTACATTGGGTTGATTAGTTGGGGTCCTCATACCCTGCTAAGCTAAAAGAAAAACATAGTGTGGACCTTGGAATGTCAGGTCAGTGCAAGTTCAGAACGTTGCTTGTATACACACCAAGATGTTTTCCCAAGGCATACGCAGGCCTATGGCCTCCAGCTAGGTGATACCCATTGTACAAGAAACTAACAAAGATAGTTTAAAGTAATCAGTAAAATGGGAGACATGACCAGGGACACAGGAGGCTGACTTCACCATAGTACAACAGATACTTTCTGCTTGACTAAACAATAAATAAGAGTGATGTAGCTCCAAGGAATGGGGCTCTTGATCCAAGAGGTCTTGAGTCCACCAGTCCCATCTTTAAAACTTTAATTCTGTCTCTAGTTTCTTTTCCCCAAGCTGTGCGTCGACCACTTTTGATCCCTACCTACTGTGCTGGCTGTAGCATGCTCCAATTAAAAATAAAAAGAAATGTCCCATATGATATCTATGTGCAGCCGTCCAGAAAAGGTAATGAGGGTGAAGATTACCATACAAGTTCTATATGGAGGTTACCTATGTACCTGTCACCACTTTGAAAAACCTACAAACAATGTGGGTGATAACCAACTGCTGATTGTCAAAGTCATAAAACCAGGGAAAAGAGAGAGCACCACGTACCCACAGGACAATGTAACCCTGTTTGTTATCTTTAGCTGGACTATCTCTCCAATATTTCTTCAGATCATGAACCAGGGCTGTTTCCCTGGTTACAAAGACCAACTCACTAGGACAAAGGGCACAGTGGTTGTGTTATTCCAGGAATTTGTAATGGCAAATGCCAGGCTTTCATGTGAATATGTGTATGTGTCCTGAGCTTTTGGAATAGACTATTTGTAGATTTGTAGACTATAGCTCTCTCAACCACTTTGTAATCTGCTGCTTTATTTATTTATTTATTTTTGCCTTAAATAAAGCATGAACATCTATGCATGTTATTAAATGTTCTTCTACAAATCTCCCACAAACATGATCTTCTCAAAATGACTAAATAAATTAAGGGGTTCATATCAAAGGAATACTCTGTGGTTGTTTAAATGTAGCTCTCTATGTGCTCATCTTGAACAACTGTTTTCTTCATATTGAAGAATTAAGGGTAAAAAACCAAGGGCAGAACAGTGTGGATAGTAAGATACCACAAAAGAAATAAAAATATAGGCATATATATTATTATATGTAATATTATGGAAGAATGTCTCTGGAAAGATTGAAAGGGAAACTGGTATAAGTTGTCTTCAAGAAGGAAATTCAGTGGCAGGAAGATAGGAGTGGGAAAAGGTTGATTTTATTTTCACTGTATAGACTTTTATATCTTTTAAACATTTTGTGAAACACTCATGAACTATTCAAAGTGATAATTTTTTAAATTACATTATAGTTAATGCCTAGTGTGTACATTAGGTTGTTTCTGGTTTTCGCTATTACATGTAACATATCTTTGCCTACATTACAGTGATTTCCTTCAAATAAATTACTGCAAATGAAATCACTGAATCAAAAGGTGGGAACAGGACTTCCATAGTGGTTCAGTGGTTAAGGCTCTACACTTGCTGGATGGTCGGGAGTGGTGGAGGGGGAAAGTTTTTAGGATTTTTGATAGGCTTCACTAAACTCCAGTAATCAATGAACTTACATGTTTTATTTTCCTACAGTCTCATTGGGCTTCCCTGGTAGCATAGCTGGGAAAGAATCCACCTGCAATGCAGAGACCCCCAGTTCAATTCCTGGATCAGGAAGATCCCCTGGAGAAGGGATAGGCTACCCACTGCAGGATTGCTGGGCTTCCCTGGTGGCTCAGATGGTAAAGAATCTGCCTTCAATGCGGGAGATCTGGGTTCAATCCCTGGGTTGGGAAGAGCCCCTAGAGGAGGGCATAGCAACCCACTCCAGTATTCTTGCCTGGAGAATCCCCATGGACAGAGGAGGCTGGCGGACTACAGGCCACGGGGTGGCAAGGAGTCGGACACGACTGAGTGACTAAGCACAGCAGAGCACATACTCTCACCAACAGGAAAGAGGTTTCTTTCTTCTTACTTGGGTAGGATAAACTATAATGGGATGGAGGTGGGGGAGGGAAATCCAAGAAGGAGGGGTATATGTTTATGTATAACTGAAACTATACATAGCAGAAACTAACACAACATTGTAAAGCAATTATATTCCAATAAAAAATGTATATATAATGGAATAAATGTACATATATATTATTCCATTATATTTTATACACGTACACATAAATATATATGCATAATTATACGGTTGTTTTGCTTCATGAGGAACACATGGATGGTAAGCATTCAAGTCTCTGCATATACGATTGTATCTTCATGAAAGTGAAAGTGAAAATGAGTCGTGTCCGACTCTTTGCGACCCTGTGGACTGTAGCCCACCAGGCTTCTCCGTCCATGGGATTCTCCAGGCAAGAATACTGGAGTGGGTTGCCAGTTCCTTCTCCAGGGGATCTTCCCGACCCAGGGATCGAACCCAGGCCTCCCGCATTGCAGGCAGACACTTTAACCTCTGAGCCACCAGGGAAGCCCATAGTTTTTTTATCAGTTATAGATTTTAGAGTCAGATAACTTCCTCTCACAACTTTGAAGACAGGGCTCCAGTACCTTGTTGATCTTAAAGTCTGACTTTGTCGACTTTGGACCCTTTGTAAGTTACCAAATTTCTTTCTTCCTCTCTGAAAGTTTTTAGAGTTCGGGATTCTCATTAGCTGGCTTTCATTAGATTATGCCGTGTAACAACCTCAGAATTGTAGCAGCTTACGACACTAAATATTTATTTCCTGCTCATGTTACTGGTTGGTGGCTGTAGTTTGGCTGTTTTGGTCTGCTCCAGGTGGTGGGTTGATAATGGACTCCTTTATCTCCTGGTTCAGGGATCCAGGCTAAAGGAGAAGCTCCCACAGGGGCTGTGCCCTTCTGACCGAGAGGACGCCGGAACAGGAGGCCTGGGGGAAGCTTGCAGTGCTCCTAGAATCTTCTGCTCAGGAGCAGTACGGGCCATGTCTATTCATCATTTGATGCTGAAGGCAAATCCCTGGGTTGAGTGAATCACAGGGAAGGGGGTTGAATAAGGCTTCTCCTTGGAATTCTGGTTTTTTTTTCTAGGAGGTGTCCAGAAATAAATCAGCTCCTTAATTTTTACAAAAAATTCAGCTTGTGTAAATCAATTTATGGGCCTCCCCAGTGACTCAGCAATAAAAAATCTGCCTGCAAAGCAGGAATTGCAGGTTCAGTCCCTGGAAGAGGGCATGGCAACCCACTCCAGTATTCTTGCCTGCAGAATCCCATGGACAGAGGAGTCTGGCAGGCTATGGCCTTGGGGTCGCAAAGAGCTGGACACAGCTGAAGCAACTGAGCACGCATGCACAAAGCACTTTGTGGGTTGTGGTCTTTACAAAGCATTGAAAGAAAATGAGAGGGCAGACAGGGGCTATTTAATAGCAGTGGCACACACACACACACAAAACCTTTAAATTTGAATTTGGACATTTGCAAGTATAAAGATCCTCTGACTCCCCCACCTTGGGGGCCTTTTGGCTTCCACTACTCCCCTGCAACAACTGTACCTCTTGCTTTCCTGTCTGTCCTCCTATCTCTCCTCCTCTCCCCCTCCCTCTCTTCAGTTCTTGGAATTTTGGGATTGATATTCTGGAACTTAAGCAGGAAGTGGGGGACCTGAGAGAAGAAGATTAAACGTGCCCGTCTCAGTTATCTTTTGCTGCCTAACAAACCACCCCAAAACTTAGCGGCTAAAAACAAAAGCCATGTTATTATCTCAATCCTGCGGGTGAGCTGGAGCCCGGCAGAATGGCGATTTCACTGGTTTCCTGTGGGGCATCTGACGGCTGCAGTCAGACAGCGGTGGGGCTAGACCCTCCAGATGGTTCCACTCACAGGTCTGGCTGGGAGGCTGGGCTCAGGTGGGCCTCTCTCTCCACCCTGTAACACCAGGCCCTTTCTCCTGCTGTGCTCTCCACAAAATACCTCCAGCAGGCCTTCTATTAATACACGCTTGCTCAAGGCTGAAGAATACACAAGAGCACAAGTTACCAGGCCTTCCTAAAGCCTCGGCCCAGGAGAGGTAGACTGTCACTTCTGCACTGTCTGCTGGTTAAAGTGAGTCCCGGGGCCAGCCCAGGCTCAGTGCGGCGGGGGAAACCAGACACGTGAGCAGCAGAAGGCTACTGTGCTGGGGGCCACCTTTGAAGAGAGCACCACAGTGCTTTAACACAAGTTCATAGTATCCATGCCTTTGTTAAGGAACTTATAAGGTAGTAATAAAAGTTAACCCCATGTGGCATTATTCAACACTAAAGTATTGATTTTAAGCTGAATTGCTATTATTGTTTTTGTCTGTTGACTGAAGATTTTGATCCCTTTGACTCCTCATTTCCACCTTCTTTCCCTTCCAAATAGATTCAGTATGATTTAGTTCCTCTGCTGGATGATACCTTCAGACCTTCAATTGATTTTTTAATCAACTACTCTCAGTTCATAAGGTGCGAGATGTTTATCAAACCATCATCTCTCCTCCCTCTATTTAACTTCTGTCTGCTGTAATTTGCAGCATTGGGGTTGATCGCTTTGTTCTGCAGTGTTCTGAAGTTAGCGTTGCAATTAGACTTGTTTCCCGTTCCTCTCTGTAGACTAATTCTAAAAGTTCAAATACAATATGCAGTCAAGGCAGGCCTTGGGGACCACTGTGAGAACTCGGACTTGGACTCTGAATAAGATGAGGATCCCTTCGAATTCACTTCTGCTCTGTCCTCTGCCTTGACTATGCTGGCCGCCTGCAATCAATGTTTCCTAAATGAAAGAAAGGGAGGGGAAAGAAAAGAGTGGGAGGGGAAAGTTTGTGGCAATTTTAACACCCCACACCTGCTTCAGAGAAAGTGAAAGTTAAAGGTGGGGTGATCTTACCAGGAGTACCATGGAGGACCACATATTACTGCTCACTGCACATTGGAATAGAAAGGTATAACTATATTCCCTTTTTTCCTAGTGTTAGCATGCAAAAAAAAATTTTCTTAACTCTCACTTGATTAACATCTTAGGTATGTATAGAATTCTGCATTAGAAATATCTTCCCATAAACTTCCTGGTGGTCCAGAGGTTAAGACTCCATGCTCCCAATGCAGGGGACATGGGTTCAATCCCTGGTCAGGGAACTAAGATTCAACATGTTACACAGTGCAGCCAAGAAAAACAAAAAATTTTCCCTCTTAATTTTAAAGGCCTTGTTTCTCAGTATTCTAGCATCCAATCACACTGACAAGAAATACCAGGTAAATCTGACTTTCATTTCTTCACAGATTACCTGTTTTTGCTTTGGCTTGAGTCCGTTTTCTCTCTTCTTTCAAAGTTTTTAGCACTCCTCTGTATGTTTAGTCTTCAGAATTTTTACGAAGTGGAATCCAGGTGTGAGTTTCCTTCCTCCTTCCCTCCCTCTCTTCCTCCTTCCGTCATGTCTTTCAGAGCCGGAAAATACTTGTATTATTTGTTTTTATCATTTTCTTTTCTCTGTTTTCCCTTTTGAGTCAGGTGTTGGGCCACTTGGATTAATCCTCTGTGTCTCTTAACCTTTCTGCCACATTTTCTTTCTCTTGCGTCTAAATTCGTTTCCATCGTGGTCTCTTCTGAGTTTTTCTCGTAAATCTGCCTATGCAAGCAAAGTTGTTGATGGCTTCTCTTAAAGGCAAACAGCTGGGTGCCAGGCTGGAGCTCCTAATGCCAACGCTGGGGGGCGGGGGGCTTTGTTCTGTTATTACAAAGCCATTCCATTAGAGGGACCCCGCTACTTCGTGTCAGGGTTGGGTGGAGAGAGAAACACTTGTTGCCAGGTGTGGCTGGTGGCACCCGGGAGGCAGGTGGGCAGGGCTGTTTGTCCATCGTGCAGATGGGAATGGATTCTGGTCTCTCCAGCTCCCTGTCTTACTTCCTCTTCCTACTTGGCATTTCCAAGCCGTCTCCCCTAGGTTCTTCAAGGCATATTCTGCTTTCTCCAGAGCTGTATCCCACTTGTCCATACTCCACGCTGTAACTCTTTCCATATTCATTTAGCCTCTCTCCATCCATTTGCTGTCTTGCCTAGACCAGGGGCTTCTCTGGTGGCTCAGTGGTAAAGAATCTGCCCTCAGTGCAGGAGACGCAGGGGACCAGGGTTCAATCCCTGGGCTGCGAAGATCCCCTGAAGGAGGAAATGGCACTCCAGTACTCTTGCCTGGAGAATTCCGTGGCCAGAGGAGCCCATGGGCTACAGTCCGTGGGCTCGCAAAGAGTCAGACACAACTGCTTGCACACACACAATCCACACAGACCTGCTGAAATCTCTCATCTGCTGTGGCTTCCCCTCCAGTTCTCTTTATTACCTCAGATTTCTTTGAAGCTACTCACGCAGAGAGCCTGACGTCTATCATAATTTCTCTTCTTAGAAAGCACAACATCATATTGAAGGGAAAAGGTGAAAATACCTGATATTTGAGAAGCCATTTTCTTCCTCTCCCTCTGTTCCTTTCTTGATCCCTCAAGTAGCATCTACAATCTCTTGAGAGAGTGGAGAGTGAGCCTCCACCTTTTCTTCCACCTTAGCTCACCCACTCTTTCTGAAGAGGAGTAAATTATCTGAGGGGTGAGGTCAGGAAAAGAGTCTAACTTGCGGCTGCATGCTTTCTTGTCTTTCTAGCCTGTCCTCAGCACACCCAAATTCTCTCTGTTTAGCAGATTGTGTCAACGAGTCCAGTGTTAGTTAGCCAAGAGCAGTGAAACAGTCCTAGGGTTTGTCCGCTGAGACAATTTCTCCATCTAGGAAAGAAAGTGGTATCATTACCCATTTCTGATGGTACTACCCTTTGATTTTATTAAACTCATATTAAAATTTATTAAATTTTTTTTTTTTATCTATTTAGAGCTTAAGTGCAGCATGCTTACAAGGAGTATATTAGAGTGATGGATGGATTTCTTGGTTTGGGATGGACTTGAGCCAAAAGAAGTATGATAACTTTTAAAAAACAGAACATAAGAGTTGTACCAAATTATCTCCAAGTCATTCTGGTATATTTTATTATTCACAAAGTGGAAATAAATGTCTTCAGAGTTCAGAAAAAGCAAAATGTCAAAACAAAGTGTAACAAGGTTAACTTGATGTGAGATTGGACCTCAGAATGTTTGAACTATTAATGGAGAGAGACTGCAAAAGAATAGACTGGACTTAGTTTAGGCTGACATGGACCTCATAAGGGGTAACACCATGGATTGTAGTTCGCCAGGCTCCTCTGTCCATAGGATTCTCCAGGCAAGAATACTGGAGTGGATAGCCATTCCCTTCTCGAGGATAAGGGGTATAATTTATGACTAAATAACACAGACATTGAGAAATACACTGACATCACATTATTTGCCATTGAGTTTTGCCCTCTATCAGGGAGAAGAAGATTTCCCGTAAAGGAAATTGATATTCCACTATTGACCATCCTTCCATCAGATAAAGAAAGGCTCAAAGTGCTTTCATTACAGGGTGGAGCCTAGAAGGGAAAGCAATAAACCAAAGCAAGGTGGGGCAGATGTGAACACTGAAGAAGACTAATCTGCTAGGCTGGTGTCTCACAGCGATTCCTTCCTTTGTCCCCAAATTGTCTGCAGTGTCTCATTAAACATTATAGCCTGGTATCGATGTACAGTGAAAAATTAAAGAGCTTTCATATAGATATCATGAAGCAATTAAGGGAAGACCAGTCAAGGGATAATAGCCAAAGTGCCTTCACTGGAGTAAAAACGTAACATCTATTAACAAGGAGACTCTAAAATCCAGTGGTTCAAACTACTTTGAAGTTGGCTACTCTGTCACATAACAGTCCAAGCTGGGAATTCCAAATGAGAGCACAGTTCTGCTCCACAGAAACACTCAGGGACCTGTGTTGGTGGGGGCTCTGACCTCCTTTATATGTAGATTTCAAGGTCAGGCTCATCATCACCAAGTAAGCCAAAAGGAAGGGTGAGGAGGGAAAGTCCAAGACCAGCAATTTCCTCTTAAGTAAGGGAGATGGAACTTTCCCACCTCACCCTTACCCTTGTTCCATCAGTTGGAGGTTTGTCAGCTCAACCAGGAGCAAGGGAGGCTGGGGGCAGTGTGCTCTCTGTCTGGGCAGGCATGTCTTGGTTACATCTCTTTTCTACAGAAAAGGGGGTCCTTAGATCTCGATGGGCAGCCTGCTTGCTCTGCTGCTAGGGTCCCAGTAGAGACCAGATGATGCCTGTGGAGTGATGAGCTCAGCAAGGGGCCCGTGGTGCCAAAGGGGACCAGAGTAGAAGACAACAAGAAAAACATATTCAGGGCCTTGCCTGAGGCAGGAAGAGCTGGGGAACACTTAAAAGGGGTTAATTTCACACAACAAAGTTGGCAGGGATTCATCACCCTAAATGGAATGAAGAATGATTTTTTTTTTTTCCCTTTGCTTTTATTGAGAGGCAGTGTGAGAACAAGAGGCTTGGGATGAGAGCCTGGGCTTAAATCTTAGTTCTACCTGCCACTTAGCAACTTTGAAGTTAGAAGTCATTCATTTTCAGTTTCCCCACCTGCCAACTGATAAGACCCTGCCTCCTTAGCTTACAAGATTGTTCAGAGAGTCAACTAAAACAGGATTTTAAAATCCTTTGTAAACAATAAACTATCACCCAAATATAAAAGTGTTCATGATACTAGTAAACTTAGTTGGCTTGATCTGCTATGAAATAGCATAATGCAAGAATCGAAGCAAACAAAAACCTCAGAACCTACAGACCTTTGGCAAACTCTTCCCTGGTGGCTCAGTCTGTAAAAGAATCTGCCTGCAATGTGGGAGACCTGGGTTTGAGCCCTGGGCCGGGAAGATCCCTTAGAGGAGGGCATGGGAACCCATTCTAGTATTCTTACCTGGAGAATCCCCAAGGACAGAGGAGCCTGGTAGGCTGCAGTCCATGGGGTTGCAGAGTCAGACATGACTGAGCAGCTAAGCACACACAGTCTGCAAGTGGGAATCCTGGGTTGAATTTAGTGGTTAGTAGTTTTTAAGCTGCCTCAGGCACATTTTGGAATGAGGCAAGGTTTGTATAAAAATATTATTCAAGAATCATAAATCCAAAGGAACTAAGACAGAAGCCTTTTTGTTTTCCATTTTTGCCATTTGGATATGTGGCCAGAAGGCACCCAGTTATCTAGCAGCATTGCTGTGAGCCTACTACAGTCTTCCTTTGGCAGATCTGGGTAAGTAAACAACTTTAGAAGTGATAACTTCACCATTCATCTCCAGCTTCTAGTGAGCATCTCTAAGACACAGAACCTCACTGTTTAAATTACATTTTAAAAAGGCAGAAAAGAAGAAGGCTCCCCAATAAACCCCAAACCAAAATGCCAGCAATAAAGAGTGAAAGAAAAAGATCAAATATTTTTTATTCCCCCTGGGAGCTCTTCTCCAAACGACTCTAACATCTTGAACCTATCTCCTCAGCGATTCAACTTGTTATCGGAGGCAGCCATCAGTAAACTGTGAGAAAGACCATTTGCCTCTGTCTCCAGAACTTTTGTACACAATCACCTTTGCACTCGTAAGGTACCCAGACTTATGGCAGCTTTGCTTTTTCCCTTACCCTAATCTGTTCCCAGGAAAGGATTTGAAGGAGTCGTTCTTCTTGGGGTATCAGTAATTAGTAAAGCATAACATTTTACTTCTTTTTCAACATTTAGCAAGGCAAAAGTTTAAGCCAAAGGAATAAATCTCTACTTGTGAAATTTCAGGCATCAGTCAGCTGAGTAATTGTTTCCATTTCTCAAAAGTCTCAAAAGCCTTGTTATAAGTTTGTATCTTTGCCAAACTGTTAAATGAAGAATGATATCTTCTGGTTTTTCATGTGTATTTCCTTTATTATGAGCTTTTAAAAAAATTATAAGCTTTTCATGTGTTATTGCCACTTGTATGTTTTCCTTTGAATGTTGCTCGTTGCAGGCCTTCAGTTGCTTAGTGGGAGAGCACAGGGTCGGAAGTGAAAATACCTGGGAATCAGCTCCAAACCACACACCTCAGGCCTCGGTTTCTTCAGCTCTAAATGCAGGAGACTGGTCTAGGGAACCATGATACTCTCTAAAAGCTCTAAAATGCACAACTGACTTCACAATGAACAGTTTTCTATAATTTTTGCTTAACAATAATAAATCTCATAGATAAAAGTAAAACCAGAGCTTAAATCTTCTACTGTCCTTCCAGGCTTAATAAACAAATAGGAGTGATTCATCTGTAGCCTGTGTTTGCATCAACCAAGCCAATTTGCATCAACTTCTTGGGTCTGTACCTCTTCTGGCTAATTTCAAGGTGAGTTCTTACCTGAGGCCTTTATTTGCCTGAGCTATGTTTATAGAAATTAGCTTCATAATTGGCTGTCTTAGACATTATCTACTACATTTACCTTAAGCGTGAGAATAAGGCTACATTAGATTGTATCTGCCTTGTTTAAATACTATATACAACCTTGACAGGCACCATGTGGTTCAGGTGATAAATTGTTAAAATGAGTACCTGCCACTCACCTGATTAAACTGAGACATGCCAATAGCAGTGAGTGGTGGCTAAAATACCATACTTCTGGTTAAAAACATATTTACCTAAAATCCTACTTTTTTTCTTTTCCAGCATGATTTATTACAGGATATTAAATATAGTTTCCTATGCTATACAGTAGGATTTTGTTGTTTATCCATTATCTATGTGATAGTTTGCAAAGCATCCATTGCCTCCTGGCAACCACAAGTCTGTTTTCTATGTCTGTGAGTCTATTTCATAAATAAATTCATGTGTCCTGTTTTTTATATTTTATTGAAGTATAGTTGAATTACAATGTTTTATTAATTGCTGCTGTATAGCAGTGACCCCATTTTATATATCTATGTATACATATATACACTCTTCTCCATATTCTTTTCCATTATGGTTTATCACAGGATACTGAGCTATACTGTAGGACCTCGTTGTTTATCCATTCTAGGCATACCAGTTTGCATCTCTTAATCCCAAATCCCCAGTCCAGCCCTCTACACCCCACACTCTTGGCAGCCACAAACCTGTTCTCAATGCCCCTGGTTGTGTTTCTGTTTCATAGATAGATTGATTTGTGTCATATTTTAGATTCCACATATAAGCAATATCATGAGAGTTGTCTTTCTCTTTCTGACTTACATTGCTTAGTATAATAATCTCTAGGTCCATTCATGTAGCTGTAAATGGCATTATTTTTTTTTTTTATGACTGAGGAGTATTCCATTATAGATATGTACCACAACTTCTTTATCCATTCATCTGTTGATAGACATTTATGTTGTTTCCATGTCTTGGCTATTGTAAACGATGCTGCTATGGACATAGGGGTGCCTGTAGCTTTTTGAACAATAATTTTGTCCAAATATATACCTAGGAGTGGGGTTCTTAGATCATATAGCAACTCTTTTTAGTTTATTGAGAAACCACTAGTTTCTCAATAGCTGTTTTCCATGGTGGCTGCATCAATTTACATTTCCACCAATAGTGTAGAAGGGGTCTCTCTAAAATCCTACTTTGGAAATGGGTAAATAGAAGTTACTGCACCCAGACTGAGACTTTCCTAGTATAGGTTCTACTTGGTGAAGAAGTAAGGATGAAATTCTAAATGCAAAGGTCTAAAAACTCTAGACTTTTAACTCACACATATACATAGGGATATACTATTCTCAACAGATTGTTTCTTCCTGATTTTTGTTGTTTCTTTTGAAAAATTGCTGGAAAAATATCTTACATTTGCTTGTTTTCAACAGTCTAGTCCAGAATGAAACAAAGTTAGGAATGACATTGAGAACTAGGAAGTAAAATAATAACTAAAGCTCTCTAGAGCTATCCTGTCCAATAAAGTACCATAATGTGAGCCCTTGAGATGTGGCTCTTTCTAACTAAAAGGTACTTAAGTGTAGAATATGCTCTGGATTTTAAAGATGCTATGAAAAAAGAGAATGTAAAATATCTCATTAATAATTTTTATCAATTACACATTAAATAGTATTTTTAATATATGAGTTAAAAAAGCTTTAGCATTTACTCCTAATATATCTATATTTGCCAACTTTTAACAATACACATACAAACACCAAGCTAAATCAGGTACATTAGAAAATATTTATTTTAGCTATTATTGATACAAAAATTTTGCTCTTATGAAAAATATTATTAGGGATGATAATATAATTAATAAGAGCAATATATTTGAATATGCCACCGTTGTTTTGTTTTTATTTTTTGGTTTTTTTGACCACACGGATTATAGGATTTTAGTTACCCAGCCAGGGATTGAACCTGGGCCTTCAGCAGTGAAAGCATGGCCTCCTAGCCACAGGACCATCAGGGAACTCCCCACAAATGTAACTTTTTAAACACTTTGCAATGAAACAAAGTCTAGTTCTGTGTTCATTTTTTCCTAATATGTTCTTTAAATTCTGTCAAAGCTAAAAACTACTTCAAAACAGTATGTAGAAATACATTATTGGCTAAGCTTACTAAGGAGAAGGAAATGGCAACCCACTCCAGTATTCTTGCCTGGAAAATCCCCTGAACAAAGGAACCTGGCAGGCTATAGTCCATGGGGTTGCAAAGAGTCAGACACAACTGAGCGACTGCACTTAAGTTTGCTAAATCACAGTACTTATTTTTCAGTCCTACTAGCAATTATGTAAGTGTTTTGTTGAATCTGGTTAGGAAAGTTTTCCATTTTCCCTAAAGTCAACAGCTATTCTTAGAAATTAATTGGACATTGTCAAATTCTTATTTTTAACAAGTATATTTAAAACCTACTGAAACTCTTCCTTTATAAGATTTTTAGACATGTTAGAAAATTCAATTTCCAACTTTTTTCATATGTGTACATATGCAGGTTTTTATTTAAAGGCATAATTATATTGTTTGCGGTATTTAAAAAGTCATATAATGACTGGGATCCACTTAAATGAGGTACCTAGAATAGACAAATTAATGCAGAAAGTAGAATAGTGGTTACTAATAGAGGCTGGGGAATAAGGAGTTATTATTTAATGGATATAGAGTTTGAGTTTGGGTTGTTGAAAAACTTCTGGAAATAGAGGGCGGTGATGGTTTCATCACATGTGTGTGTGCGTGCTCAGTCATGTCCGACTCTTTGTGAACCTATGGAATGTAGCCCGCCAGGCTCCTCTGTCCATGAGATTTTTCCAGGCAAGAATACTGGAGTGGGTTGCTATTTCTTCCTTCAGGAAATCTTCTGGACCCAGGGATCGAACCTGTGTCCCCTACATCAGCTGGCAAATTCTTTACCACTGAGCCACCTGGCAAGACCACATCACACCGTGAATGTATTGAATTGCATGCTTAAAAATAGTTAAGTGGTAAATTTTACCACAATTTTAAAAAAGTAAAAAGGAAGCAAATTATGATACATGAACAATGCAAGCAAGAGACTTGTCAATTCCATGGCATTATGTTGAGCAAAAGAATCCAGACACAAAAAGGAGAGTACATATTGCACAATTCCATTTACATTGGTTCAAAGCAAGTATATCTATCTAACCTATGGTAATAGAAATCCTAACAGTGGTTACTTGAAGTTAGGCTGGAGTGAAGATTAATTGAAAAAGGGCACAATGGAACTTTCCAGAGTGATGAAAATGCCCTATATCTTGACTGGTGTTACACAGGTGCCAACTGAAAAAGATGCACAACTGAAAAGTTGAGAATTATGTTCTATTTGGGGACATTACTGAGGACTATACAGCCCAAGAAGCAGCCTCTCACATAATTCTGAGGAACTGTTCCGAAGATGTAAGGGAGGAGCCGGAATATATAGGAATTTTTCCTGGAAAAAAACAGAAACAAATATGTAGTCAAACAGCAAAAGATTGCTGCTAATCCCACACACACCCAAAAGCTGTTCTTGAGTTGACATCTCAAGTTAATGATTTTAGTACTTTTCTATGTATGGAGAGCCACAAGAGTCAGAGTTGTCAATTATTGCTTTATATGCATTTTAACTGTCTGGAGCCAGTCGTTAGTCTATCTTCATCCTGAAATCCCCTCAGGATGCTGACTAGGGGGACTGCAGTGGCTGGTGACTTGATGCAGGGCATAATTTGTTGTTTACCTGAATGGCAAGCAACATTCTTTGTTTCCTGAAATGGCAGACAGCATTGTTTGTCCACACAGGTATATACAATTGTCAAACTCATGGAACTTTATGTCTAGTATTCCTGCACTGAGTTCTATGAAACAATATGATGAAATAAAAATAAAACCAGTGAAAATGTTTTAAACTGAAAATAAAATTTAAAAAAATAAGAGTCGTGATACATTACAAAATAAAATGGTACAATGAAAGACTGTTTCAAGAACTCGAGACATCCCTGACGGTCCAGTGATTAAGACTCCGTGCTTCTATTGCAAGAGGTGTGAGTTCAGACCCTGGGCAGGTGAACTGAGATTCCCACATGCCATGTGGCATGGCCAAATGTATATGTGTGTGTATATATATACACACACACACATATATACTGCTTCAAGGATTTAGGGTTGTTTTTTTTTTTTTTTGAATTTAGGGTTGTTTTTTTTTTTAAGTAACCAGAGCTCATAGGACATCAACATGAAAAATCCACAACTCTGAAGAAAATCTTAAAATATTTTCCACTATGTTTTGTTTTTGTTTGTTTGCTCTAGCTATTGAATAACATTCATCAGGAAAGAAACTGAACTAGCAGAGAATGTTAGTCTCAACCTCAAAGTATAGTCCCCCATTATCCACAGTTTTGCTTTCTGAGACTTCAGTCACCTGAAGTTAACAGTGGTATGAAAAGCTGAATGGAAAATTCCAGAAATAAATTGTCGGCTGTTCTGAGTGGTGGGATGAAATCTTGTGCCCACCTGCTCTGTCCCAACCAGGACATGATTCATCCCCTTGTCCTGTTTGTCTCTGCCTGATAATCACCTAGTAGTGATCTCGGTCATCAACTTGGCTGTGAAGTATCCCAGTGCTTGAATTTAAGTCACACATATTTAGTAATAGCCTCAAAGTATAAGAGTAATGATGCTGACAATTTGGATATACCAAAGAAAAGCTGTAGATTGTTTTCTCTAAGTTAAAAGATGATAGTTCTCCACTTAATAAGGAGAGAAAAAAACCTGTCCTTTCAGTGCTAAGATCTGCAGTAAGAGTTAATCTTCCATCTGAAATTGTGAAAAAAGAAAACAGAAATTCATGCTAGCTTTGCTGTTTCATCTCAAACTTGCAAAAGTTATGGCCACAGTGCATGGTGAAAATGAAAATTGTGCAGTCATGTCTGACTTTTTGTGACATCATGGACTACATAGTTAATGGAATTCTCCAGGCCAGAATACTGGAGTGGGTAGCCTTTTCCTTCTCCAGGGAATCTTCCCAACCCAGGGGCCAAACCCAGGCCTCCCACATTGCAGGTGGATTCTTTACCAGCTGAGCCACAAGGGAAGCCCAAGAATATTGGAGTGGGTAGCCTATCCCTTCTCCAGGGGTTCTTCCTGACCCAGGAATCAAAGTGAGGTCTCCTGCATTGCAGGCGGATTCTTTACCAACTGAACTATGGGGGAAGCCTTCGTGCCTGGTGGGTGCCTGTTAAGTTGCTTTAGTCATGTTTGACTCTGTAACCCCATGGACTATAACCCGCCAGGCTCCTCTGTCCACGGGATTCTCCAGGCAAGAATACTGGAGTGGGTTGCCAGGCCCTCTTCCAGGGGTTCTTCCCAACCCAGGGACTGAGCCCGCATCTCTTACGGCTCCTGCATTGGCAGGCAGGTTCTTTACCACTATCACCTCCTCAGAATCCCACAGTGCATAGTAAGTGGTTCGTAAAGATGGAAAAGGCTTTAAATTTGTACAATAACATATTTTGAGAGAGAGAGAGAGACCACATTTACTTAACTTTAATTTCAGTTTATTATTATAATTATTCTTTTATTATTAGTTATTTTTGTTCATCTCTTACTGTCCCTAATTTATAAATTAAACTTTATCAGAGGTAAATATGTATAGTCTACAATGTCTGATTCTTTGCGACCCCATGGACTGTAGCCCCCCAGGCACCTCTCTCCATGGGATTTTCCAAGCAAGAATACTGGAGTGAGTTGCCATGCCCTTTTCCAGGGGATCTTCCCAACCTAGGGATGGAACCCAAGGCTCCCACACTGCAGACGGATTCTTTACCAACTGAGCCATCATAGGGTTGGGTAATACTGTGATTTCAGACTACTGGGGATCTTAGAAGATATCCCCTCAGTTAAGGGAGGATTGCTCTATTGCTTTCCCAAGTATTTCCCTTATACTCATGAGTTCTTGAGATCTTTCTGATTTTACAAAAATACTTCCCTGCATACTTAATTTTACTCTGTGGCATTCTATTTAGTGGGGTTTAAATTTTGAGAAAAAAAATTCTGCTTGGATTTCTACTGATAAAGGCCTCAAGGATATGCTAACTCATCAGTGCAAACTAAAATGTAAACCCCAACCAAAATTTCTGGGAACCACACCCAGCTTCCCCAGGAGCAGGGCAGAGCCTGGGGAAATGGGGCGGTAGAGAAAGAGGGGGGGAGGGGATGGCATTTGTTGAACCCATTCTCTGTGCCGTACACTGATTTGGGAACTTTATTGTAATTGTGTCATCTAAAGAATATAAACAAGAGTATGGAAACGGGATTTGAAAAGAGGTTAAAAAAAAAATTCCTAGGCTATTTTCACCTACCAAGTACAGAGTCATATCTTAGCAGAAGCTGACAATGACAGATTCCAGGAAAGACTGGGTGGAGGTGGCTGCCAAGAACAGTCACCTCCTAGGAACTCTCACACCTCCTCACCATCCCCTCCGCACCCCTCCAAACAGGTGGCTGAGCTTTTCCAAGACTTGTCTAAATAGTCAGTAAAAGAAATTATGTGTTTAATTTTGGAGAAAAGGCCTGCTGTTTTATATGATTATTTTTAATTAGCTATTTTCTGGAGGATGATTAAATTTGGAAATAATTGCATCTTGAGAACTGTTTAAGAACCTCAGATTGTAAACCCAGGGCTGCCTCAGGAATTTGGGGATGGCTTGTCACCCTGTGACCAATTGCCAGTCCTGAAAACAAGTGTCTGTTGTCTACAGAAGAGATCGTGGTCATGCAAATTTTTTTAGTTCTCTGCCTGGAAAGAGAATCCCATCTGGCCGACTTCTCTTTTTTCTCTGTTTTCTTGTATGAAATATGCAAAACACAAGTGCTTGAGCCACCAGCAACAGATCGTGTTGCCTGTGTATGGCAGATAAAATTGAAACAGGGGAAGAAGTTAAAACCTGCCCTTGGGAGAAGCATATAAAAGACACTTTGTTTACATAATAGTATAAAATTTTTAATAAGTCCAGTATAGAAATGATTATGAGGAAGAAAAGAAAATAGCCAGTTTGAAAAATGCAGTCCTAAATAAACTTTAAAAGAAATAATTAAAGAGTCTAGAATATTTAAAACTGCAATGTGAATTCATGTTACAAATTTTTAAAAGTTAAGATTTTTTTATATTGTTAAGATTATACGTCTACCTTTCAAAGCACTTTCATACCTATGATGTTATCTAATATTCATGCCTATGAGGTAGGGGGAGAAGTTATTATTAGACTTAATTTATAGATGAAGAAAATGAAGCTCAGAACAGTTTCACCCAAGGTAATACCTGAGTTGTAGTTGGAACTGACTCTCAGGTCTTGATATTCAAAATTCCTGGGCTCTTGCCACAATATCCCACTGCTTCTGTTCTCTCCCTGAAAATATAAACTAATAAGTTAATCATAGAGCAAGCTCTTTAATTAATTACATTTACTAGTACAAATTTAGAAAGGTGTTACGGTGTGGTGGATAAGAGCATGGGTTGCTGACACTACTTTCCAGTATGACCTGGAGTAAGAGACCAGTCCTTCCGCTGCCTCGGTTTAGTCATCAGTAAGACTGGAATAATAAAAATACCTATCCTATAGGGGTTTTGCAAGCTGTAAGTGATTTTTTAAAATTATTTATTTATTGGCTGCTCTGGGTCTTTGTTGCTGTGCCTTGGCTTTCTCTAGCTGTGGAGAGTGTGGGCTTCTCATCGTGTTGGCTCCTCCTATCACAGAGCACTGGCTCTAGGGTGTACATGGGCTCAGAAGCTGTAGTTTTGGGGTCCAGAGCACAGGGTCAATAGTTGTGGCACTTGGGCTTAGCTGCTCCAAAGCACGTGAGATCTTCCCAGAGCAGGGATTGAACCTGTGTCCCCTGCATTGGTAGGTGCATTCTTATCCACTGGACCATCAGAGAAGCCACACAAAAAGTGATTTAATACATGTTAAGCACCTGATACAGTGCTTGGCTCACAGTAATCATTTAATACGTGTAAAATATGATTGTCTTTGCAAATTATTTTTTATGTTTAGGTTATTCTGGTAAGCATTAAAATATTAATCATTTTAAATAACTGTATTGAATTTGCAAATTAATTTGATGCTTCCTTTACTCTGACAAGCATTGAGATATTTTAAGTAGCTATGTATGTGTTGTATTGCATGGATTCTAAAAACCATGCCAATTAAAGACTGAAAACAAACACCTCTTCTTACTATCTCTAGCATGTGCTTGTCAATTATGAATAAGTATCTCTTTTATCTGTTAAGGATCAGACCTCAGAGTCAAATTAATTAACCTAAAGTTATCACAAAACACTGCAATTTACACCTACTCTGAATCATCCTAGTCTAAGAATCACGGATTTTGAACAGCCTTTTATCCATTCTGAAATAATGGACAAACTCACTTACCTTGCTCAAATACATTTAATGTGTAGAACGCTATTTAGATACCAGTTCCCTTTGGATAGACACTACACAGCGGACTTTGTTCCTGCCCTTGGGATTCAGTATTAAAACAGGCAAATGAACACTCAAGAATTATTGATCTTTCTGTGTCAGATGGCAAGGATGCTTTCAGCAACTTCTGAAGCCAGGTGGAAAGAACTCAGGAACAGTTTGAAGAGGATTACATCAGGTAAATAAGGGATTATTTGAACATTGAAAAGAATGGTAACTCTAACTGATTTTAGCACACTGAATTTCCAAAGTCTGTGAATCCATAGTCTTGGGGGCTGGGACAGGAAAAAAAAAGAGAAATTCAGGCCAAAGCAAAGGAAAGATTAGTAGAAGAATGCCAGCCAAACAATCAATAAAATGAAAAAGCAGCTTAAGGAATGGGAGAAAATATTTGCAGACCATATATCTGATAAGTGATTCATATCCAAACTCATAGAACTCAGTAACAACAAACAACAACAAAAATCCCATTTAAATGGGCAGAGGAACTAAATAGACATTTTCCCAAAGACATACAAATAGCCAACAAGTATAAGACAAGATGTTCAACATCACTAATCATCAGAGAAACGCAAAACAAAAACCACAATGAGCTGTCACCTCACACCTGTTAAAATGGCTATCATCAAAAAGACAAGAGATAACAAGTGTGGTGAGGATGTGGAGCAAAGGGAACCCTTGTGCACTGTTTGTGGGAATGTAACTTGGTGCAGCCACTATGGCAAACAATGTGAAATTTCTTCAAAAAATTGAAAATACAACTGTCATATGATCCAGCAATTTCACTTCTGGGTATATATTTGAAAGAAATGAAAGCAGAATATCAAAAGAGATATCTGCTCACTCATGTTTATTGCATCATTATTCACAATAGCCGAGATATGAAAACAACTGAAGTGTCTGTCAATGGATGAATGGATAAAGAAGATGTGGTGTATGCATACAGTGACATATTCAGCCATAAGAAAGAAGGAAATCCTACCTTTTGTAACAACGTGGAGAGCCTTGAGGGAATTATGCTAAGTGACCTAAGTCAGAGAAAGACAAATACTACAACATATGATGTCACTTACGTGAGGAAGCTAAAAGAGCTGAACTCCTTAAGACAGTGTAGAATGGTAGTTACCAGGGGCAGGGGATCGGGGAATAGGGAAGATGTTGGTCAAAGGGTACAAATTTGCAGTTAGAAAATAAGTTCTGAAGATGTGGTATACAGCATTGTGATTATAGTGAGCAATACTGTATTATATACTTCAGAGCTGCTAAGTGTCTAGACTTTAAATGTTCTCACTACAATCAGGATATAGTTATGTGACCTGATGGAGGTGTTAGCTAACACTATATTGCTATATATATGTATATATTTATGTAATCATACTGCAATGTAAATATTAAATCAGCATGTCATAAGTATATCTCTACAGTGTTATTTGTCAATTATATCTCAATAAAAAAGAAGAATGTCAGATAATAAATTTTCAATGAATGATGGAAATTGACCATATTGCAACCCCAATGTCACAGTTAATCAAATCAGGGATTATCTAAATGAGTTCTCAAATGTCAGCGTGCAACAGAATCACCTAGATGCTTGTTAAAACACAGGTTGCTGGATGCCGTCCCCAGGATTTAGCGGTTTAGGTTCCCAAGAATTGGCTTTTTTATCAAGCTTTCATGTGATGCTTGCTCCAGAATCATACTTTGAGAACTATGGCTATAAACAGTAGGATGATGGGTTG
This sequence comes from Cervus elaphus, assembly GCF_910594005.1. NCBI lineage: Eukaryota > Metazoa > Chordata > Mammalia > Artiodactyla > Cervidae > Cervus > Cervus elaphus. The sequence goes on from NC_057825.1 coordinate 81,976,214, forward strand.
TTAAGGAGCGGATTATTCACACATACACACAAAAGGTTTTTAAAACAAATAGTTAAAAGGGAAAAAAAGTGAATCAGAATGGAAGAAATTACCAACATCTTTCTTGACTAAATCCGATACTGTTCACATTGTTATTTGGTCCTAGAATCTCGAGATCTGAAAAGGGCAGACCTTCCCTGAAATGCCAGGCAAGATCACATCTAAATTTTAGGAGCACCTTAGGACCAAGGATTCTATTTCTAAGTCCACTATTAACAGACCTGTTTGACCTTGAGCAAGAACTTTCCTTTTCTTTAAGCTCTATCTGCATTAGTTATAAAATTAGGATTTTGAACTAAGCATTTTCTGTGGGCCTAATGGCAGAGTGTTATAAAGCCTAAAGAAGTTTGGCTGGAAGAAATGACTACATACTGCAGCTCTGAAATCAGAAAATAGCTATACAGAGACACCATCTCTAGTGAAAACTATTTTTATAACATTGCATAAGGGATTTCTTTTTCTAAGAAAGTTGCTTATCTTAGCATCTTAGCAATATAGACTTTAAAAGAATGTGAACAAGAAATGTTGTAGGAAAGGTTTAAAGAGTCAGTGTTGCTGCAGCCACTCTGCTTTAAATAGGGGGCTAGGAATTGTTTTACCCTATGGAAATAAATAAGTAAATAAAAAACTTGTCACTTTGTTTCTAGATATAAAACCATAAGCCACTCTTGTAAAATTTTGTGCAATAGTAAGGTAGATTAAGGGAGACTTGGTCAGGGAAAAAAAATGTTTCTTTGCTACCAACTCTCTTTATAATCAATGCAGTTTCGGTGGGTCCCATGTTTATCTCCTTTATAGATTCTCCATTCCAGTCTTGAGGTCATTCTGAGAAATAAATGGAGTTGGAGTGTAATGGGCATCATTTGAAGGGTCCTCAAAGGAGAACACCTCTCTCTCTGGAGCACGACAAGGAAAACACCACAAGGGCCACCAGAAATACACACTGATACACAGCTCCCATCCCTGTAGTCCACTGCTAAGCATGGAGGAAGCTAGAAATATTGAGCCTTCCATATGGGTTGACTATCTCGGATCTTCTGTGCTCATTGTGGGTCATGTGGACTTCAGGTGAATCCCAACTTCTGGATAAGAAGGTTGCAGCTATTAAGTGTCGGTGTGAAATCTGAAAGTACCTCTACTGGATGTCTATCAGAAATCCTGCAGAAAGCCAGCCATCTGGGTTCTAATTTTCTGTACAAGTGAAGATCTAAATGACTTGAATTAACCTGTCCTATGCTCCATCCCTGAGGAATACTCTGTGGCTGCTTTAGACTTCCTAGAACATGTGGACCTCAGAAAAATTAATCGGTTCAGATAATCTGCCTAGAGCTCTGATTTATCAGACAGTAAAGCATCTGCCTGCAATGCGGGAGACCTGGGTTCAATCCCTGGGTTGGGAAGATCCCCTGGAGAAGGAAATGGCAACCCACTCCAGTATTCTTGCCTGGAAAATTCCATGGATGGAGGAGCCTGGTAGGCGACAGTCCATGGGATTGCAAAGAGTCGGACACTACTGAGCAACTTCACTCTCTCTCTCTCTCTCTCATTTATCATTTCAACTTTTGGTTGTCTTTTGAGGTAACCACAAATTAAATTCAACCAAACTTGGACCCACCAAATGAGAAAAGGGGTGGGGGCGGATATAATCTTTTTTCTTTCAGTAATTTTTAATTCAGTTAGTGTTTTTCCCATGTTCCATATTAAGACCTTTTCTTTTTTTTTTAACTTTGACTTGGAATAAGTTCTTAGAGCATATTGCTTGGTTAAGTAACCTGAAATCTACATTGGAACTGTGAACTGTCTCATGAATTTGCCAGCCCCTAGAGTGGAACCAAGTAGGCTTTGATGTAAAGGCCAGTAAATGTGGGGGCTCTGCTTCAGGAGCTGCTAAAGCCTCCTCTAGATTAGGTCTAAATAGTATAGAAAACTGAGGTAGAAAGAGTGTGGTTTCTTCTCAGGTCAAGGGATTCACTGACCTGTCCTTACAAGTCCAAAGCAATGTGAGCAGAGCCTCAACCTAAAATCCATTTAAGATTCCCAGATCTTTGCATGATGTTTGACAAGGATTCCCAATACACATGTGCCCAAATGTTGGAGGTATTAGACATTCTGTAGATGCAGTAATTGGGCTTCCTAGGAGGCTCAGTGGTAAAGAATCTGCCTGCCAATGCAGGAGGCTCAAGTTTGATCCCTGCATCAGGAAGATCCTTTGGAGAAGGAAATGGCAACCCTCTCCAGCGTTCTTGCCTGGAAAAGCCCATGGACAGAGGTGCCTAGCAGGCTACAGTCTGTGGAGTCACAAGAGTCAGACATGACTTGGTGACTGAGAGGCACACAGATGCGGTGATTGCTCAGAGCAGTTTTGCTATCAACCCGCTGGTATGTCTTTACATTATTTATTTTGAGATTCAGGGGTGAAAGACGGGTGATGTTGAACTCTGGTTTTAATAATTACAACTTAAACTATCCAGTTATGTTCGGTTGTGCAAAGGGGTGTGAGGAAGTTACCCAAGATTACTGAAAAGTCTTTCCATTTAATGAGACAGTCTGATAATTTCCTAGTTTTGCATGTTTGATTCAATAAAAATCCTTCAAAGTGGCCTGGAACCATCTGATGCAGAGTCCAGATTTCTCTACAATAAATCCCTCTGCCAAATTCAGGCACTACAGATTTTCTACTGGCAGGAGTGAAGCAAATCAGTGGGTAGAACTATCCTGACGTGGGAGCATTTTCCTCTAGGAGTTCAGTTTTGATAAAAGTGTCTATGCAGGAGTCACACTCTTTTGGAGGGTTATGGTATCACCTGACAGGACCTGCCAACCGCATCTGGGCAACAATGTTGGCATTATTTGAATTGGCAGGCAAGATGCCTACATTTTGATGTGTTTGGGTGAATGAGCCAGCCAGGGAGAGGTTGGATGATTGAGAAACAAGGGATTCTTGGTTAAACTGAAGTCGTCATTTGGGAACCAAAAATCTTAGCAAATAATCTCTTGGACTTTGAGCCACATATTTCCCCTAAAAAGTATGCATTTTTTTTCCTGGTGAAATTTTGTTGGGGTTATATTATTGAGTAGTGAACTGAGTTGACTGTGTGGAACTGTTATTTCATGGCATACTATCCTAGAAATCTGAAGACCTGCAAGAGATTTAAAAATTCCATCCCTTGTAACTTTTTAAAAAGTTGTGATGTTATCAACATGAATCAAGTTTTAATTTCTTGTATAATGGTTGGATGAGGCTGCCCATTGAAATTCAAATTTCTTTCTTTGAATTCTCAGACATGGTTTGGCAGTGCAAGAACTCTGTAATATTAACAGATTCCATAAAAAGTAAATGTATGGGGGAAAGAAAGATCATCTCTACAGTTTCTAGCTTTTTATGTGAATTTCACAATAAAGATCCTTTCAACCAAGGAAGAGCAGATCATCTTAATGTGTATGCAATGCAGGGAAGGTGGTTCTCCAAGGGAAAACTCTCACTGGCAGAAGTAGGGAAGGAGATTGGGCAGACAAATGGAAGATTACATGGTTCAGTGAAATCAGAATCTCTGAGGAAACAGGGATTTGGAGTTAGGTGGTAATGAACTAGGGAAGTAAGTCTTGGGTGAGGAATAGGGAGATAAATCATAGAGACAGCCAGGGTGAAGTGAAGTTCTGGGCGTCTTGAAAGCAGAGCCTGTCTGTCAGGTGGGAAAGAAATAGATGACCCAGAGAAATTGGACTTGCTTTCATATTTCCTTATGTTGCAAGTGTATTATAAATATTACTTTCGGCAAAACTGGTAAGGCCAAAATGATGCAGTTCTGGGAAACATTTTTTTTTGTAAATTTTTACCACATGCTTCATGGATTTTTTTACCACAAGCGATTTCATGAATTTTTACCTCCACCTCCTACTACGTCACACCCTTATACCATAGCAGGATGCTCATTTATCACCCTTTGTCATAGCGAAGGTTGTAGAGATAGGAACGGAGGACCGACCAAACAAAGCCTTCCAGTGTAGACCCACTGTTCTTGGTCTGCAGTATCCAGCTCCTTAGCTCTCACCTCCAAGGAACTTTGGAATTCCCAAGGGGCTTCCCAGTTGGCTCAGCAGTAGAGAATCTACCTGCCAATGCAGGAGGGGCACGAGACATAGGTTTGATCCCTGGGTCAGGAAGAGCCCCTGGAGAAGGAAATACGAAGCCACTCCAGTATTCTTGCCTGGGGAATTCCATGGAAAGAAGCCTGGAAAGCTACAGTCCATGCGGTGGAAAAGAACCGAACACGACTGAGCAACTAATTACACACAGCTGGACTGCTGCCTTTAAAATAAAAGCTCAAGGACTTCCCTGGCAGTCCAGTGGTTGAGAATCTGCCTTGAAATGCAGGGTAAAAGAGTTTGATCCCTGGTTGGGGAATTAAGGTTCCATGGGCCGCAGAACAGCTATGTGCGTGCTGCAATGAGAGAGAAGCCCATGGGCCACAACAAAAGATCCTACATGAGGCAACCAAGACCTGACCCAGCCAAAAATAAATAAAGAAAATATTAAAATAAAAAAAAAGAATAGAAGCCCAGATCAGATGTGACAGGTTGAGAGCCCTGGGGAGAAGCTTGTCCAGTCTTTGGCTCACCTGCATTCCATGATAATTATATAACAACAGAAACACATAATTACAGATATTCCAAAATGCGCTGATGCATACATATTTACCACTTTGACTTTAAGAAAATGTCCTAATATTTCAAAATTGAAAAGATTTGTAAAATTGTAGAAAATAGCATTTTTTTTCTCCTTCTGAGGGTGTTACAGCATGCTAAATTGATTTAGCACGGGTCTCATTTTTGGAAGACTTAGTGCTGGTCTTATTTTTTAGAGCATTTAAGGTGCCCAAGTAGAGAATGGTACCTGCAGAGACCACAAACTTGGAAACCTGCTTTTGGGTTCATGAACTCAGGCCAAGGATTCATTTTTCTCGTACTAAGTTTTAAAGGTCGGAGCTGAATCATGACTAATGGTCATATTTACCTCCTCAAAACAAAATGCTGAAGAACAAGAATGGGATTGAGCAAGGGGACCTCTTCAAGTCAGAGCCTGCTGGTAGCCCCAGCTGGACCTGACAACAGCCTTACACACTGGTGTCCTTCAAAAGATTAAAGAATGAAGCTGTTGGAACTTTCCTCTCTTGAACAGTCTCATTTTTCCAAAAGATAAATCTGAAACGGCAGCTCACACCCAGCCCTTGGCGTGAGGAAACTGGGACGGAGTGACAAGCGCTGACCTTGGAGTCAGCTGACCGCTTTGCACTGGGTGATGGAGGGCAACGTGCTCAAGGTAGCTGGATCTCAATTCTCTCCTCAGAAAAGTGGGGATACTCACACCCGCTTCATAAACTAAAATATGAGTAAGGAATCTGGGAGATTAGAAACGCTCTTAAAGTGCTAGTTTTCTTTGGCCGTAACCAGACTAGTTTGAGAGGAGAAGCTCAGGGTGGTAGAGTGAGGTCTGTGCGTTCAGAGGCAGGAAAAGGATATGGCAAGGTGAGGGAGCTCTGGGTTGATGATTTTGATTTTGTTAATAAAAGTCAAAATTAAGAGCGAAAGAGAAGTGGAAATGGGTGGGAGAAATAAAGTGTAAGTAAAGAGGGAAAGGTGGAAATTAGGTGCTCTGAAGATGGATGTATAGAGTTTAAAAGGGATTCAGTAGACTTCCCAGTGATAGTCAGTGTCCTTTGGAGGCTTGTGGTCCTGAAATGAAGGTGATGCCTGCTAGGCAACTGTATGGTTCTATAGCACTGTGCAAGTGCGCATGTGCGGACATAGAACTAGTAGATGGTTGGGATTATCTGAGGCCAGACTTTTTGCAAGGCAAGTATGGAAAAAACAGAGAGGCAAGGCAAGGCAAAGTACTTTCAAGGGAGTAATCAGAGTGGTAATTATGGAATTTAAGCTAAATAAGGAAAGAAGAAAAGATAGTAGGAGACTTTCCTGAAAATACAAGAGAGCAGTATGAATATTTCCACTTCTGGTATGAATTATGTTGCCTTTCCCCTTAGAAAGCCAATTTTGTTTTAAAATAATCATCTTTTTATCTCCCTCACATTAGCAAACTAAATCCAGAAGTTTATTAACAGACTAATACAACATGAGCAAGAAGAGTTTATTCTAAAATATATGAGTACTTAAATATTACATCAAGAAGTGAAAGAAAAATAACCAAATGACCATATCACAAGATACGGTATCAGTTATCTATTGCTGTGTAACAAACCACCGCAAACTTTGTGTCATGAAACCATTTTGTTACACTCCTGGATTCTGAGGGTCAGTAATCAGGGCAGAGCATAACAGAGACCCTTTGTCTCTGCTACACAATGTCTAGAGGCTGACAGAGGAGACTTGAAGCCGGGAATGACTTCATGACTGAGGGGCGGAGTCATCTGAAGGTACCCTTACTCCTTTGTTTAGCACCTGCTGCTGGCTCTTGGCTGGGACCTAAGCTGGACTGTTAGGTGGAAAATCGATGCATGCCTTTCCAGGTACTTTCTCCATGGGTAAATCCAAACTTTCTCATAGCCTGGCTGAAAGATTCCAAAAATGAACATCCCAAGAGAAGAAAGTAAAAGTATGGAAATTTTATGATCCAGTTTCAAAAGTAATATAGTATCGCTTCTGGCATACTTGATTTGTCCAGGCAATCAAAAGATCTTTCCAGGTTCAAAGAGAGATGATACAAACTCAATGGAAAAGGTGTCAAGTGCATGGAATTGGACATAATGTTGTGACTTCTTAAAAAACATAACCTGTTATAGAAATTGAAAAATTGATCAAATTCAGCATCTCTTGCCATTTTAAAACTCTTAGATGGAAGAAAATAGAAGGAAGGGTATATATCAAAATAATTGGAAGAAGGATCACAAAAACATATCTCCACATCCATGTTCATAAAAGCATCATTCACAATAACAGGTAGAAGGGACCCACGTGTCTGCTAACAGATGAATGAATAAACAAAACACGGTATATACATACAACGGAATACTGTTCAACTTTTAAAAGGAAAAAAAATTCTGATACATGCTACAACGTGGATGAACGTTGAATTCATTATGCTCTGTGAACTAAGCCAGTCACAAAAAGATAAATACTGTATGATTCTACTTATGTAAGTTAACTAGAGAAGTCAACCTCATAGAAACAGAAAGTACAATGACGGTTAGCAGGCACTGAGGGAAAGGGGAAAATGAGGAGTAGTTATTTAATTTGTGCAGAGTTTCTGTTTTATAAGATGAGAGAGTTCTGGAGATTGGTTGCACAATAATGTGAGTATACTTAACACCACTGAACTGTACAGTTAAAAGTGGTAAATAGTAAATTTTATGTATGTGTCTTTTATCACAATTTTAAAAGAAAAGAAATCGAAAGAGACTTTCTAGCTATGCTAAAGAACCCTGTAGGAGGGCTGGTCTGGTGGCTTAGTGGTAAAGAATCTTCCTGCCAATGCAGGAGACATGGGTTTGATCCCTGATCCGGAAAGATCCCACATGCTGTGGAGCAACTAAGCCTGTGCACAACTATTGAGCCTGTGCTCTAGAGCCGGGGAACCACAACTACTGAAGCCCATATACCCCAGAGCCTGTGCTCCACACGAGAGAAGCTTCCACAATGAGAAGTCTGCACGCTGCAGCTACAGAGTAACCCCTCTAGCCACAACTGGAGAAAAGCCTGCGTAGCAGTGAAGACCCAGTACAGCCAAGATTAAATAAATAAATAAATAAAATTAGTTAAAAAAAGAATACTGTAGGAGATACTGCATATTGGTATGCTCTAGAATGAACGCACACGTGGAAGATCAACAGCTGTTTCCCAGGCTCTCTTGTGGTGAGTGCTCAAGATGCGATTTGGTTTCCATTAAACAGAAGCGCTCGTGTGTGGCTTTGACCTGGAACTGAGCCCTCTGTGGAGAAAGGCAGTGTGCAGAGCGTCTGCTTTGTTGGGGGCCCCTGTGGCAGAGGTGCTGAGGTTCTGGGGCCCGCGGATATAGTAGCAGCTTCCCATGAATTTGGCAGATGACTTCTTGATTCAGCAGGATTCAACATCACTGGTGGCAGCATTCTCAGTTTTGGTCAAGGCAGAGTGGTTATGGGGTCCAGGAGTTGCCTGGATCCCTCTCCACCCACTTTAATGAAAAGCCTGGAGGCAAAATCATCATGGTCTGCATACAAAATGATTATAAACAGAATCAAAGTCACTGAGTTTTAAAAGGAAAAGTACTGGAACAAATGAAAGAGTTAAACAAGGGACCAAGATTGAAGACAACTATATTAAAAAAAAAAACAAAACTTTTTCTTTTACTCAGCAATAGTCAAGTAGAAATGTAATTTTAAAGTTCAATTCCAAATGACAATAAAAGTTAACAAGAACCAGGAACAGCCATACAAGAACTGAGCCAGAACTATTCGGCACTCGGGTTCCATTTCAGCTCTTTTCTTCTCTGTTTCACCTTCAGAATACGTTCCACATTCTCCTAACTAAAATTAATGAACAACTGAAAGGAATATTATAACAGAATACTTCATAAGGATTGTCCCCCCTGAAATCTCAGTTGTAAGAAAACCTATTTTTGCCTGATCAGCTGAACAAATCAAAATTCAGTTCTTCATTAGTTGTCACTGTTGTTTTCCATCCCTAGGTTTTACTGTTTTAACTTCTACATTAGAGTTAAGAAAACAAAAACTATACACACTGTAAATCAAGGCAAACTTTTTTGTTTTTACACAAAGGAGGTTAAGAGGAAAACAATTCTGAAGCAGCAGTTCTTCTGCCTCAGGGAGAGAAAGTTTTAATATAACCCTTATGAAACTGTTTTCCTGGCATTGTCTTCATAAATCATGCATGTATAAGTAGTTTTCAAAGATTTAGGGAAATCAACTGTTGCACAAGGGTTGACGGGATATGTTATTTTGTTTTTGTATTTTTTTCTTTCTTTTTTCAGAGTTGCTAGTAGTCTATTGGCCAAAAAATGAAGAGATTTTTCTATTTTTTCTCTGTCAGAAGCCGTCAAGGAAGAATAGATGTGAGGAAGTTTGGATGCTTTAGCTGTATTTTTCATAAGTAAACTCTGCTTAAGGAGCATGATCAAAATTAGGGTAAACTGCAAGCTCTTAGAGCTTCAGAGCTATATCAGTTTCTGTACATATTACAAGAAAGTAGTCAGTTTGGAAAATTATCGATGTATTCCTGAAATCAGTTAATTTCAAAAGCTTAAATGGATGCATCAGGATTTAAAATATCAGTTGATGTCCTATAAAATAATTTCCTACACAAATGTATCAGTTTGGTCTACTGGGAAGCAGAAACTGAGATGAAGTTAAGAGTGCAGGAGGCTTATTGAGAAGTAACATCTGTGAAAGGAAAAAGGAGGAAGCTGGTCTGGGTAGAGAAGCCCTCAGACCACAATGCAGATCTGCCGACAGCTCAGTCATTGCAATGGGGAGCTCCAGAGCAAAGACTGCCCATTAGGGGAGTTCTGCGTTGGGTGGAGATTGCCAATCTTTTGTTCCACTATCTTGCTGAGCTATTAATTGAGGCTACCTCAAGTCAAGTTTGACCTTGGCTCAAAAGCTGAAGGAGACTTGAAGGAGTTAACAGCTAAATACAGTCAGTTAACTTCACAGTCCTTAGAGGGAGTCCTTTTTTTTCTTCTTTTTTGGGGTGGGGTGGGGGGCGGTGGGCACACTATGCAGCATATGGGATCCTAGTTCCCCAACCAGAGGTTGAACCCATACACCCTGGAGTGGAAGGGCAGTCTTAACCACTGGACTGAACTGCCAGGGAAGTCTGAAGAAGTTCCTTCTTGAAGGGGCATCTGAGACACACAGCATCTCCATGTCTCTCCTGCAAGTTAGCATCAGTGTTACCTACAAAACAAATTATGTGCTGAGTCCTTACAGTTTTTTTTTATTTGAAAAAATGATATGGATGTAAAACCTATAAACAATATCAGTTTTTAAGAAATGCCAACTGGCCAATTGGGCTGTTTTGTTCTAACATTTTCTTTACATACATTCTTGAAGAAAACAAGTACTTTGTAGATCATATGTGTTTATCTAATAAAATCTTGGGTCACTCTACTAGTCTGGCAGATCATCTAAGCTCTCAGTAGGGTAACAACCCTGATATATGAAGAACTGACAGTGGCTTACTTGTGTAATAAATTTATATGTTGTAATTAAGCTACACACTTTATAGAATGAGCATGCAATAAGACAATAGTATTTAAAAAATCACTTGTCTTATTTAGTTCAGAAGGCATTACCACCTCAAAGTATAAGGTATGACTTCAGAGAAACTCAAAACATTGTTTCATAGTCCTTATGGATACTAACATGATAGGAATATTAACTATTAGGTAACTACAATTTTCTCCTTTGTCTTATTATTACTATACCACTCCTAATTAGCACCCCCAAAGACACTGAGAACATTAAATAATCAGCCCTCTAGTTTGTCAATATTTATCAAAATTGCAAATATAGGTTCCTGTTTACCCAGAAATCCTTCTGCAGGGAATTTACACTCAGATATATTTGAATACAAGCAAAATAATTTTACTTATTCCACCACTGTTTGTAATCAAAGGTTAGGGAAAAGAAGCAAATGTTCCCCCCGCCCCAAAAAAGCCAAATATCCCTCAGAAGATTAATAAGATAAATTATTATATATCCATTTAATAGAATTATATGTATGCTATAAAAACATGAAGTGTTCTTTATGTGTGGATTTAGAGAAATTTTTAAGATAAATCATTAAATGCAGAAAAATGGTGCAAAACAGTATTTTCTATAATTTGCTAATAAAATGGGAATGTAAGAGTATATATTTTTTGATGTACTAAAGGAGTTTAGCACTGTTTCAAGCTACAAAATAAATTTTTAAAAATCAATTGTATTTCTATATACCACCAATAAACAATCTGACAATAATAAAAAAATTTACAATAGAGTCAAAGAAAATAAAATATTTAGGAATACATTTAAAAAAAGAAGTACAAAGCTGTGAAAACTATAAAACATTATTAAAAGAATTTTAAAATTATATAAATGGAAAGACAGCTCATGTTAATGAAGCAGCAGAGTCAATATTGTTAAGATGGCAATACTTACCAAACTATTCTATAGATTCAATGCAAACCCTATAAAAATCCAAGTATCCTTTTTGCAGAAATTGAAAAGTTGATCATAAAATTCGTATAGAATCACAAGGGACTCAGAATAGCCAAAACCATCTTTCAGAAGAAGAACAAAGTTGAAGAACTCATACTTCCTTATTTTAAAACTTACTACAAAAAAAAAAAAAACTTACTACAAAGTACAGTAATCAAGACAATATAGCACTGACATAAACTTAAATAGTTTGATGGAATAGAATTCAGAGTCCCAAAATAAACCCTGACATTTGTCAATTAATTTCCAGTAATGACATTAAGAAGGCTTCCCTGGTGGCTTAGTGGTAAAGAACCCAGCTGCCAGTGCAGGAAACGTGGGTTGGATCCCTGGGTCAGGAAGATCTTCTGGAGAAAGAAATGGCAACCGACTCCAGTATTCTTGAGCTTTCCTGGTGGCTCAGTGGTAAAGAATCTACCTACCAATGCAGGAGATGCAGGTTCGCTATGTGGGTTGGGAAGATCCCTTGGAGAAGGAAATGGCAACCCATTCCAGTATTCTTGTCTGGGAAATCTCTTGGATGGAGGAGCCTGGTGGGCTACAGTTCATGGGGCTGCAAAAGAGTTAGACACAACTGAGCGACTAAACAACAACAATGACATCAAGACAGTCTGATGGGGAAAAAATAGTCTTTTCAATAAATCATGCTGGGACAACTGGATATTCATCTGCAAAGACTAAAATTGGACTCCTTCTTCACACCATACACAAAAATTAACTCAAAATGATCATAAACCTAAATCTAAGAAATGAAGCTATAACTCAGGAGAAAATATAGGGGAAAATCTTCATGACCTTGGATTAGGCAAAGCCTTTTTTAGATATTACACTAAAATCACAAGCAGCAACAACAAGAATAGATAAATTAGACTTAATTGAATTATAATTTTTTGGTCCTTAAAGGACACATCAGTAAAGTAAAAAGACAAATGATAGAATGGGAGGAAATATTTGCAAATCATGGATCTGATAAGGGACTTGTATCCAGAATATACAGAGAATACTTACAGCTCAATAATAAAAAGACAATACAATTAAAGAAGGAACAGAGGATGTGAACAGAGATCTCTGCGAAGAAGATATATGAAAGGCCAAAAAGCACATAAAAAGATACTCAACATCATTAGCCATCAGCAAAATGCAAATCAAAAGAACAGTGACATACCACTCCACATCTACTGGGACTTCCCAGGTGGCGCTAGTGGTAAAGAACCCATCTGCCAATGCAGGAGGCAGAAAAACCACAGGTTTGATCCCTGGGCAGAGAAGATCCCCTGGAGAATGAAATGGCAACCCACTCCAGTATTCTTGCCTGGAGAATCCCATGGACAGAGGGGCCTGGAGGGCTACAATCTATAGGGTCACAAAGAATTGGACAAAACTGAAGTGACTTAGCATGCTAGCATGCCATATCTACTAGGATGGTTACAGTAAAAAAGATATATAATAATAAGATATTGATGAGGTTATAGAAAAATTGTAAACTTTAAACATTACTGGTTGAAATGTATTCAATAAAATGGTGTCACCACTTTGAAAAACAGCCTGATAGTTCTTCAAAAGATTAAACATAGGGTTACCACATGCCCCAACAATTCTACTCCTAGATACATACTGAGGAGAAATGAAAACATAAGTTTGCGCAAAAAGTTGTACATGAATGTTCATAATAGCATTATTCAGTATAGTCAAAAAGTAGAAATAATCCAAATGTTCATCAGCTGATGAATGGATGAATAAAATATCCATACCATGGAATGTTATTCAATAATAAAAGGAAATGAAATACTGATATATGCTTAACATGAAGGAAACTTGAAGACATTATGCTAAGTCTAAGTGAAAGAAGTCAATCAGAAGACCATATTTTGTATGATTATATTTATTGAACTCTATGGAATGGTCAAATCTATGGAGGCTGAAAGTAGATTATTGGTCGCTCTGAGCTGTGGAGGTAGGGGAGAAAAGGGGAATGACTGCTAATGAACATGAAGTTTCTCTTGGGGTGATAAAAAGTATTCCAGAATTGATTGTGGTGGTGGTTGAATAACTGTAAATATACTAAAAACAAACAAACAAAAACATTGATTTGAAAGCGTTCAATGGTGAATTGCATAGTGTATGAATTATATCCCAATAAAGCTGTTTTGGGGCTTCCCGGATGGCTCAGCAGTAAAGAATGTGCCTGTAAGTCAGGAGCCCCAGGAGACACTGGGTTCGATCCCTGGGTTGGGAAGATTCCCCTGGAGGAGAGCATGGCAACCCACTCAAGTATCCTTGCCTGGAGAATCCCATGGACAGAGGAGCCTGGCAGGCTGTAGTTCATTGGCTGGCAAAGCGTTGGACATGACTGAAATGACTTGGCATGCATACGTTCAAAGCTATTTTTAAAAATAACATACATTTGTATGTGTTACTTATTACAAAGAGTGAAAATAACTTTATATTGGGGAAACTTGGTTGGCTCCACCTTAACCAAGTAATCAAAATTAGTACCACTAATGTCAGGACAAACTGTCATTATGTCCCCATGCTGTGACACACTCAGAATGATAGACACCACACATATTTGCTTTTCATATCCAAAAGGCAAAAACCTGAATCTTACCATGGGAGAATGTCAGACAAAGCCAAACTGAGGGAAATGTAAGACAAAATGGCCTATCAGCTGTAGAAATGGCAATACCATAAAAGACAGAGACTGAGGAACCATTCCAGAACTAAAATCCAAATGCAGTATATGGTCCTGCACTGGACCCTAGACCAGGAAAAACCATCTCTGTAAAGAACATTGTAAGGACACCTGGTGAAATTTTAAGAAAATCTATAGATCAGATGATAGCATTGTATCCATGTTAACTTTCTGAATTTAATGATTTCACTATGATTGTGCAACTATAGTCTTTGTTCTTAGGAGATGCACACTGACTCACTGAAAACTGGTTGGGGAAGAGGGGCATGATGTGTACAAAATGGTCTCAAGTAATTCTGAAGAAATACTATGCACACACTTATGTGTGTGTGTGTGTGTGTGTGTGTGTAGGTATATATAATGAAACTAGGACAGAGAGAGAGACAGAGAGGAAACAATATAGCAAATGAAGCAAAATGTTAAAATTGGTGAGTCTGCATGAAAGGTATTTGGGAATTTTTGTCCTGGTTTTGAAACTTTTCTATTAAAATATTATATTTGTGTTTGCATCAACAAACTCAGGAGGAATATATAAGTAACTACTAAAAATGGTTATCTGCTAGGAGACTGGAGGGAAGCACTATAGCTGATGGTGGAAAAGACATTTCATGAATCATGTGGATGTATCACTTCCTTAGATTTTTAAATGCAAAGTATTTTTTAAAAATTTTTAAATTAACCTTTGAAATACATATCATGGTTACTTATATTCAGATATCGAACTTCTGGATTTCCCTGGTGATACAGTGACTAAGAATCCTCCTGCCAATGAGGAGACACAGGTTCATCCCTGATCTGGGAAGATTCCACATGCCTTGGAGCAGCTAAGCCCATTTGCCACAACTACTGAGCCCTCAGGCTGCAACTACTGAACCTCATGCA